>NC_067283.1:80559455-80881205 GCF_020740795.1 Apus apus | reverse complement strand
CTTAGTCAGGCAGATGCCTTCCCATCAGATGCCATGAACCACCTGAAGGACTGTGCTCTGCTACTCACCTTTCTCACTCCCTTTTTCTTCTATACTGTTTCATGGCCACTGCCACCAAGGCTGCCACTGACTGTCACATCCCCAATAAGTTCTGCCTTCCTAGGTCACGAAGTTATCCCTGGCACTTTCAGTGTTCTTGAGTGTTTACATCCCATCATATATTCCTTCTAGGAGATGTCAGAAGGGTTAAAACACTCTAGAGGAATCAGAGTTTATAGGTGATTCCTGAGAAAAACATCAATGAAGAGAAGGAAAAATAAACAAACAAATAATTGCCTTATTTTAAATAAGTAATGATTAAAATTCCTTCAGACTCTCTTCCTGATCTGAACAGTTGGCTATTTACTAACCCATCAAACTTCCAGTATTTGGAGCAGAGATTTGGGTAGTGGTTTCTGAGAATTCTGTGGCAAAATACCTAAATTTTCCCCTTCTTTTTAGCCAGCTTTCTTCTGATATCCCATAGCAAAAGTCATAACATTCCCATAGACACGTCAGCCAACACGTTATGCTCTCACCCTTTAAAGGCAAACCCTGTGATGGCTCTCTATAGGTTGTACAGACAGAGATTGCTGGAAGGGATGGATATTAAAACAGGTTATCTGAGCATCTCCAGGCACAACAAACTGTCTTGCCGAAAAAGCAGTTGGTTCTGAGACTGTGAGCATAATATTGGAAAAGAATAAACTGAAGCTGAGCAGAAAATCTTTAACATAGTATAAGAGACTATTCTTGAGGCAGAACAGGAGCAGAAGGGACAAGAAGGAATTGGTCTGAGGAGAAGTGTAAAATTACTTTGCCATTACAGTTTACTGGTGGTATATCTCTGAAATCTCATCCCCTTTTGTTATAGTTCTTTTTAATATAACCAGTACTTGGAAACCATACTCCACTGTTACCGCACTGACTGAATTTTTTTGAAGTTTTTTTGCTCAGTGACATTTCTCTTGAAGCGATTCCTCACTGTGCTAGACAATCCAGGGTGATGGCTCTTGAGAAATGAGAAAAATCTAATGATTCTACCTGGCCATTAGTTAAAAGTTTAGTTCCTAGAGGAAAGGCAACTAAGACAAATAGGGACTGATTTGTTAAAAACAAGACTGTGAGAGCTTGAAATCTACTGGGAGCAGAATATGAGCTTTTGGGAACAAAAGGATTAGTAAATCTTTCCTAATATTCTCCTAGTGTTCTCAAAGTTCACCATTACCAGCAACTTTCTTCCTTGTTACCAGAACAGCAAGGCAGATGAAACTGCAAAAGTTAAATTCATATGAGCCTACCTTAAATGGAAGCCCCTTTACATTTTCTTCTTCCCTAGGCAGAAGGGAGACTTTTCTGCTCCTGTTGGTTCAAATTCTCTGGAGCACCAGTTGTCTTTTTATAGTAAGCACTAAGCCTGGAAAGGTGGGGATCTACAAACATTGTATTATGCACACATTTCAGTAAGAATAAGAATCAAATATGTATCATGACTTTTCTTTCAAACTACATACATTTCTCACTTTCTTCAAACTGCATTGCTTTGATCTGCCACAGGCACAGAAGACAGTTCAGTCTACGTGCCCCAAAGAAAAGAACTCACTGCAAGGATTTCCAGTCTTTTTAAATATACCCTGGAGATGGACTTTGCCTGCCATGTCTATTTCTAATATTTTGGAGTAGAAATTGAGACATTTTGAAAAGGAATCATGTGTTATTTATGTAATTAGATGCATAAATTTATGCAATATCTAGTTGCACTGGTGAATGCTTTGAATACTTAAGGGCTCTTTGTGTGATTCCACCTAGTGAGAAAGAAAACAACTTTTGAGGCACAAGACAACAGCCTGGGGAAGGTGGAAAATGCAGAGAGGCAGAATTTCAAATAACTGACAAATAAATGAGAAAAGAAAGAAAATGGATACCCTTTCAAGGAAAGTCTGTGACCAAAGGAAGCAGACATCATGGTTTTTACTTAGACTCTCATTTGTCTTATAAGGAAACGGATCCTTCAGCTTATTAGAGGACTGAACCCATGGAGATTGCTGAGCTACTCCTGCAGTCTGTCTTCGGAATGCATCAGTTGATGTCCACATGTCAGGGAAGGGGGAAAGACATTGCTTGGTTAGTGAATTATGTCCCTTCTACAAAGGAAGTAGCTCTGGAGTATTTCTGAGTTTGTTTATTGTCTGCAGTATACCACTGATAAACATAGCCTTGAGGCAGCTGTGGAGAAGTCTCTCTCATCTATCAGGTGGCTCTCAGCTGAGGGAGGAGGCCAGGGCCAGAAATCAAATACTTATCAATGTATATCCAGTTAGCAAAATCAAGATGCCTAACAAGTGGTGCTTCACAGATAGCATGTAATAGATGAACTCTGGCTGGCTTAAATGATTCTTAATAACAATACATTATTTTGACTATAGAGAGTGCGAGTAAGAGAAAGGAGATTGAAAAGTATCATTCAAACATCTTTGTCAGTGACTCTTTGACTCAGCGTAAGCCACTGGAATAAGATGTTAGCAAAGTTATTACTTAAGACTGTAGCTACTGTCAAGATATTGTGAAATGTTGATTTTTTTTTTAATTGTAAGTTTTAAAATTTGCATGTTGGAAAGTGCATCTTAAGTGGGGAAATGTAAATCTAAAGAACTAATGGAAAAATGTATATAGATATTTACATTTTAATACCATACCCTACAATAACAACAAAGCATTATTTTTCCTCTTCATCTCAATTACGTTGTGAAAACCTGTTGCTTAAACCAACATGAAAACTCTTTGCCCTTGGATATGCACATTGATGAATATAATCGCTCTACTTCCTCAAAAGACAAGAAACACCCTGTTGCGATGCATTTAATAGTGTGAAATATGAGGTGTTCACCCTGGAATTGATTATTGTGGATGAGATTTAGATGTCTGGGGAGAAAGTGGTTTGAAAGTTAGATTAATTAAATGGACCTACCATTTGACACCAAAGCTAGATTTTTATATTAAATTTGGTTTCTCCTGTCTTTTTCAGAACTTTATTTCAGCACTGGTTTTACACATTGAAAAATGCTGATATAAAAAGCATAAATAAACAAATAAATAAATAAATAAAGTTGCACCATTTGTTTTCTTCTGTCCCACCTTGTTTCTTTTACTGAAAATGGTTACAGTGAATGTAGAGATGTGTAATAATGGGAAGACTTGGTAAATTCACAGTAAGTCCTAATCAGTAGAGTACCGGTTGTGGACTACAGATATTTTTGCTCTATTTCCAGTTTTACAACTGTCTTGTCACATAATCTTATCCACTGTCTTTCACCCGCTTGTTCTTGTCTTTTAAGTGGGAATAATGACACTGAGAACCTTTGTAAAATGTTGTGGGGTATACTTATAAGAAGAAATATTGCAGAGTTATGCAGTATTTTAAAATGTAATGCCATCAGGATCAAGCTTGCACAACTAAAACCTCTGTTCCATCTTTGCTGATGAAAGACTAACTGAGGAGTAATCAGCACCACAGGAGCCTCGCTGTTTGTTGCCCTGTACTCATCCAGAGAGTTGTTAAAAATCAAAGAATCAGAAAATAAGTGTTACAATTTTCTTCACATTTTTACCCTTTATTTTATACTTCTTTTTTTTTTCCCTGAGATACTAAGAAAGCATTGTAAAACACTTTAAAAGCCACATTTTAAACCCATTCTCCCTGATGAGCCAAACAATAGTCTTTTATATAAAAACTTTGACCCTAAAAAAAGTCATTCTTATTACAGAGCCAACAAGCTCCATTTGGGAATAATTTTTAACTCATGGTAGCTACAGGGAATTCTACATAACACGAACATACACAACTTACAGTTGGAACTGAATCAGAGTCAAATTAACACATTTATTACAGATCTCATTAATCCAACACTTAATTTAATTTATGCAAAGAACATCTTGGTTTAGACCATGCAGGGAGGATGATAGTGAGTCTTAAAATTTATATAATCCAGGGATTTCCAGTATAAAATTCTTTTCTATAATGTTCATGTCACCATTCCTTGTAAGGGAGTATCGGTACTGAGATGGTGATAATCTTCAGGAAACATAACATACCTTTGTTTCACTTAATTTTAACTTCTCAAATGCTGAACAAAAATGCTCTGCTCCTCATGGTTGTTTGAAAGATAAGGTCAGCTTTTCAAAGACACAAACCAAGAAATGTGCTAGGATCCCAGGTCATTCTTTGAGTTACTGCCTTAACTTCTGGCTTATCTTTTTCCCTCTGTTATGAAGAGGAAGCAGAAGACCGAAGAGGTTAAAGAACAGATACAACTCAGCCCCCTGGTCCATCCTCTTTCTCAGTCAGAGTACTTCAATGAACTCTATTCCTGGGAACAGAGTAGAACCAAGACAGAACAGCTTCAATATTGAGCAAGTAGACTGACATTACTGCCCAAAAAGTGACCTCTCCTCCAGATGTTTCTTCATCTGCAGCATGATATGCTGCAACTGTGAAGGTTTAGTATGAGGGTTTCTCTGGGGAAGGGACATGTATGGGTAAACAAGAAAATATGTACTTAAAAGTCCCCCACCAAGTACTATGCTATAAGTAGTCTGAGCTCAGAAAATAGAAGTATCCTTAAAAATTCCACTGGAATTTAACCTGTGAAGTTTTAACTCAGACATTTTGAACCTTAAAGTCACAGAATAATTTAGGGTCAGAGGGATCTCTGGGTGAAACTAGTGCAATACTCTGCTGAAAGCAGGATCAACTTTGAGATTAAATCAAGTTGCCTGGGATTTTATTCAGTACAGTTGATATCTCCAAGGTGGAGAGTCCATGCCCTACTTTGGCAAACTTTTTCAGTGTTTTACCAGCTTTGTAATTTTTTTCAGCTTTAATATCTATACTGAGAATGTATAATATTCATTATCCCAAATAATTTAGATTTTCCATTCTTCAGCTTGTGTGTTGCATCACTGTGCAACTCTGTGAAACCTGTCTGTGCCTTCTTTTTAGCTACCCATTACCTGAAGACAACAGTTAGAATAGTCCTTAGATCAGT
This sequence comes from Apus apus, assembly GCF_020740795.1. Lineage (NCBI taxonomy): Eukaryota > Metazoa > Chordata > Aves > Apodiformes > Apodidae > Apus > Apus apus. Next base: position 80,876,121 of record NC_067283.1, on the reverse strand, counting down.
TAGAGGAGGTAAAATGCTAAAGTGCCATTAGCTCTTTCTTCTTCTGGCTAAACAAAACCGGTTCACTCAATCTCTTATCATACATCTAGTGCTCTAGTACCGTAATCATCTTAGTGAGCTTCCATAGAACTTCCTTACTACATCAATATCTGTTTTTGTACTGGGGAGGTCAAAATGGGATATGGTACACCAGACACAACTTCATAAACTGCAAATCCAAAGCCTCGAAATAATTGCAAGACAAAAAATACATTTTAAGCTCATACTTGGCAGCTGAGGCTGCTGCCTTTAAAGAAAGGATCAAAAATATAAGAACATAAGCAACAATATGCACAATAATATTCACGCATATCAATAATAATGTGCAAGCTTAAACTAAAATATGCATTAAGTCTTTTCTTTAATGTCTCCCAGCAACTTTTGTGGAATAGAGACTAATATGAACAGATGCCTGCTAACAGTCATTATTAGGTTTAACATTAGATATCCACAAACAAGATTACATGGTCCAATTATAAGTGATTGGTTTTGTGTTTTCTGTTCTGAGTTTTTCCTTAACCATCATGTTCCATATGTTGCCAAGCTACTGCATCAGGACAAAGGGCATATGTTCTAATCCACACTATAGAAAAAGTAATGCTGAGAGAATTTGTTAATTTAGGTAGAGTCGCACAGTTGGGGTCAACTGTGTCCCATCCCAGCTCCCTGTGCACTCCACAGCCTGCTCACTGGTGGGGTGGGGTGAGAAACAGAAAAGGCCTTGACTCTGTGTTAGCACTGCTCAACAATGGCTAAAACACCCTTGTGTTATCAGCAGTGTTCCCAGCACAAATCCAAAACACAGCCCCATACAAGCTACCATGAAAAACATTAACTCTGTCCCAGCCAAATCCAGTACAAAATGCTGTATTTCCTAGTTGTTTACCCTACAGGAAATAAACAACACAAACAGTTGACTCAAACTGAAAGTAAGGAATTTAATAGGGGACAAATTAATGAATACAAAATATAGATGCAAGGAATTTATGTTTTTATCTTCAGCTTCACTTGTTGCTATCATGCTCCTTTGGACAAACAGTCAAGCCTTCTTTCCTTTCTTGTGCTGATAATATAGACTATGGGAAGATAGTCTTTATGCATTTCCAACATGAGAATATAAGGACATAGCAACAACTGAGAGCAAAGTAGTTGACATGGCAACAGCAAATAGCCAGAAGACTTTGTGCAGTCTCTCAAGATGGAAAACGTTGATTTTCTTCAGTAAGAGGGGGGGAAAAATAGAAAGGAAAAAACATCTCAAAGTTAGGTACACAATTACATTCTAACAGTGTCAAAACTGAATTGCTTCATGGCCGGCTTTAGAACTGACAGTGAAATCACAATGAAGAATTGTGTCAGCATTGTAAATGAGAAATTATTTACTTAGGGGGCTATGTTCATTACTATTGTTTGCTGCTGACCTTGATATGTGAGATATCAGATTTGTCTTAACCTCTAAGGACATACTGAAAGGGTATGACAGGTGAAGATACTAGTTTTCCATGCAGCCTCAAAACAGCACTTATCAGACCATTCTGTATTGTGCACATTTTTTTCTGCAAAACATTAAGGATTAAACAAATACCATGGAAATATATATATATATAAAGTTATTTAATTCCTTTCCTGTCTAAATGTAAAATTTGAAAGACTGCTCCTGGATAATGGATACTAGTTCTACTGTATTAAGACAAACATTTTTCTATAAGTGATAATCGAAACTCAGAATGGATTACATTTTTATTTATTTTATCAAATGCTTGCTATAGGGCCCATGTACATGCATTATAGTTGAGCCATAACTGAAAATGAGTTTTCACATCATACAATGTCTCCCTTTCTGTTTAATTCATCTACAAATTAAAACACCACAGAAATATTTTAGTATCTCCAACGAAACCATTATTTAACTCAGATCCTGATGCTAACATTGTGTAGTACCTTGTTTTAGCTTGATCCAAAACCCACTGAAAGCAGTGCCATGTGGTGGAGTAAGTGTTTAGTAAATAGTTATACTGACTCTTGAAATGTTGAAGTTCATCATTAGTGAAAATACTATCTTACACAGACTTTTGAGATTTAAATAACATTATGGTGTGTAACATGCCTGCAAGTGACGTACAAATCTGTTTTTCTTCCTGTTTTTATGGTATCAACATATTTTACCTGTATTTTTAATTGCTGGATGAAATTAAGCACGTGTTTGTTGTTGTGCTACTTTTTTCTTAGCAAGGGGATAATTTTTTATATTTTCTTAGTCCTAGATTCCTTTTCCTTTTAATATGGGGCTGTTGGAGTTTACACTCCATTTTTTGTGAAATCAGTTTGTCATTAAGTCTAATTGCATCACTAAGTTGTTTTTGAGAAACAAATGGCACACTCAGATTGGAATATCAAAAGAAGTGTGTTATGAAAAATATGGTAGATGTAGTTGCATTCCTAATTTCATTGGATAAATTTTCACATAAATCTATCAGTGCCTTTGAATTTCATGCACTGGAGTGTCTGTATGCATAGGTATAGTTAGCTATGTATACTGTATATGAATTGCATATATTATTTGACATTTCTATTTATTTTTCTACTACTTGGTGTATAAAGCTAAGTCGTGTTTGGAAAGTGAACAGCTACTGACTGCAAATTCTTCTTCCTAATCAGTATAAATGGTGCTTTACTGAAAGCAGAAATTTGTTTCATCTGAAGGTCCCTCTCCTCTCCTCTCCTCTCCTCTCCCCTCCCATCCCTTCTCTTCCCCTTTCTTCCCCTCTCCCTCTCTTTCTAAAAAGTGCACAAGGGAAAGTCTTAGTATCTCTCACATGAGCTCTGGAGGTCAAGTTAATTCTTACCAGGGTTGTAAATGTACATCAGTCCCCAGCCAAGGAAAATGGCACTTCTGTGCTACAGCTTAATTCCTACAAAACATGGTTCATTTCAAAGTCCTCCCTGTCAGGAGATATATATGAATTATTCATAACTCTGTAAGTACCCAATATCCATAAAAGCCATCCTGAGGACTGTGAAATTCTGTGCACTTTCCTGACAACAGGGAACAAATTAAGTCAGGCTGTGTATCACTTGACATTATCTCCATTACACCTGGCTAAAAATACGAGGGCAAAGTAAATCTATGGAAGAAGAAAATCTTACAGGAACTAGGGGGGCTACTGCCATTATATGATACCACAATCCAATTTAATAAAATGGTTTTAAGCCTCACTTTATGATTGTTCTCTTACAACCCATGACCCTGGACCACCTGTGAGACCTATTTCTTTCCTGCCTCTTCAAGAATACTTCACTCCTTTCTTAGAAGAAGACTCAGTCAGAATGAAACTGTTTATGACTCAAATTAACCAGCTTCTGTAGATGATCATTAAGCATAGGATAGCTGCAGACCAAGACTGTGTTTTTCAGTGTGCCTGACCACCAAGTGGTCAAGATGAGATTGCTCAAAAAGTTGGTCTTCTGTAGACTTTTCTTTTTACTTCTTTTTATTTCTTTAAAATGCTTTATATATTAGGCATACTGCACTTGTAAAAGTCTTGCCTTTGGACTCAGTTGGAATGGAATCACTCAGTGAAATCTGCTAAAGAGCACAGTGTACAGGTTGAAGTGCAAAGTGCAGTGCTTTGGCTTGCCATGATCCATGGAGGAAGGAAACAGGCTGTTCATAAGCTTCTGTGTGCTCCCCTTGTTTAGTAAGACAAACAAGCAATTGACTTTCACCTCTAACATACTGATCTGTATTTGATGGGAGTTCCTGTGGACACCATAACTGAATCCCTCTGGTGTCTGTGTATGTGTGCATGTATGCAGCAGCCTTTGGTAGAAGAAATACTTTTAGCTCAGTAGTCTTCCTGCTGGGTTATATGACATGTTTCCAGATGATTTACCACACAGCTTCCTGTACTGTGATGAGGCGTCATCTGTCAGTCTTCAAGCAATTGTACTTCCTGCTGATAGCAACTTCCTGCTGGGGTTTTTGACCAACAAAATATAAAGACTCCAAAAATCCTCATATGTGTTTTCTGACTGTTATTGCTTTATATTAGATTAAGTTTTCTATGATTTATGAGTTTTCTGGGTGGACTCAAAATTGTCTACCAGAGGAGTGAACAACATACAAAATTTTATACAACCTACAAAAACAGTTTGGCAGCATTTGAACAGAAAGGAAGTACTCTGAGGAGAGATGTTTGATCATAATAAATGCAGGGTTATTCACAATGATAGAATAAATAAAAAACAAGATTTTAAATCTACAGTTCAGGATGAGATAATGTCTCCAAGGAGCAATTGCAAAAACACATGAAAATGCCTCATTGACTCCTGTCTATTGACCTAATATTGTCTTTGCAAAAGATTAAGCTTCCATACATTGGCTGCAGAGAGAAATGGAAGCATCAAGGTTTCTGACTGGAGTATTCCCGTGCATGCACCAGTTCAGCAAAACACTGAATGTTGTTTACCTTTATGCATAATTTCTCTGAATTAATGTCTCATCCCCTGATGAGCTAAAAGTGATTGTTTCTGAACAGATGCATTCATTTTGGTCTTTTGGTGTATACTTAGAAGGGAAACAGTGTGAAAGAGGATCCTGATTTTGCGATACTATCTACATCAACATCTTCATTTGAATGGCATACTGGGGATTTTCAACAAATTACTTGAATGTGTCTCTCATAGCATACAGTGTAAGCCTCAAATGGTATACAACATGATAAATACTTAAATTGAATACAATTCTGGTTGTTATTTTATTTTATTTTATTGGGAGGGGGAATCCCAACGTAGAGACTTGTTGCATGAGGAGCATACACCCAGAGAATGAGAGGCTCAGTAATCTTGTTTTGAACAAAACCATCCTTTTAATAAATACATTCAGAAAAACACTATGCTGGGTTTGGACGGGAAAGAGTTATTTTTCTTCATAGTAGCTTGTATAGGGCTGTGTTTTGGATTTGTGCTGGAAACAGTGTAGGTAATACAGGGATGTTTTCCTTATTGGTGAGCACTGCTTACACAGACTCAAGAAACAAGTAGCTGGGAGGTGACACAGCCACCACAGTGACCCCAACTGACCAAAGGGCTGTTCCATACCACATGGCATCATGCTCAGCTTTAAAGCTGGGAGAAAAAGAAGGAAAGGGTGATGTTTGGAGGGGTAGCGTTTGTCTTCCCAAGTAACCATTACACATGATGGAGCACTGCTGCCCTGGAGATGGATGAACACCTGCCTGCCCATGGGAAGGAGTGAAATAATTCCTTGTTTCATTTTACTTGTGTGCATGGGATTTGCTTTACCTATTAAACTGTCTTTTATCTCAACTCACGAGTTTTCTCACATTTCCTATTCTGTCCCCCATCCCAACAGGAGGAAGTAAGAGACTGTGTGTTTCTAACTTACTGACTGGGGTTAAGCCATGAAAACCACTTACAAAGTATTATTTAAATATATTAGAAAAACTATTACTTAATAGGAAAATATTGTATAGTTTTCTTTGGGTTTGGCACTGCTACAAGCTAGATGTTAAAAATATCTAGTAACTTCAGTTAACCATTTACTTTGAGTGGATTTTACAATTTAATTTATGATAACTTTTATTTATTTTATGGTTTTCCAAGCTACTGGAGTCTTATTCTTTGCTTTGTTCAGGATGGCATTTTTCATATTTTGAAAACCTAACAGTGTACAAATGCACCATAGTGGAAGGGAACTGAAATTATCAGTGAGTATACACTCTGTTATTCCATTTATTTTAGGTAAATATGGTTAACTAATGAGGAATTTGGATGCAGGAATAGTACTTTATTCCAAAGGACAATATGAAAGCAACCCTAAAACAGAGGAGTGTTTTAACAAAGAAACAAAAGTAAAAACCTCTGTCAGTACAAGGGATTTGAAATAGATCAGAGATGGAAAAATAAAAGTGATTAAATGGAAATTAACTTTATTCATAGCACGGAAATAATGTTTATTTTTAGGCAAGACATATTAAAAGGTGTCAGAAGAAAGTCATTTGGGTCAAGGTGGAAAGAGGACTGTGTCGGAGTTGTTGTTTACAGTAGGAATGGATGACAGTAGGCCATGAACACTAGCAAAAGAGCATCACTAGAAAAAATTATAACTATAGAATAAGTTGGACATTACTATGATCATCTGCAGACTTTTTCACTTCATAAAGCTGTACTATGCATTCATATTTCTACTCTAAAGTCTTTGGCTGGGATTGCAACACCCAGTTATTTCTCTAAATCTTTGACCTTTGTTTACCTCTCTGTTCTCCTACTAGTTTTTTGGTAATATTTTGTGTTTTCCACCTGTTTTTCATTCATATATGATGAATACTACCAAAAATCATAATGTCTGTTACTATTTTTAGCCTTCTCCCACTTTTCAAGATGCTTTTCTCAAGGCCAGTTAGCCATTTCTGATTACTTCTGGGAAAACACTTGGCAATCTGGAGTTACATGTGAACACTGTGGTATAATCCAGCAGCAGTTTAGTATCTTTGCTGCAGTCTGCATCTCAGATATTTCCATCTTTATTTATAAATTGAAAAAAATGAAAGCTATTTATTCAGCTTCCTCTTGTTATTTTTTAATGGCTAATTAATTCATGAAGTGGTTATTTTGACTTTACAATAAGGGTAGCATTAAAATACCTGAAACTCTAGCAGTTGCTTCCGCTAATTTAAATTCCACTACTACCTGTCCAGGGGAATGTTCATTACTAGCCCAATAGACACAAAACAGATGCAACAGCATAATGCACTCCTGTTCAATGTTGCTTCTGTCCAGCTATTTTTTTTTCCTGACTTACAATATGAAACGCAGAAACTATTGAACTGTATGTTGGAGTCATAAAGCTAGATTCCTAGTTAAATTATTTAATTTATTGTTCGTCAGTATTACAAGCACTCAAAACCTAATAATAGCTACAGAAACAGAATGTAGTTTCGTTCAGTGTCTACAGATACTTCACCCAGTCCTCCTTGATTTTCGAAATCCTGAAATATTTTTTAAGGTCTGATGTACTCAGATACTTAGCAGCAAAGTATTCAATAGGAGGAAACTGAAAATCTCAGGTTGGTGTATGTCTGTACCCATCATTTAGTGTCAAGAGATTATTAACAGTTTATGATGTCTTGGAGTATATTAAAGTTATTGGAATGACTGAATGTGCAGTAATTTTTAAACTCAGGGTACTTACTAAGATTTCTGAAACTCAGGGTATATGCTAAGATTTCTTAAGTGCATGAGATTCCTGGTCCTGTTTTTTGAAATCATAGTCTTTGAATTTGGGCTTTTGATTTGGAAGGGTTTCTGGGTATGGAATTTGTTTCCTTTTTAAGCAGCTCATATATATCTAGAAATACTGAATGGATGCATTGAAACAAAATCCTGTATTATTGCTTAAGCCTTTCTTGTATCTGCCTATAACTATGTAATGAGGGGGACCTGATACCAGAAAATAGCTAAAATAGCAGCCAGTTTTCTTCATCTTGAACTTGCAACCAGCTTGAATTTGCAAAGAAATACTGTGTCCATTCATAATGAACAACAAAACACACAAAACAAAATGCCACCAAATGCACCCCTCCCCCTCAAAAAAAAAAAAAATCTGATGAAATAGTGAGCTGTATTTGGAAAAAAATGTGTTTAACCATTAGTTTATGTCAACTGGTAACAACAGGAGTTCTATTAAGGAGCTGTGGAATACCTGTCACCGTTTGACTCGGGTCCGACAACAAGGCTCTCGATCCCCTCCCCCTCCCACCCAGGTAGGGAAGGAGAGAGAGAAAAAGAGAGAGACTTGGCTGGATTGAAAACTAAACTACACAGCTTTAATTAAACACTAATGATATAAGAAAATATACACAATTATATACAGATATGTTCAGGTATGTGCAAGAGCCTCTCACCTCCCCCACCCCCAGCAACTCCCACCACACTCCCCTGAGCTGGAACAGTTCAGAGAAACCCCGGAGCTGCTGCTGGAGAAAGCAGAGAGTGATGAGGGTCAGGAGAGCTCGAGCCTGGGGGTTGATTGTGCTGGATGGATGGAGTCCTCCCTGGACGCTGGACATGGATGGAAGAGAAGGGAAGAAGAAGCAGGAAGGAAGTTGTCTTCTGTGTTCTTTGACCTTCTTCTGAGCTCACATAGATATATGGAATGGAATATCTCTGGCCAATTTTGCTGTTTGTCTAACTCAGCCTCCTACGGGGAGGGGTGGGGGAGGCGGGGTCATAGATCTCCCTGTAGTGTCTGAGCCAGCAGAGTGAAGGTGCGACCTTGAAGACCCAGCAGTTACAAAAACACTCCTCTGTCTTATCAGCTCTAGCTAGAGCACATTGTAGCTAGTTAAAAGAAAGCTTACTGAAGGGAAAAAATCAGTAAAAGGAAAATTGGCTTCATCCTGGTTCAAACCAGGACAACCTGATATTGAGAACATAGCATCAATTTGATCTTCAGACATGTACACACAGTTATTCCTTCAAGAAGCCTTATGATATACTTTTAAGCTAACATAATTTTATGAATTTGCTGACTTTTAAACTTTTGCCTTCAAACATAGTAATTCACTTTGAGAAACAAGGTCACAGAGATTATCCAACATTGTTTATCTTTAAAAGAGTAAGTCTGTCTGACACTACTGCAAATGTCCTTTCTTGCTTCCAAAATACTGGTTTGATTCTTCTGTTGACCTTTCTACAGGCATTGTGTCTGCATTCTTGTGAGCTTTGTGTAGTAGCCTCAGTGTACCAACTGTGTTTGATTAGGGTGTCATGGTGTTCATTTCTCTCCTTTTCCACTGTATGTCAGTGAGCTGTTAATGAAATAACAATTCTGATGTGAAATACTGTACCAAAATCCTAGAGATGCCTTTAAGGCATAATTTAACCATATTTACTGGTTATTTATTATTATTTATGACACACTCAACAAAACCATGACCACAAAAATAAAATGACCTTGCTTTCCAATTGTTTGTTTGGGTTTTTTTTCTTTACAACCTACACACTCCCTTGGGGCTAAAATGAAGCAAGCTGTAAGTGATATATAAAATAAAATATGGAATTCTGGCAGAAGTTGAGTTCTGAAGGAAAAAAATGATATTCCTAGCATCCTTTAAAAAGAAAAGAAGAAATATTTCTAGATTTCTAATGTAGTGAATAAAATTATGGTATAGGGGAATACAAATGAGAATTGAATTAGTAAATGGCAAAGAGAGTTAAAGCAACTAATAATGCACAAATATTTGAATATATTACTTATTTTAAAGATTAATCTATAGAATTATCATCCATAATAGGTAAAAAAATATAAATCACTAAGCATTATCATTCTTTATTATTTAGGTTACATTTTAAAAACAATCATAGTGGGATGTAGATATTATTTTTAAATGTATCTTCTATTGTTATGCAGCAGGAGTATTGGTCATGGCATTCTAGCAATTTCTTTGTTATGCTCCTTTCAAAGGAATTGTTAAATAGTTAGAAATTATTATCACTATTAATAAATAACACGATGCAAATTGTTATTAATTCTGTATTATTGCTAGAATAAAAATTATTAGAAATTTGAAAATAATCTTTATGTTTAGAAAAATACAGCATTATAAGACAGACACTGATGTCCTTTAAGGCTATCCAGGATAGCTTAACACCCACTGTTAAAACATGAACTGTAAAAGATAGAATATCCAAAAACATACAAGTTATATATGTAGGCAACACTTAGCCTTTTTGGTGGTACAGGCCTGCAGTCACTGATTGATTCTAAATTACTTTAAACAGGAACATACTGCTAGCTGCTCATCAATGGTTTTTCTGGAGAGCAGGTCTAATATACAAGTTCAGCATTTTGCAGGTTCAAAATTCAGTAATTTCAAAGTATAAATACTGACTTAACTGTCTCAGTTTAGCCATGCCCCAATAGTCACCTTTACCATTTTGTCCCTAATAGTTGCTCTCTGTAAAATAAGAATAATAATGATGACCATACTGCACAGACACGTTGCAAAAATTACTCAGTCCTTAAGCATTGTGGAGATGGGGCCTGCTACCTAAAATGGAGGACTTACATAGACTCATTCCCACCTCAGGTGCAGAATACCGACACTGATGCATCAACAGGAACATATTAGATCAGTTCAGAAAATCAGTTTTTATTAGGATCTTCTGATCATCTTAATCAGCTCAAAATGCTCATCAGCACTCAGAACACAAGACTAGGGCAAGTCCAATGTAAAACCCTCTGAAATGTGCTTATGACAGACTTCCACATTTCAGTAACAACCATTCTACTCTGTAAGTTACTACTGTCTGTTGTCAGAGCTTTTTAATTTAAAACCAGAACAAGTAGATCTCCAGCAGCTTCATGCCTCTGGATTGCAGTGTGGGCATATGCTGGCACAACTCCTGCTGTTACCGAAACACAGTGAGTAGCCAGGTGTGCACAGAAAGCTTGAACAACGGTAGTTTAAATTAAACTCAAGCAGGTAGGAATCTTGTAGTTAGAGATGTTTTGGATGAACACGTTAATATAGGGAAAAATGTCACAGCTTGCCAATGACCCTTGCATATCATGAGTGGCTTCGGGGTTCATCCTTGTCCTCAATACAGAGCACTTTTGGGCCAGTACTATCCTTCAGCTGCCTAGCTCCAGGGACTCTACTTTCAAGGTAGGTGGGTCTCAAAGGAAACTGCTACACAGAGATGTGAGGTTTGGTTCTTGGTGCTTCACAGCTGGGCACTACAGAGCTAGAACTTGCAACCTCAGGGCAGGTGATACTAGGCAGGAAGCAACTCATGACTTGCAAACTGAATGACTGAAAGATACTACTTTTCACTTACCTTTACAGGAAATACTTGATAGTAGAAACTTATTTACTAACTCTTAATATTTACTTGAAGGACTAAAATTTCTGATGCCTAAACATAGTTGTTAATTTATAGAGATATATTTTGATTGACTGAATACAATGAGCACCATCTTTCATGAGAGCTAAAGTGACTGTCAGTTGAAATGTTGGTTTCTAGATAAAGATTGGCCAACTACGTCTTCATACTGTACATTATTTACCATGTGGCAAATGTATATGTCAAACTCATACCTCACTTCTTTGGGAGGAACAAGGTTAGATGTCAGATTCCTTTTCAGAAAAGCAGACACAGGCTGTCATGCAAATTTTGTTTTCTCCCCTAAAATATCTGATTCCCATTTTTTACATAAATGGTATAGTTCATGTGTCATGCAGTATACTTAAAGTTTTTCTATCAACTTAAACATATTTACAAACTGAAAACCTCGTGACAAGTGTTGCATTAACTCCTCTTTGCAAGTATCAAAAATGTGTTGATATTTAATAAACTCAATGTCTTAAAAACACACTGTTAAATCAGTTTCATTACCTCCTCTGCACATGTTAATTGAACAAATTAACATTACAAGATTTGTTAACTAATTCTACAATTAACTGAAAACCTGGATCCCATTCTGTACTTAAAGTAGCATCTCAAATTTATTTCTTTTCCTGAAATAACACAGCATTTAGTTATCTAAACTGCTCAATATTCTCATAACTTTGTGTATGTGTAATTCAAATATTAATACAGCCAGGCAAAAAGTATGACAAAATATTATTTGAAATATAATATACATAAAATATCTTACAGTTATTCTTGGAGTGCCCACTAAAGCCATTTGATGTCCATTTGTGTCATAGAGCATAATCTATCCCTTCGAGCATTTAAAACATCCAATTAATCTTTTAACTTTAATTCAAGCATTGATGGGACAAATTGTTTTTTGCTATAATTTGGAATATCACAAAGCATCTGAAGCAATTTATCATGAGTGTATACAAATTTCTTGACTTAATTAACATATGGCAACTTAGCAATTTTCAATTTAATGCTGTTTTGGCACACAATGCTGACTCATGGTTAAACAAAGGGCCTTGAGACAAGCTTGCATACACAAGATTTATTAACATGGAAGTTTTGTTTGAGGAAAATTAAAAACAAGAAGTAGGGGAGAGAGGGAGAGGGTGAGGGGAGAGATGGAAGAAGCTGTTATTGCTCACTAGAGCATGTTTAAATCAAGGGCAGGTTCAGCACAATGCTTGGCCGTTAGGGTGTCTGAATGAATATTGCCATCATCCTAAACCAAACTGAAAACTATAACTAAGGCTAGGAAAAAGGGGGAAGGAAGGAGTGGCCAGTGGCAGTCACTGCCCAGGAGATCCATTCTAGCAGCACTGCTGGGGTCTGCAAGTGCAAGGCCATGGGATTACAGGATGAGAGCAACTGCAGGAGAACAGAAGGAAAACACATTGCCACTAAGGCTCTAGAAAAGCACTGGCAGCTTGGGTGAACATGTGTGGAGCTGCACCTGGAAAGCAGCCCACAGACCCTTACAATACGAAAGGCAAAGTCATCTAAAACAGTGTGCAGCCCCTCTTGAGCCACCGGGGATTTGTTTTTTATGGGGTAAAGTTGTTACTGAAATAATTTGGCCTATCCTTGTCTGCATGTGTGTTCTGGCTAATTTATAAGCATATATATAGGATAAAGTAATTTCTGGCAGTGACTCTGGCTTGCAAAGTGTGGGGGAAGATGGAGAAAGTCACCAGCATTCCCCCTTCCCCTATAGGATTCCACTTCTTCATGTGCACTGGAGCTCCAGCCCCTCTCTTGGAAAGTGGTTTCCATGGCTGTTACATCTGGAAGCCTCAGCACTTGTAAGGTGGAAAGAGGTGACTGATTCTGCCACCACTTTCACCATCAATAGATAATGTATAGGATATCTGATTTCTCATTATATTATTTATTGTATATAAAACATAACATATAAGAGATTAGGAAGAAGTGGCTCAGCTCCATAGTCATATTATAGTTATAAATGTGGTGGTGTATAGCAATGGATTTTAATCGGATTTCAGGTGGTTTTGGTTCTCAAGTAAAATTTTAGGGCAGCTTTCTGTGAAGAGCTGTGGGAAACAAATACATTTTTATGGTCTTCTGGGAAAAATGTGGAAAGAATGTGTTCAAGCATGACAGTATTCGGTTATTTTGGGCAATGATATATCCATAAAAGAAAAATAATCAAAATGCTTGTGAGTCTGTTTTCTTTTGAATGCTTAAATATTTTTTCCAAATACAATAAATATATATTTACAGTTACACAGATATCTGAAGACAACAGCATTCCTGTTGTCTGATTTCAGACAAGTCAAAAGAGAGATGATTGGGTGCATTTTCTATCTAGGTCAGTGACATGAATGACTCAGTATTTCAGTAAATTAAAAAGCTGCTGTATGGTGTTTGTCCAAGGGGACCTGAAATGGATTTTGGATGTTCATGGAGGGAGTCATTCTTTTTGGAATCAAGCTGTGTGTTAGAATGAAATATGTTTCTCTAGTGAGTATACTCTTACCTCATCATGTGAAGTGGAGGTGGGAGGAGAGAGGTATCTCTGGAAACTTCTCTCCACCATCAAAAGCCGTGGCTTTGTGGAAGCTACTTTTCCTGCTGCCAAAGAGTGACCACTGGCACAAAGCACTGTTTGTGTCTCCTCCCTTCCTTAAGCAACACAACTACACTGAGGTGCAAAACCTGTGCCCAGCACACCACACTACTAGTGGCAACCCCCAAGCCCTTGGGGAGGGACTACCCCAGGCCTACCTGTGGGGAAGGGTGGAAAAGGCTAAACCTGAGGTTGCCTGGAAAAGGCTTTGGTTTTTCTGGGCATTGTGTGAAGACTGTTTCAGAGTCAGAACTGCAGAGGAAGAATTTAAGTTTCTTTTATATAATGTGTTACTTCCTGGAAAAAGGAACAACTTCATGGACTGAATTTAATTCCTCAGAATTTCAATAAAGCTATAATAATCCTAAAATAGCAGTTAGGCTCTTCAGCTTTTTCCTGAAAAGAAGTGTCGCTATATAATGACATGAGGTTGAAGATGAGAATGAAATGGAGAGAAATCAATATTAATGCTAGTAATATCAACATCTTATTTTTGTACTTTTACCTGAAGTATCTAGCAGCAAATTAAAATGGATATTTTAAATCAGAATTATGACAGATTTTGATTCAGTTTCTGTACTTGCTGTCAAACTGGGAGAACAACATATCATTGGGATAATGACTTCTGTGTGAGTACCTCACATCATCTGTTTACCTAAATGTTTTTGAATGAAGCAAAATAGTATCAATGTTATTAAAGATTTATAATCTTTTCTTCCTTAAATAATTATCATACAACACTCAGTTATGTAATTATATTTGTACTTGAGCACAGATTTCATGTGAGTGGATCCAGTGATTTCTCCTGCATGATTATGCAGTGCCATAAAAATTCAAATAAATATGCTACAAAGCAAAATGTGAATAATGTAAGTTATTACAAAGTGAGCTTGTTCACTTCAAAGTTGCTTAATCATCATATGTTTAGTTTATCACTGCACTTTTTCCTTTTATTACTGTCAAGGAATTAGAGCAAACTTTATAGACTCTTAAGCCTCTGATTTATTTTATTATGTAAACTACACTACATTTCCATAGTCTGTAGATTTTAATAATTAAACAGCTCATCCTTGCACTTAATAAGAATATAATATTGAGAATATCTTCATCAGCCCTCCTGTTTGCCATGCAATCATGTTGACCCTGTTCATCAGCATATTGCAATAAAACTGTACAGTAAAGAAATATGATGATAAAGTCACACTTCCATTAGACAAGTGTGAAAAACAGTGGGATATTCCTATACAAGTCACAGAATTTTCCAAAAAAAAAAAAAAGAAAAAAAAGTACTTATATTCTTTACACAGCGCAAGCAAAAATATCCAGAAGAAAATAGAATTGAGAATACTTGTAAATGGTAAATTTACGGTCTTTATACTAGAAAATGTTGACAATCATTGCCTGTCTGTTACTTATTTAAGTCTTTAGTCTGTTACTTATTTAAGTCTTTGTCATTAGTATTTTAATATTTAAAATATATTCTCTCATTCCATTTTTTCATATGGAAAGTTTTTAGTCTTTGACTTTGAAATTTTGATGTATGTTCTTTTAAGATCCTTAAGTGACAATAAAGTCCATGAATTAGCACCAAAATATCTGGCATTGAAGCCATGTGATATTCCAGGACTACTCACCCTTGCTTCTGTGCAAACAAATTTGTTACCTGACTTTTGTATCAATGCTGAAGACACAAGAGACTTCGATCATGGAAAAACTGTTCAGTTCATGTAGTTTAAACCAATTCAGGAGTGTTTCATTGATTTCGTAATGGTACACAATTAACCAGTGGATCAGGACCAACATCAACACTGCAACAGAGGTAACATCGTCCCAGGGACTTGAAAAGTGTTAATAAATACCTACAAATTGCTGAGCACACTTCCAACTATTCTCAAAAAGGAATCTTATGGACTGCTGGAATGATTGCAAATCACGGATTTCCAGATCCTGCTGCAGCTGCCTGCCCAGTCCTCCTGCCGCTCTGCCCCGGGACTGGAGCCTGCCCGATCCTCCTGCCTGCCTGCCCGCTGCTGGGGGGTCGTCCCTGCTGGTAAACACACATGCACTTACACGCAAGCACACTCTCTCTGACTTTCCTGCCGGGCTCAACTCATCCCTCTGCTTTGATCCACAACCTTCTCTCGGACAGAACGCCTGAAGAGCACAGCACTTCTTGCGTTACCTCCCTAAAGGACACATTATTGCCCTGATATAGCCCTGGTAGCCATTTGCCATCCTTACATTTCCCCTAAACCTCATCCCTCAGTTTGTGTTAACACTCAATAAACCGGTTAATCCATGAAGTAAACACCGGTCTCAGCAGCAATTTGTGAGGGTGCTGGGGGTGCACTCTGACCTCCACCCTAAAACATGGCCCCGCAGCGGCCGCTCCTCTGGGAGAGGCAGCGCCACGTGTGACATCAGCATCGGCTCACAACAAAGGGTTAGTTCCCCACTTCTGGGACTGTGGTTTTGCTACTCGCAGACACGTCCTGTTGGAGACATGAACGTTCTTCCCTACAACCACACTGAAGTCTCTGGCTTCAGAGGTGCTGCCCTCCAGGCCATCTTGCTTAGGAAGCACTTCACAGTAGCTTCACAGGCATTTGCTACCAGCAAATTTGCCACCAGGCTCGGAGGCTCCTTGCAATAGCAGTCAGAGGGAAGACCTGGAGCCTTAATGAGAATAGCTGAACTAGAAGGAATAGCCAACCATGAAGCATGGGAATAAACAGTCTGGATTTCTAAAATAAAGCTTAGCAGGGATCACTGGGGTCTGTGGCAGCTTAAAAGTGGATATATGGGCCATTTTTATGCTGGTAACAGCTGAGGAGAATGATGGGGAACAGGGGCACTATGAAGAATATAGCAGTCCAGTTCATTTGGGATCATCATGTGGACCCGTCAATGCAGCCTGCTTTTGAGACAAATCTCCTTTCTCCTGGCTACTCAAGTCCTTGCCTGCAGTCTGTCCCAGCACAGCTAGTCGTCCTCCTCCTGCACGCTGGAGACTGCAGCACCTCCCAACCCCTCCCCTCCCTCCATCCCTGTCTGTGCTGTAAGCTTTAGGCCTGGTGTAAGCTTTGAATTAGGAGCTTTTGCTGTGCCAGTGGCTAGGCTATGGGGAAGGATTGCCTTACAGCATTTTTTAACTCTTTTTTTATTCTTTTTTTTGTTGTTTTGGGGTTTTGGTTTGTTTAGTTTGGTTTTTTTATCCTAACCATTTAAGCCCCTGTCGTGGGAGCAAGGGCCATCTTCTGTGCTGTTGCTGCAAAAGCTTTCATTCATGACCAAATAAAATTAGGTTGCCCTTTCAGTGTTCCTTTAATTATCTTTCTATATTTTTAAGTACCTAATAGTGTGCATGGACATATGCATAGAAGTTTTCTTTAATATTTTTTTTTTCTTTGTGCTTACATGTTCCAGTAATTTTAGAAATTACGTATTCTACTTTAGTGACTGTCCATGGATGGGAACACTAGCTCACTTGTACCTAAAATATATAGTATCTAGGTAACTGGGAACACTGATTGGAGGTTCACCACTTGTTGGTATTCCAGTCCAGAACAGAGACATGAGGGAGATGTTTTCCAGTTGTTGTCTTGTAGAGCAGTGGGGAACATTGAGCTGTTTGGAGTTTTTAGCACTGTGAACTGAGAAAATCTGCATGGGGTCAACATGGATAGAGCCATAGAAGATTTAAGCTGTTAAGGTCCATGAAGTAATTCAGGACAGTGATCTACACTCTGCTTATAACTGAAGATTTTTATTGATGATGATTGGGCTTTAACAAGGCTAGCAAAAGATACAAAGGCCTCCTGGCAGGATTTAAGGCTTCTCCTTGGACCGCAACAGTACAGAATAACAGGCATCACTTTTCACAATAGGAGAACACACACATTTTTTTCTCCACTTAGTCTTGAAACTGTAAGCCATTTTGGCTGCACTTGGAAGCATTACACAGTGTTATTTGCAGGCAGACTTATCCACCACCTCTAATCACATGCAGAGCATATTTGTTCTGTTCATTTTTTTGTCACAATAACACCTCTAATTGGCAAACCAGGCAATTTCCTGTATGAGCGGAGGAAGGAACATTGGTAGTTAACAACTTCTGTCTCTCTATCAATAATTGGAAGGGTTGACATCAATTAAAGGTCAAGATTTTAACCTTATGAAATCACCTACAAAACTGTGAAAACAGAATGACTGAGTCATTTCAAAGGCTTGTTAGAAATAGAGGACTATAAAGGACCATCTGCTTCAGAAAGTACAATCTCATGTTGTATGAGAAAGATTCATCATGTAATTTCTTTGATTAGTATTAAGTTACTCTGACTATACTTATCCATATTTGTAATGGTAGTGTAAATCTAACAAAAACATTTACATTGAAGTCTTAACATACTACTTTGAAACAATGTTTCTCTTGTTTCAACTTGGAAAATAATTTAAAGAAAAAAAATGATTTTTACTTTAGTATTGTGTGGCTAAAGAAAAGTAATTTTACACATGCTGTATTCCACAACAGATTTACTCACAGTAAACTTATATGGAAGGATAAAACATAAATATGTAAATATCAGTGTCTGAAACTAATATTTTGCAATTGTCTGGAAAAAAAAATCATTTTACTTCATTGTGTTGAAATAAACACTGTCTTTACCAGTGTGTATCTGCATACTTAAGTTCCACTTTGGGTCATAGTATTGCAATTTACTACAGATAGTATAAAAAGCTATATTTAAGAAGGACCTTTTATTGGGGTAATACTGTAATACATTTTAAAAGGGAATAAGAACAGAACAAAGAGAAATGTTTTCACTTTTTCCCTGCTGGTTCTAAACATTTAACAGTATTAATTTAATCAACGGGACAAGTCAAAGTTTGTGAATGTAAAGGTAATATGTACTCCTTTTGCATTATTCTCAGTCTCTTCTCATAGAAGAGGTTGAGGCATGTTCAGTAGTGAGTAGCAAAAGAAGAAGGAAACATGCCATGTTAAGGGAAATAGATCTCTGCAAAACTTAAAAATAAAACTACCAGGTAGATACATACAAGCCTTTTTTTATGTCAGAGTATTGCATATGTCAGCTCTCTAGCTGAGGCACAGAAGAAGCTTTCATGTCTTAGACTAAAACTAAAGAAAAAACATATTTATTTTAAAAAATCAAGGTTTTCAGATAATGCTTTATGCTTCCCTCTGCCACTCTGTTGCAAGTGTTGTGGTTTCAGAAGGGCAAAACTCTACCATTTAAGAGAACCTACCAGATGTTACTCTGTCCATGTGTTTGTTCTCAGTGTTGTCTACTTATGATTAAATTAAACTATAATATAAAATCACAGAGAAAAGAACCACAACCACTGGAAATTAGAAAAAAAATCTGGGATATCTGCCCACAAAAAGCTGGTTATTGAACACTGTCTGCAACAACTTCCCTGTTAAACTGTATTTATGCTTACTGGTACTCTTCAAGGAAGGAGGCATTGTAAAACTCTTGAATTCAAGAAGTGCACTTTCTGAAAAACACATAACTCCAAAAGAGCAGCAATTTTTATCTTTTCACTTATTTTAGAATTAGCTGATTGAGATAATTCATTTATCTGTTGTACTTCAGACAGGGCTCAGTATCAGCAGTGACTGCCTGTAAAAGCAAGCTGTAGGAAGCAAC
The DNA here is from genome assembly GCF_020740795.1 of Apus apus. NCBI lineage: Eukaryota > Metazoa > Chordata > Aves > Apodiformes > Apodidae > Apus > Apus apus. The sequence continues at coordinate 80,856,873 of NC_067283.1, read as the reverse complement.
AAACATTTTTCTTTTTTCTGTGACAACCTCCTGTTTATGTATAAAAATTTGGTTGGATAGAAACCAGCAGGGTCCCTTTGCAATCTGTTGAACTATACTACTTTATAGAAATTAAAGTTCTGAGACCATACCCCTGATTTGTTTTGTTTTGCCTTTGTTTTGCCTTTAATTGCTGTTTCTCTTCTGTTAATATTGTCTTTCAGGTGCAAAGTGCACCACTCCACAATCAGTTCTTTTAAAACTTCAGTTCCCTTACTGTCTTTTATGCTTTGCTAGAAACATATTTATTACACAGTATAAATGAAATAGCATCTCCAGGATTTCTCTTCCCTCCAATTTTAAGTGTAGCAGTAAAGCAAGTTCTTTATAGCGTGGCTAGACATTTGTACATCTACTACATAAAACTCTATTATGTAGCCAAGATGTGACCTACACATATTTTACTCTTAACAGTAATCTACCTTTCTATTACTATAGTCCCTGTCTCAGGCTCTCATCTGTTGTGCTTTTTCAGTGCATCATCAGTGCCAATGCTAAGAAAGTGTGAAAGTTAAAATCAGTAAGCAACATATTAATTTGCCATGGCTGTCCCATGTGGTTCAGTAATTGTGGGCAGTTACTTGACACTAAACTCTAAGCACCTATATATGCATGCGGCAGTTTTCTGATTTACACTTGAAACAGTGAGAAGAGCACCTTAAAATCAGTTCTCCACAATGATCAGATTTTAAGGTTTTTTAAAAGAGTGGAAAAGCACTCAATAGATGTAATATGACAATAAGTGTCCTGGTTTGGTTTGGTGGGGTTTTTGGTAGGGAGGGAAGGGTGCCAGGAGTGACTCTGGTAAGAAGTTGAGAAGCTCCCCCTGCTCCAAACCCAGCCAAGGAGTCATTAGAGGGACAATAGATGCACCTCAGTGATATTAAAATCGCCTTTTTTTGTAATCTTTGTTAGTGATTCTTTAAGCAAACTTAAGATCTTCCACTCTCATCTGTGACAAACATGCATCTTAAAATTTGATATATTAGTTTAGTTAGGTTTTTGAGATTTTATTTTTCTCATTTAAATTTATGTTTGCTTTATGCAGGATTACAGTTGCTCAGATTAAAATACCTCTCTCTTTCTAAAAGCTGGAGGACTTCTTAAAATATTCTATTTCCATCTGTTTCCAAGTAAATTGAAGCGGCATCTGCAATAGTACTAAAACTGATGTTTGTAGTTTAAAAAATGCCATCAGAAGGAAGAGACTGAGGCTACAGGGATAACAAACCAGAACCTAGACAGCAGTTCTATCTTCATATTAAATCCTAAAACGTCCTCCCACTTTTAAGGAGTATCCTATAAGCAAAATTAATTTGTGAACATCTGTTCACTACAGGATGGAAGATAAGTTTTGGTCAGAATATATTTCATTTTGATGTTTATTGTGTGTTATTTAGTATAGCTGACTCTTCAGGAAATGAGTTGTGCTACAGCACTGGTTTCAATACTGATGTTTTATTTCTTTATACTACACTATGTGAATAAATGAAAACTATGATCTTACTGAAAAATCAGTAGAATTGAAAATGTTGCGATGTGCTTTTTAAAGACACCTAGCACTTAAGATACTGAAGGCTGTTTTAAAAGCAGTTCTTCATCAAAGTACTCAAGGCACCTAAAAGCCCAAGCAGTCTGAAAAATACTTACTAGATGTATCCTGAGCCTTGCTCTGGTATTCTGCAAGATTTATTTCTTATGAAGAGAAATGCAATTTGTCTGATTGTAATAGAAGCATAAAGACTGAAATATGAGAGAACTTTGATATAATTCTACTAAATCTCAGTTACCTTTGTAGAATGACATTGGAACTAAGGTAAAGCTAATCAGAATATATTTTGTTAGGCTTGTCATTGTAAACTAATGAGTTTCTGCTATGGCTTTGATTAGTCCAATAGAAAAAAAGAGATAACTTAATAGACCATGGAAACAAATGGATTGATCCAAAGTTTTCACAGAAATACGCTATTAATTCCTTTGTCACTATGCAGTGTCAACAGATTCTTTTGTACAGGAGTCAGTACTGATAGAAATTAAATCTAATTCATCCAGGTAAGCTAATTTTGTTTCTTTCTAAACACAGAGTACCAGCATGAAAGTAACCAAATAATTAACAAACTTAGCACTTTACAGAATGATACAACTTTCTGAAAAGATCTATTATTGCATTTGTCCAATTGCTAATACCTTCTTTACACAGTCAGGAAAATAACATGATTATTTCCAAAGCATAGCTTCATTAGTCTACTCAGGGATCTAATTAACCTGTTTTATCTGGGAAACTTTAATAATCTTCTTAATTTATTAATTTCTCTGTTTGATATTGCTTTGTTGATCCAGCAACTGTAATGAGTGCTCATGTTTTGGAAAACGCAGTAACACATTTTTCTTCTGTCTGAATGAGAGACTTCAAAAAGTGGAAAAAAAAAAATAGATATATATGTTTCCTTTCAAAGAGTGTATATAAGAGGTATATAATCTCTTTCCCATATATTATTAAGAGTTTCACATACATATTATATTACACAATTTCAGCATTTGTCACCTTAATATATCAGTGATCCAAATTAATGAAAAGATAACTGATTTAACCATGATTTAGAAGTTCTGGAGTGCAGCTGAAAAGCAAATTATTTTGCAATATACATTTTGTGTTATTCCTAGAATGTTTAACCTCACTGTGGGTAGAGCTTAGGCAGGAAACAATGTCAGAGCTAACGATTCCTGCAAATCTGTACCAGTGTAGCATACTATAATACCCCTCTTTTCTTCTGGGCAAAAGTCCGTTACACAAAAATAATTCAGAGGAAGCTCATCAGATTATAAAATTAAGAGTACATTTTTAGTTGGGTCCAGTGTGGAAAAGTCCAAACTGTGAAAGCTCAATAAAGTCACGTCAGCATGAAGATGCGCCTTTTGATATTTAGTGCTTGTAGCCAGCTAGGGCTTGCTTGGCACCAGCTCAGATGTCACCACACTGTGATTCTCCATGTTATGGTAGACGTATGACCAAAAGCACAACTCACTCTGACTGGCAGCACAAACACTGAAGGACATGTGGGTCAAAAATAAAACACAGAAAGGCAGAAAAGAGCCAGAAGACTTTGTTGGCTTGTAAACAAATGGCTATGGAGGGGAAAATGTGTTTAAGGTTCCAGAATGCACATAAGGTTCCAGAAGTTTTGCTGGGTTTATAGGCATCAGGTCCATGCCACAGGGAGCTCTTACAGTCTCCTTTACAACAGTTTTATGAAATAACGCAGTCAGATTCTGATGCTTTCCCAGCAATTTTTGGTGGTCCATTTTCTAAAGTCATATAAAGATGCAATGTGGCATAAATTTTCTGTGACTGAATTAAATGAGAAAAACTCTGACTCTTGACTCAGACTAACACATTTGTTGTCATATTTACAGACAATTCGTGTTCACCCATCAAAAACTTAACTCCTTTTTTTCAAGATCTACTAGTGTGGCATCATACAGATACAACTGTAAAACCTGATACTGTACCTGACAGTACATAAATGCTCACAGTGCAAGCAAATTGTGATGTAAAACACTGCCATTCTGAGGCTGGATTATTTTTTTTCAGTTGTAGTCACATAACACCAGTAAGTTTTTAACCAAGTACAGGAGACCAAACAATCAATCACTTATGCTTCATGGAAAAATAATATCACTTAATCTTGAAACTACGTTAAACTCTTATTTGGCCTTTCACTGAGAATTAAAATGGCCTTTAGATTTATTTACATCTGAAGTAACTTAGTATGCACAGAATTTGAAACCCTTTAATTCTTATTAAGAGCCTCCATTCAGGAATTAATTGTTTAGCTAATACTTTAAATTAATACATCAACAATCTGAATTAAGAATCTTTCTAACCTTCAATTTTAAATGCAAATACATTTTTCTGTCAAAAACTAAGAAAAAAACCCAAACAACAATGAACCACGTCTCTATAGCAGTATTTAATTAGCACAAGATTTTCACAATATTGTACTCAAAAATTCATTCAAATAAACTGAAAATGCTATTGTAGACAGTTACTTAATTTGCACTAGACTATTGTCTGCAGACGACTTTTTTCATAATTAAAGTGACCTCATTTTAGGTTAACTCAACTCACAAATTTTTAGTATACTGAGGTAATTTTAATTCTACTGAAAAAAAGTGTTATCCAGACATTAAACATTTAACAATCTACATTAAAATCTACATTAAAATTTCAATCATATTTATTCACCTGAATGTGTGTGTATCTATCCTTAATTTAAAGGATAAAGACTGAAAAATCTAATATATACTTCTGAATAAAGTCACTATATCAATCAAAACTTAAGATTCTAATGTAACAATATATAAGCATTTCCAAAACATTTGAGACGTGTTATTGGTTTATTAACTTGGGTTTCTCAATATAAACATTTAAACTCAAGTCAAATATACATACATTAATATCAAGATCTCATAAAACTTCTTTTTTTCTTGTAAGAAGAAAATCTTATAACTAAAAATGCTATTTTTTCAGTACAAATGAGTGACAGTTTTTGCAGTACCTTTATACATATGCAAATATCATGGGATATAGAACTGAGCAAAATATTAGCTATAAAATTATTTTCACCAGGCTAGGTTAATCTTTAATGGTATTTTCAGGATTGCAGATGTCTGACAGAACCTATATATCTAGTACATTTCTAGAGTTAGTGTGTTTCATTGCCTCAGCCCCAAAGGTGAATTCTGATCCACAAATTAATCTGGATTTCTGGAGCTGAATTTTCACAAAGATCAGAATCCAGAAGTGAATGGGGCAGAGAAGCAATTCACAAAGAGAAAAATGAGCACAAAACAGTGCTAGCAATAAAAGCTCCTTTAGTTGAAAACTTGTGCCATTTCCATTAAAGGGTTTAGAAAAACATTAAATTCTGTGACTGAGACCTCTATTGCTATTACCTGAGGTAGCATTTGCTCAGCCACAGTCCTTTTCTGCAAAGGAAAATAAGAGCAATAACTGTCCTTCCAACAAGAAGTATGATGACGTCTTACAGGATACACTAATTTGATCATCATGAAGATGACAAATATAGCACCAACTATTTTGTTCTGTTGCAAAAACTAATATTGTCATTTTAGTCACGGGCAAGGAGATAGCAACTGCAGCAGCAATTATAATCTCATTCAAATAGTGTTTTATCTGAGTTATCCACCTAATGAGATATGTAGATACCGCGTTATCTACTTAAAAAGGAAATAAAAAAAATAGTAATACATGTAAAAAAAAAATAAATCAAACATTTAAGAAATAATGTTCTTAATAATTACAAACAAATTTATTGTCTATCACTTCCTATAGAAACAAAAGGGCAAAATTGGCAGAATTCAGCTTTGAGTAACAGTTTTGCAGGTAATAAAGAAGAGGAACCCTGACTTATACCTTCCCTAGTAAGGTCTCTGCCTCAGTAAGTCATTAATACTGCTCTAAATTGATGTTTACATATTTTAAATCTCTGTTGGGAGATTATTTAGCATGAGAGTGGGTGGTGAAATGCAGCACTTTTCCCTTTTAGATAGTGCTAAGACTAAGAAAAACTTACTGTCGCTTTGATCAATGTTAATTCATGTCCAAATGGCAGTCATTTATCATTAAGAATTCATTAATTCATATGACAACTAAATCTGCCCACTGACATTAATATCTGCACATTAACATCAAGAAAACTAATAGTGCAGGCTTCATGTGTGCCACATCAGAAATTTGGCAATTGTTAAATTCACTTACATAAAGGTGCTTCTCCTGCTGCAAGTTCACTCTTGTTTTCAGAGCAGAATGCCCACCATCAGAGTCTTGGCAGATGCTTTGTTGTCTGTAATACACACAAGAACAGAAACAGACAGGACCTCCTTTCTTTCTCTGGATGCAGCCAAATTAGAGCAATGAAATGGACATGATCCAAGCTCATTCTTCAGGAACGATATCCTGTGCATGAAACACAGCATCTGTAAAAAAAAAAAAAAAAAAAAAAAAGAGTCAAATCACTTAAAATTGCATGTCCTTATTAAATCCAGGAAAAATTCTGAGTTGCAGCAGATGTAGAGCAGAAAGTGTTTTAAGTATTGTTTATGGTAAGTCTAAAATCCCTTCAGGCAATTTTGAGTATAAATCTATCAATCAAAGTCAGAAAGGTTTTTCCAAAGTAAAACCCAACTATAATGTTAAAAATTCCAAATACTGCCCCAGGAAACCCCTGGAACTTTTGCTAGGTCAATGAGCAGCAGCAAGTGATGCACTCACTCAAAAGACTTCCTCTACAGCCATATTGATTCCCAGACATAACTTAGTCTCAGGACTTCAATGTGAGAAGTTCCTGGATACATAGAAGCAACGCTCTTGAAGCAATTCACTAACTTCAACTATGAATACTAAATATATTTTACAAAAAATAAATCAGAGTAATTCCAAAAAAACCCATAATTCTTCACAGAGATGTAGGTTAAGCACAGGAAGGAGTTGTCAAAAGAGACTCTGAACCTTTAGCCAGTGAGTATTTTCGAAGCTCAACTGGATGACAACTTGCATAATTGATCTAACTGTGAAGCTAGCCCTGGTTTGAGCTAGGGGTTGGTAAAGGCAACCTGCTGAGATCTCATTCAATTTATTTTTTCTATGATGTTTATGATATACTTTTCTAGTGAAAATACTGAAAGTTTTTAAATAGAAGGAAGTAATATATTGAAGAAAAAGTCTTTATGTGGAGAAGTAGGTGTGTGTACAAAACGTAAACTTTAAATATTTATTTCCAACAGAAGAAGCATCTCTAATTGAAAAAACAAAACAAAACAAAACAAACAAAAACAACAAAAAAAATCACCAAATAAATCCCAAACTTATTGGTAATGTTTCTATCTGAATAGAGAAATTTAAAGGTCTACAAAAAAAACAACAACCCAGTTGCACGTACAGCTGCAAAAGTTGAAGTGGTGAGCATGAAACAACAAAACTTCAGAAACTTATTCCTATTCAATATAGAAATGACACACACACACAAATCTATGGAGTCAGATGGGATCCACTCAAGGGCATTGAGGGAGCTGATGGAAGTGCTCACCAAGCCACTCTCCATCATCTATCAGTAGTCTTGGCCAAGTAAGGAGGTCCCCATCGACTGGAGGTTAGCAAATGTGATGCCCACCTACAAAAAAGGCTGGAAGGAAGATCCAAGGAACTATGGGTTTGTCAGTCTGACCTCAGTGCCAGGAAAGGTTATGGAGGAGGTCATCTCAAGTGCTATCACACAGTACATGCAGGACAACCAGGACATCAGGTCCATTCAGCATGGGCTTATGAAAAGCAGGTCCTGCTTGACTAACCTGTTCTCTTCTATGACGAGGTGACCAGTTTAGTGGATGAGGGAAATGCTGTGCATGTCGTCTGTCTGAACTTCAATAAAGCCTGTCACACTGCTTCCTACAGCATTCTCCTGGAGAAACTGGCTGCTCATCTTGAATGGGTATATGCTTCTCTGGGTAAAAAACTGGCTGGATGGCCAAACCCAAGTATCCAGTGATAGGACAAGAGAAAATGGCCTCAAGTTGTGCTAGGGGAGGTTTAGATTGGATATTAGGAAAAATTTATTTACTTAACAGGTTGTCAGGCACTGGAACAGGCTGCCCAAGGAAGTGGTCAAGTCACCATCTCTGGAGGTATTTAAAAGACATGTAAATATGTTGCTTAGGGACACGATTTAGTGGTGCAGTTGGCAGTATACTAGGCTAATGGTTGGACTTGATCTGAAATATTTTCTAATCAAAAAGATGCTATGATTCTATGAAGAAAGAAAATGTATATAGCTTAATAAATACTTCTGTAATGGGTGACTGGAGAAATCTGCATACTACAGGCTACTCGATAGAACTGCACTTGTGACTGAAAACACAGAAATTGAGTGAATATATGTGCTAAAAATATTATTCCATGGAGCTAAGGTCAAAGGTGACAGTTCACTAAAGAAGATTAAATATCACTGAAGTGGGTGAATAACGGAAAGAATACTATGAACTATATCAAACTGAGAATTCAGAAGTTTAAATAAAATAAGGAAGAGAAATGAAAAAAAAAAATATATTAAGGAAAAAATGGCTCAGAGATTCTACTTTCCCTGTTAATCAGACTTCCTTTCCACAAATATTTTAAGACTATGTATACATAGATAATATTTAAATACAGAGGGAAGAAAAAAAAAGAAAAAAAAAAAGAGTAACAATATAACTAAGAACAAATTATAGCATAAATCAGTAGGTATTTTTTTTATCTTTGTATCAGTGGCAACCAGTTCTTTTCTGTATTTTGTCTCCCAGAATATCCATGTAAAAATTCAAAATCAAAAGAAAATAACATGGCTTATAAAAATTAGAAGGAAGAGAAACAGTTTCTGTAATCTGCTCATTTAATGGGATTTTTGTAATTTCTTTCCTTCCTGTGCTGTTTTTGATAATCTACCCTTCTCCAGAGTATTTGCTGGAAAAACAATATCAAACTCCTCTTAATCAGTTGATCAGGATGTTGAGCATTAACTGATAAAAGTTCCACAATTTGGGATCTAGGTACTGCATAACAGAACTTGTAGCTAAGCATCATTTCACTGCTTTCCAAGGTAGTGGTGTGTGCATTTTCCAGCCAAGAGAAACATGTTTAAATAAATGTGACTTGAAAGAAGTCAGAAAATCTGCAAACTTGGCCAGAGAAGGCCCATATAACCCTTAAAAATTGTTTAGAGAATAAACAGAATAAAAGAAGAGATGGATTTCAATACCAGTCAACACCATTGTGGATGAATACTTATCCCTGAAGCACTGAGGGTGAGTTAAAACTGATTCTAACTGCTGATTAAGACATTTCTGTCTCTCACGAGGTGTAGCATTCACTTTTGTTTGAAATATATGTGTAATCCAGTCCTGCCAGCCTCAAAATGCACAAGTACTTTCCCCCCTATACTCTGCATCCCCAGGCTATCCAGAATTAGCTGAAGGCAGAGGCTGAAAAGGTATTTAAGACAACTTCTTTTATGGCATGTGTTATTTAATTCATCTGATGTGTGCTCAAGGCAATGCCTGTGTTTCAGGTATCTAATAAATTTTTATGTATGCTTTGCCTTGGTCTGCTGTTACAGCAAAAATATATAATGTATGCGAAAAATAAATCTTATCAAGTGCATCTACTTCATAAATGTACATAGTCATATTAAGGCTTTATTACCAGATGCAAGATATTGGCAATAATCTTGAATACTAGACGTTCATGAGTAAAGAGTTTTAAGACATCAGTTGATTGTCATCAATCAGCAAGTTTGCAAGGGTTATGATTTAAAAATTTTGAATAGGAATATTAGCTATTTCATGAGATTTATAATTACAGAGGTAAGGTAAACCTCCTACCTAAATGGTTTTGCATTAGAATTTTGTAATAAACTCACATCCCAGTGGCAAGATTATCAAGTATTGCTTTTATTCAGAACGACCACCACATTGAGAAAATAATTATGTGCTGTTCTGCTGTTTTGCAGTACTTTCCTCATTCATAATATGTACTAAATGTTGCACTGATTGTAAAGGGGTATGTTTTGGGGGCTTGGGTGTTGGGTGTTTTGTTTTTTTCTCTTACCATACCTGGAATTCATAAGTATGTTAAGGGAGCTTTCGTTGTTTATTTATTGTTCACCTTCAGAGTACAGACAAGCAAAACTTGTAAACAAATTATACCCAGGGAACAAAGCACAGATATTTTGGCTAGCATTTGCAGAACAAGTTCATCCTGGCAACCATTTATGGGATATACTTATATATTCTATATTTTTGTTTTCTTTACTTTTAGGATGCTCACCTCGTGAGTATTCAATTACAATTTTAGGCATTTGGCTTCAACCAGTGAAGCTGCATCTTATGCATATCATGAATCTGACCCAAACAGGATCATTAGCTACTACAAAATTAGAAATAAGCCCTGTTCTCCTGGGCAGCACAAGGCCCTTTGTATAACATGAGGGTCCTTTCTCTAAAATCCCCTGCTTGACATAGTATGCACATTTCAATTTCAGCAAAAAGAAAGCAGGACTCTTGCACATTATACAGGCTTCTATTATCCTCAAAACTGATCTAATTTATTCATTATAAATGAATCAGAAGTCTGACAGAAAAACATGGCATCTGATGGGCCAGTTGACTTAGTCACTTTCTAATAACATGGTTTTGCAAGTTCAGAGTTTATTTTCAACATCCTTTGTTCAAATGAATTTGCTAGATCAAATATTGGCACGAAGCCACATCAGTGGTGATCTAACCAAAGTTTTTTTAGCAAGTCATTAATTTCCTGCTTGAAATCTAATATTGGAGAAAAAAAAATCTGCTTTTTTTTTCTCTCTCAGGACATGAGCCAGAAGTAAAATGAAGCAAACATATACAGAACTTTAGTCATCATTTTCAGCTGTCCTTTTTCTCTACTTGATGCTCAGCTTTAAGTGAAAAAAATATGGAATAGCCTCTTACAAAACAGAGGAAATCCATTATTATTGATTGTAAATAGTCATCAATGCAAAGAGTTGCCCTAGAATTGTAGTAGGGTAATGTTGCACAGAGCCTTTCAAATTGCATTGGACACCAACTTTACATGTCAGGTGCATCTTGGATACCTTCTGAAACCTAGCTACATGACATTTCCAACACTGCTGAGGTTAGCCAAGAAAAGTAGTATGCAGTATGAATACATTTCTGTAACTGAGGCAATTATGAGAACATCTACTTTGTTATCCATGTGTCTCTTTGGCTGTCCAAGCTCATAATTTTTAGTCAGAGATCTACACAGTAATTCAAGCAGTAACCATAATGAAATTACACTATCACTGAACTAATAATAAGATTTCTACTTCAAGCAAGTAAATATATTTATTCCAGCTAACCCTTTCTTGTAGTGTTTATGTATTTATAAGATTTTGTACTTGTGCCTTATAAAAATCACAACACTTGCAGAACAAAAGCTGCATTTAGTGAACAGTGACCGTCTTTGAGTGATTATTATGGTAAGGCCCAAATTGTTGCACAACACAGAGTGCCAAAGAGATAAGAGGCCTGTCAGGGCGTGTTTTGTGAATGATGTTGTTGTTGACTAAACACTGTCTTTTTCATGGGTTTTAAATTTATGCCATATTAGAAACCTCAATGCCACTTAAGATTTATAAGCACTACACATGGTGAACAGAAATAGGATGTAAATATTGTCTATAAATATACACAGAATTCAAGCTAATCACCCAAAGTACAAAACCAACAACAACAATAAAAGTATAGAAATTTTCATGCTGCTAACCATCAGAGTACTCAAATTCCAGAACAGACTTCCAGGAGAAGTGGCAGTAGCAAAATACCCTGTTGTTTTTGAGAAGATAAATGAATTAATGAAAACAAACATATAAAACATGGTGACTACATGATAAGGACTGGACTTAATGGACAGGTGAATTTTTTTGTCCTATATGATTAAAATATCAAACAATATTATTCTGAATTTCTGACAATGGAAGTGTGGAAGTATTGGAAAAGAGTGTCTTAAGAAAATGCCAGGCAAGGAGGGGGAGATTGTCTTCTAAACAGTTCTTCTGAGTAGCTAATTTTGATCCTTCATCTTGCATGCACTGGATTCTTTCTAAAAGTCACATTTTACTTTTCTAAAATATTAAAGAAATGGCCAAAAGTTGTAGCTCAATGTCACAGCAACTGTTAATTATCCTTCACTTTAATACTATCAAAACATTACTACACCACTACTGTCTTTAAAGTATGACAGCATCTCTGAAATAATGAAAACTTTAGGCCAGATTCCTAACCCAGGCAGTACATGATAACTTTCCTCCAAATCACTAGTTGCTCAAATGAGACAACTAATGGATACATTCTGATCTATGCCTACAAATACATACAGTTATAAGAAAGCCTGTTTCAAAGACCTCCTTTCCACTTGGATATATCACCATGATTTATCTTCAGATTTCAGTTCCTTCACTGAAATTCCTGTTCCTTTTTCCAAAAATAGATGATGAAGTTGAAAATATTAAACTCGAACACAATGCAGTGTTTTCCCCCTTAAGAAATATATCTAGCTATGCAGGTTCCATGGTAGTTTATTAAACTTCCAAAATCTTCAGTGTTTTTCTGCAGCTGGCAACAATTTAAACATCATCAATTTGTCAAAATATTTCATGCAGCCTATAAATACGGAAACTCATATAAGTAGAATAAAACAGATCAAAGTAAGAAGAAGCAGTTTATCATTTCACAAAAAAGCTAGTAAAAATTTGTAACTTCACACAGATTTAAAACATAAAAAATAGAAATAGGGCTACTTATCATTAAGACATTTGACCACAACTTCAAAATTTCAATTTGTGATCCTTTATCTCATCAGCTGAGTTAAGAATAGAGACCAAAACCATGTAGAAGTTCCTCTGCTACTCTGATGAAGGGATAACAAATTAACCAAAATCTAGATATTTTTTTAAAAATTACAATATTTTGAAGACCAAAAGAAGCCAGAACCTAAATACAGTTTGAGCAAAACCTAAGACTTTGTATTTATAATCAGGGAGGGAAGGGTGATGAGGGTCCTTATTCACATTCCAGACATTCATGTCAAGCTCATCTGAAAAGGCACTATATTTGCCAGATAAGTTCACCACTGCTCAGCTAGCATGAGGCTTATGGGAGCAATAGACTGCTGGAAGTTCATTATGTTGTCCACAGTGAAATGCTAACATCAGACAGCCATATGTTGCAATAAAAAGTTTGAGAGCCAACAAGTGCTGAACAAAACAGTGGGGACAAAGATCTATATCACAGAATGTGTGTCACCAGTTTCTGAGATATCTCGCACCTGAAATCTTGAAAAATACTACAGAACAGAATAATTACATTGATGAGGAAATTGTGTTACTCCAGACGGTTATAAAGTAGCCCCTCCTCTTCTTCCCAAAACCTCTTCTTCCTTCCCTTCCCTTTGGAAAATTTAGCAATATTTTTAACATAAAACTCCAACTAGTTTTTGCAGTCTCCAGAAACAAAACAAGTTTTTCTTCTCATCAGAATATATGGGCTTCAGCCCGTATCTAGCAAAGAGAAGATAAAAACCCCATTGCTAACTAAAGTATCTGCATTTACTGGAGCAGAACGAGCCACCAGGCAAAGTTTATAACTTATCCACAAGACAAAAGATGCATTTTTATAAAGCCCAGCTTCTCTCTATTAGTTGTATTAGCTCCCTCTAGCCCTAGTTTAATCACAGTGGTTAAAAAAGTTGCTTTTAAAAACAAATTATTAACTTTTGACACAAATGGCAAGGCTTATGTTTTTCAGAACATTTCCCTGAAAATACCAGGCCAAACCCCATTCATAATCTTCCTTTCAAATCACAATGCCATACCAGTCCATTCAGACAACAATTAAGTCAAACACTTGATCAAGGTAAAAGAAAACACCTCTTGCTTCCATTAGTTTAACTATTAAGAAAACATTTCAGTAAACAAATATGCATTTTAATTGCTTACAAAACAAGAGAAAAGAGGCAAAAATCTCTGTGTTTTGTAGCTCACTAGTTGCTGATATTTAAGAAGGATTTTTTGGAGTATCATATACTGGTTTGCTTAGGTAATGCATTTGGCTAAAAAATAACCTAGATCTTTGGCAAAATGGGGAAGTTAGGATAAGTGCTCAGGTTGTTAAATAAAATAAAAATCAAATATTTCAAGTCAAGCTTTAGTAAGTCTTTTTGTAATTAACTAAGAAAGTATAATTTTTATGTCTCTCTACTGAGGTTTTGGAAAGCTTTCTTCCTAACCTGATAGAGAAGTCATTGATTTCAGACTTAGGGTAAAACCAGTGCAGTTTTATATAGCATATCATTGTCATAGGCTTCAAGGTCTAGACAAAGGCCTACAGGATTTCATGTAATGACGTTCGGAGAACCACTGTGTGTAAAAACAGGGGTTTGGGAAAGTCTTAGCATTCAATTCCATACCCAAACCCCCTAAGCACCAAAATTACTTTCTAGCTGGTTTAGGATCTCGACCTATTAACCAAGAGTTTAACACATGGTAAAAGCTGTACAAATATAGGATATAATCACTACTGTGAGAGCAGACAATAAAATTTACATAGGTGTTATAAAAGGACCACTGGGACAGCAGGAGGCAAAATAATACACTATGATCTAATGACAGCAGCATAATACATGTGAATTTATATTTGGGCACATGGTAGAAAAGTTTATTATAATCTCTGAGCTTCTGCTTTCTATATTTTCGTGTAATCTATTGAGATATTGGTTCAAGTTCCTTTCCACAACAGGTTTCAATGGGTGGCCAGCACATAATTTCATTCTCTCCAAAAGTGCTGTATTTGTATCTGTTGTCCTTTTTCTGGCAGTAAGTAGGATAATATTTTTTTTAACTTTTAACATCTAAATACAGTTTATTAAAATGCATTATGTTTTTCCCAGCATTGTTTTGTAATTTCAGATATCTTGCTTGGATTTTTTTGCAGGATATTAGCCTCATCAGTTTGAATTTCTTATGTTTTAAACCAAGATTTTGCTTGAAAAGTGAGGCAGGCAAGATACAGCAATGACTCTTAAAAGGGTATTTTCCCATTTTGAAAACAAAACTCAAGTTAGTTTAATTTAGCTAAGGAAGAAAATGTATCTTTTAGTTTATATTAAATGGATTTACTACTACAATTTTGCTTATTACTCTGATTAACTTCATGAGATGTAACTTATTCAGTTTCACTGCTTAGGAAAATTCTTCATGTATCAACCCAGATCACTGCATTGCTTGATCAGTATTAAATTAACAACTTCTGAGGACTGCAATAGCAAACATTAAGAAAAAAACAATCAGAATTTGTGGATTAATCAATGCTGAAAGTTATTGCTGTCAACAAATGTCCAGAGAAAGCCTCTACACAGAGGTGCAGTTTCACAGCACTGTCAAGCCAACCTAGCAGGCAGCTGCTGCGTTAAGTCATGGTCCTGTTGCTTCACTGCCTCAGTCCCACACACACACCAGGAACTCTTTCCCTTTCCACATGCTTGCGTAGGTAACATGCTAACTGTATGGCAAGCCAATCCAGGAAGCTAGATGATGGAGAATTAATCCTACAAAAAAGAAATGTTTTTTTTCACTTCAGCATCTTGCACCAGCTCACCATCAGGTCAGACAAGCACTAGTGCTGATATAATAGGCAGAGCAGGAACACACAATTCCCAGAGAGGGAAGATGGTGGAAGCTGGACTGCTTCTGTGAATGAAGGTTAACCAATAAATCATTGTAATTAGATTATACACCTTTGCTAGAAGGAAAGTTTCTCTAGGTTTCTTGTACAGTGCTGTAAAAAATCCACCCATTACCAAAAAATTCTGCAGTACTGCAACCTTGCAAATTTATCCATAATAAGAAGCAAACCTCTCTCTTCTTGAGAAAATAATGGTTGTATTCTACAGATTACCTTGATTACTATTGCAAAGATTGTTCCAGCTGAACAAATACAGATCTTTTGCCTGGTGATAGACACTGAAGCTGACACCCATTGCTCTGACTGATATAGAGCTTCAAGATCTAGGACAAAACACAATTAATTTATCTAAAATTGAATAGCAGACTTCAAGTAAACTATTATTCTTTAAAGAAACAAACAAACCAAGAATAAATACTTTATAGTTTTCAGAAAATAAAGTAAAAAACAAGTTTTATGCAGCAGGCTGTTTTTATTAGAACATGATGGAGGTGTTTACTGAAAAACTGTGACATTATAATGAGGGACATCTTAGTCAATAACCTTTTCTCGACATTCTGTTTGCTCTTAATCACCCATAAATTCACTTAATCTAAGTACTAGGTTTTCTTAAATATCATCCTTCATATTATGGTGTGGGGGACAGGAGGAAGAGAGAATGTACATTCTTAAGCAAACTCAAATAGATACACTGGCATTTGCACAGAATGTCAGATGTTGGGAGGAATCAAACACTGTGTTTCGTTTCTAGCTATGAACCTTGCAAGGAACTGCTGCTGATGCAAAGATGTTTCTAGGAAGAAAGCAATTCAAGAAGGGAAAGGGTGAAACTATCATAAAATATGAGAAGACTGTGTAATAAACAACAAAGAGCTGACCCCATGGCTGCTCACTCAACCTGCCTCCCTCCCATACACACTCTGGGATGAGGACGACAAGGCTCACGGGTAGAGACAAAGGACAAGGAGGGTTCTTCACTGATTAAGGTCCCGGACAAAACAGACTCAATTTGGGGGGGAAAAAACAATAATTTAATTTCACACTAATCAAACACACACAGGACACAGACACACACAGAGCAGGGCTTGCATATGTTACCCCACCCCTCCCTTCTTCCCAGGCCCAAATCCCTTTGTTCCCGTTTTCTCTCCCTCCTTCCCCCCAGCGGCACAGGGGGACAGGATGGGGTTTAGAGTCAGTTCACAGGTTCTTGCTGCTCCTTCCTCCCCATGAAGAAGGATTCTTTACGGTCCTTCTCTGCTTCCTCACGGGGTCCCTCCCATGGGGCAGAGTCCTCCACAAACCCCTCCTTCATGAGTCCTTCCCACGAGGTCCGGAGCTGCTCCAGCCTGGGCTTCCCACAGAGTCAGGGGCTGCTTCGGGAACAGGCACCTCCCCTGGCGCTGGGGTCTTCCAAAGCTGCGTAATCAGAGTCCACTGGCAGCAAGTCCACTGGCCACAAAGTCCAAGTCCAGTGGCCAAGTTCACCTCTCCTGGCACCTTCAGGGAATGTTCCACCATGTTCCTCTGTGAGTGCAAGGGGACAGCCTTGGTACTTTCTTCCTCACCAACCACCAGCACCATTCTCCTCCACCAGCACTGTTCTCCTCCTCCAGTACAACTCTTGTTCTCTAACACAGCTCTTCTCCCCCTCCTTCTCTGCTCAAGTGTTACATTGGTTCTTTCATATCTTAATCACTGAGGCACATCTACTGTCCCTCTAATGGCTTTTTGGCTGGGTTTTGGAGCCAGGGGAGCTTCTCAGCTACTTACAGGAGCCACTCCTGCAGCCCTTCCCCCACTACCAAAAAACCCACCAAACCAGAACAGCATGTAAAAAGCCTAAAACATATATTGACTGTCACAGACTAGTTGGCTGGTGCAGAGTGCTGGGCAACACAGAAAGAAATCAGCTACTGCTTTGCTCAAAGCCAAGCACAATAGGTGCTGACAGAGATTGTCTTGACAGAGGATGTTTATCCTCATGCTTGTTGTACTTGAGCATTAGTCAGATCATTAAATTTGCTGGCTACATTTAAGCTGCAGCAGAAGGGGAGGTTTGTGTTCAGCCACTGAGACAGAATAGGAAATGAGCAAAGGAAGAGAAACAAGGAGTTGGCTTGCACAGATTACCACAGCATGGGTAGCTTGTCAGACACTGGATGATTTGCCCTAATAAATATTCATTAAATCATGCAGAGGGACTTCGAGGAAAGAAACTCAGCTTGACAGACAAACAATTTTTACACAGTACTTGAAAAAAATGCCACCTGAATCCCACATTCAGCAGGGAATTTAGAATAAAATATTGCTTTTATGCAGCTTCCTTTATTAGTGATCTCCATGACAGGCAGTCCACAGCCATTTGTATGTTTACAGAATAAGAGATGATATAGCACTTCTGTATGCTATTAGCTATTGTGTGCAATATTGAAGCAATAGAAGGTAACTGGCAATTTAAAAGACAGCAGAATTGTTTTTCTTTCCTTCTTTAACCAGGAGAGTTTATACAGGAAATACCTCATCTCTTTGAAGCTCTCAACTGAATTACTTTAGACTTAAGTAGTTAAAGGGTTTCTTTTATTCTTCTTTCAATAATTTGGTAGATTCATATTGAACTTAAAAACAGGCTGCAAAGGAAATGTTTTAAAGCCAACATTTATGCGTGCATTAATAAAAGTTAGTACAATATCTTAACTGCTACTGACATATATGACCAAAAACAAGGAAGTTATCTTCTTTCTATTCATCCAGTATTGAAATTGAATGTTCAATATCGATACTTGACTACCATACACAAGGAAGAACTGCTCTTCTTGTAAGCCCACAGCACTTTTGCCTCAGATTTGTACCAGACAGCCCAGTTCTAGCTCTTGACTCCTTGGAGAATTATAGCTTAATAGAAATGAGGTGAAAAGCTAAGAAGAAAACTTCAGATATGTAACCATTTCTTTTGCAGACCTCTACCAGCACACACACAAAAAAAATAACCCCACCTTCAACTATCTACACAAAGCTAATATTCAGTACCAGTAATTTAACTATGAGACTTAGAAAAATTGCAGGAAGTTATATCCTGCAATAAGAATTCTTAATTTTAGCTTCAAAAGATTTTAAATGCCATCTTTCACATGCAGAAGTGGTTTCTTTGTTGTTACCCCTATTTTTCCCAACCTTTATGTTGGTGGAGAGAGACAAGCAGGGGCTGGAAGCAGCTTTTTTTTTATTAATTTTATACCAGTATGTGTTAGGGCATACCCTGATCTATTGAGTACCCTCCTTTTATGATTTTAGCCCTGCTCTTGCAAATCATTCAAACACTTTCTACCAGCAGAACAGTAACCTTTAGCTTTTATAGAGTAATGCTGTACAGAATCAAAGTACAGGAAGCAAACACTGCATTGACATTTAGAAAGCAGATGACGACACTGGGGAACAAAGGGCCTCACAGCAGGAGTAAAGATGCTGAAGTATCTCTGAAATGTTTCTTTCCAGATATTTTAAACTAAACAGATAATCCTGCCCAAGGACAGAGTTACCTGGAATGTGGTTGCAGCAGACCCGTGTTAAATGATTATCACACTAGCTATCTCTTCACAACACACCGGTGTTTGCTGCTCCATCATATGTTTTACCATTCACTTCACAGAAGGCTCTGTTTCGGGGTTTTTTTCTTAAAATCGGTGTATTTCACAGAAATGAAACTGAGAATGGACAGACAAATGTTCAAGTTGGGAAAATAAAAAATATAGAACAAATATTGTCTCCAGCTTAATGCAGAGAAAGAGAGCAGGACATGGAAAAGGAAGTAATCTGGGAACAGAAATTACTGTGTCTGTCTTAGGCAGAATAGTTCATGTAAGCAAAGAATTGATCTTCTCAATCTCTCCCAAGCAGTTTTACTTAATATTCCACACATTCCAGGGAAACTCCTGGGTAGTACATAATCCCTTATATTTTAAAAAAACTAAAAAATAAAAAAATTTGCAAATGTCAATGTTGTCACAATGTACTAAGGCATAAATATAATAATGTTATTGACTGTGGTTCATCTCTCTAAGTGGTCGAAGAACTATTACTGAACAACAATTTATTGTGAGAAATACACCCTCCTACTGCCAGGCGAAGGACCATATTTGTCTCCATTTCACAAGCTGTATCTTTACATGCCAGCGTCTACTGCCGACAGAAAGAGAGGAAGTCCTTAGGGAGATGACCAAAAACTAAACATCTAGTTATGTCCTAAACTATCAATTAAAATGTTACAATAGTATTGCACAAGAACCCATGAAACAAACAAACAAACAACAACAAAAACCCAATTCATGTTGTCTTACCTTTGACATATCTACCTGATATACCACAACACTTTGGCTTCAAGTTTGGAAGAGGTTTTATGAAGGCTGTTCTTGCTGGCTGCAGCATTGCAGAATCACAACATTTAGTCCTATTAAATTTCAGGGGGTTTGAGTGTCAGCTCTATGTTTAACTGGTCGTGATTGCTTATTTGAGATTAGAAATGAAATCTGTTCAACAGAAACTAATCCTGGCATTTCTATTTTTAGTTTTGTCACATTTTGTATAAAAGCAAGATCAAACAACTAAAAATCCAACATCTGTTTCACTGCCCTACCCAAAATCCTCCTCTTATACTGTCTTTTATTCCTAACTTGTTTTATTGATTAGGATAATTAATTCACTGCCAAGGGGTCTGAATCTGACAAGCCTGTATCACCAAAGCTACCCAAGTTTATATTTTACAATCAAATAAGGGACTTTATTCAACTTATTCCAAGGTGAACTACAATGTCCACAGCACTCCAAAACCCCTTGGAATAGGGCTGGAAGTAATTATTTCATTCAGAAAATATTACGAACATACAGAAAATACAACAATAACTTAATATTTTTAAGGTAATCAAACTACCAATTATTTGGGTGAAAAAAAAATGAAACCAAAAACCTCAGGGTCTAGTTTTGTATTTAGATCTGTGTTATAAATACACCTATCTCAAAAACTCCTCGCTTCGAGTAAACTAGCCATCACATTTTGTTCACAGTTATTTCACATACAAAAAACAGTGGCTTAAATGGTCATTCTCATCAAGTCTGCATGGGAAAAATACTGGAGTTGGAGAACAGCTGTTTGAATTTGCACACAATCAGGAATTAAAAATTAATTTCTGTACTTGCTCTTTTAGGAGGTCCTTTTTCTTGAGTATCTGTAGCAGTTTTCCTCAAAAAATTGCACATTTATAAAAATGACACCAGTAGCTTCCATGCTGTTGTCCATATGACTAATGCTGTTGAAGATACACTTGCAAAACTGTAGAGAATTTTTTTACTTCCCATAAAGCAGAAGCAGTACTAGAATTTAAAAAGGAACATTCAAAAGAAGTATTTCATACAGCTTTTAAGGATTCAACTGACCAAAAGGATGCTTTTTTCATACTTGTTTCTATGTTTTAACTACCAACTACAAAAAGGGAAAAAATTCCGAGATGTGATTTAGAAAAATGTCAGTCAAACTATTCTCACTGCAGATACTTTGACAAAAACACATGTACTCAGTTGTTCATGGTATTCAATGCTCTGCAGAGGATTTGCCTCTCTCACAAAAACAATGTAAAAAGTACTGGTAGCATTAAAATGTGCATGCAGTGAGATTATCTAACAATAACATATGCCTCAAGCACCAAGAACACAGACACGGTTTATGTCTAGAGTGTGCCAATTGTTTCATACTAATGACAATGAAGTGCACTAGGAGTTAGAGGCCTCCACCAGGAGAGTGATGGGTACAGCAGTCAATCTTAAAGAAGTTTACATTGGGAAATTCAGATGCTGTATTCTGCCAACTTTAAAGATGTCCAAGAAGGGCATGTAGAAGGCAGCTGTATGGTGGAAGGAAGGCTACAGTCATAAGGTGGCATTTGGGATCAAGCTGTCTATGCTACCATTACTGCACAGCACTCTGTTGGCAACTGCACCCATGAGTTTACACATGCTGAAATCCCAATATAGCAAGATACATTTAAGCTTTTTATGGCCAGCTAACAGCTGTTGCAGTTGAGAGGTGTGAGTCATTTCTCAGCTATACAAACACAGTATATAACATATAAAAATTCATCCGGTATAGGCTTCCATAGAGAGCTCCCATCTGAATTCAGGAGTAGAATAAAGACTGAGTAAATTGCATTCATATGGGCTTCCAGCAGGACAACTGAAGATGAAGTGGGTGATACCACATGAAGGCCAAGAACTGATTACAAGTTGCTTTTAGAAATCCTCTGAGAAATTATAACTTCCCCAGAGGCATAATTTCAAAGTGCTGTTGTTCCTTCTCTTAGTTACAGGCAGGAGGTCATTTTGCACCCCATGTTGCCACTTTGGTGAGTGAAAGAGCCTTAAGGCAAATTCTCCCATAAAAATAATTCACAGTTCATGAAAGCATTGAATGTGAGATAAGACTAGCACTAACTGAATCCAGAAGAGCTTCAATTTATGTTTATCTATTTCCTCAGTAACTGCCACATAGAGTTTTCATTTAATACATATGATTTTCAGATTTTTCTTATTTTCCTGTAAATATATATTTTTTGGTTCTATTCTGCTTCTTTTAACACATCTGCAACATCAGCCTATAAAGACTAATAAATAAAAGGAACATATCAAATTTCTAATTTTGCTTATAGATTTTCTTACATATATCCAATGGGAAAGAGATCACTTAATTGTTCTGTGCATTAGTTTTCCTGTCAGTATATTATTGTTTGCAGTTTTCCTCAGAAGTCACACATACCTTATCACACACCTGGCTCATCATTTAAGCCACAGATTCATTCAAACATTTCCCGCTTCTCTTGCTCCCACACTGTCAACAGCCTGTCATGGTGCACACACACAGACTGCACCTAAAAACCACAGTAGTAACCTACATCCAATCCTTAGATTTCCATGGCTAGGATTTGACAAAAACAAAGACAACCCAAAACTCAGTGAGTTCTGCAATGTATTTCCCAAAAGAGCTATTAGTACATGAAATATGTCTTGCACCAGAGCTCTGGCTTCTAAGTACTTCTAAAGCTGTGTGCAGCCTGATACCAGGCGGAGAGACAGAGGAATAACAATTACAAAACTATACTAATTACAACAATTTTAACTGCAGTATCATCACTGCCATAAATAATGTACAATACCACAGCTGTAAAACACCTTCTATCTAGTAAGTGTACATTTCTTTTTTTCATTCTTTCTAGTAAACTGCTTTCTTAACATTAGGTTGTTTTGGTTGGTATTTAGATGGTAGTTCACATTCTTGGCAGTCCTCCTTCAGAGGACATAAGCTCATTTATTAGAACACAGTTCTGACCTGAATTTTATACAATAATATTGCTATTTTTCTAAGATTCTTGGATTTAACAGCCTTATATCATTCATTAAGTCCTCAGCACTCCACTGACTATAACTGCTACAACAGTAAAAAGTAACCATTCAATACTGCACACATCATCCAAAAATAAGGCTCACAGAAAGAGAAAAGCAGAAGGTACCCTTCAGTGCTATTTATCATAAACCTGCTGAATCTTTAATATCCCAATAGAATATTTTTTTGGGGTGGGTGTGAGCAAGGACTGAGTAGAAGTTAAATACATACTAGCAAAACTGCTCCAGGGTCAACTTCTCTCTCCAAGGGCCCAGAGGTCCTGCCAGCTACAGCATGGGCTCTCCACGGGATGACAGACTTCTTCAGGCACATCCTCCTGCTCCACTGTGGGGTCCTCCATGGGCTAAAGGTTAGATAGCTGCTCTGCTGCCTGAAGCACCTCCTCTCCCTCTTTCTGCACTGATTTCGTTGCCTGCAGAGTTGGTTCTCTCACATATCCTCACTCCTCTCTCTGCTGCTTTTTCTGCACAGGTGTTGTTTTGGGTTTTTTTACTTTTCTTCATCATATTATCCCAGAGATGCTGTCACCATCACTACTGGGCTCAGCCTTGGCCAGCAGCAGGTCCCTCTTGGAGCCATCTGGCACCAGCTGTGCCAGACATGGGGGAAGCTTCTAGCAGCTTCTCACAGAATCCAAACCTGTAGCGACCCACCTCCCCCCACCAAACCTTGCCATGTAAATCCAATACAGAAACTTCAAACCCAGTTTGTGGAATATCTAAAGGAAATTGGTTAGAGAGTAGCCAAGACAGGCAAGAACTTGCTCTGACAGGCAAGAGCTCCCCCCTGTTCTGGAAAAATTCAGACGAAGAAGAGGCAGGGAATCCTGGCAACAGATGGGAAGGACAAAAAAGGACCCCAGGAAGAGAGAAGTAGGCCAGCAACTTCTGCTTAACGCAGCAAAATCCTGAGACAGAAAAAAGAGAGGTTATTAGAATCACAAGGCTTCTGCAGACACTGTGGCACACATCTGCCACTGACCTGACACCCAGTCACAGAAAGTTTGCTGCTTACCTGGAACCGAAGTCTGACATGTCATGAAGGGACAGCCAAGTCTGATCAAGTCCACAGGTTTCTGTTGCCTGCTCTTCTTCAATGTGGACATAAACAAATCTGCAAAACATAAGCCATGAAACAACAAGCAGGACAACAGTCTCAAGGGCCAAAGGAAAAAGGACCAGAACTAAGGTTACCTTCTCCTCAGTCTTGTCAGTGCAAGGCAAAGGTGCAGGCAGGGGCAAGCCTATCACCCAGCCAGCACTTGCCTGCATGGCCTGTGTTACAGGCAGGTTTTTGCCCTTGTGACCATAAGATACACCAAAAGCTTCTGGGAGAAATGGTATCTGCTGACCAAGAAGGGGCTAGGACATTGTCAATGGGCTGGCTAACTTAGCAGATCAGGCTTAAAACTCAGTTCAATGAGGTGTGCTGTCTGAAGCCTGGAGGCAAGTGAGGCAGAGGGGACAAGATGAAAGAGCTTGGAGATGAGCCATGTGGGAGGCTTCCACACTGCTCCCAGGGACAACAGGCAGATCGCATGTCATCTAAAGTATCTGTGCACCATCATCTGCAGACTGAGGAATAAACCAGAAGAAACAGAGCTCTACCTGCAATCATATTGTTACAATGCTAATGGAAATATAGAAACTCACCAGGTAGTCCATGTGATGGAAGTTCTGTAGTGGCCATGTACAGACCCTCAGGAAAGACAGGAAAGGAAGAAGAGGGGTGGAAGGTTGTGCAGTCTGTAGAAGAGCAGTTTGAGTGCATAGGCACTCAAGTACATCAGGCAGAAGTGGATGGACTGTTCTCCAGATACCTCCAACAGGACTTGCTTCTCATAGGAACTTTTATCTTCCTGATATTTGCAGACAAATCAACACAGCAGGACAGACAACAGTGACTATAAGGCTATAGAGTTTCAGATCGAAGGAGCATGAGGCAGACAAACAGCAGAAAAGGAAGACTCAGGATTTCAAAAGAGCAGGTATCTGCTTGCCCAGGGAACTGTGACAGATCTCATAGGTGTCCATCTTGGAGAGCAAAGGAGCTCAGGAGTGTCAAGAGAGCCTAGGTATGTACTCTGGTTCCCCATGACAACAAGGACATGTCCAAGCTGCAACAGGTTCCCAGGTGGACCCCCAAGTTTAGTAGGCAGATGGGACATATGGGGACATGCAGACATAGCCAGATTGCTTCACTCTGGAGAAGAAAGACCAAAGATGCTTTCTCAGCTACATGGTCTTTTCAGCTACCCTGTGAAGAGTCCAGCAAGGAGAACAAAGCCAGGCTCTTCTTGCAGCTTGACACTGAATGCACAAGAGACACCAATTCTAGGTGCATCAAGGGCAAGATTTGCTTCTTATCATTTCCCCAGGAGAGAGCATCCATTTACTTGACATTTTGCTAGAAATCCCTGCCATGTCAGAAAAGATGCAAGTGAAAACCGTGAAGGTGTTTTATTGTCTAACATAGAATTGAGAAACTAACTTCCTTATTTTGAGAAAATGTACATGAAGTAGTCAAGCAAGAACACACTTCATTAGTTACCTCTGGGGTTCATTCCCAAAGTTTTTTCTGTGGTTCATTTAGGTATGAGCTGACAAGTTGGGTTCTGTGTTTCTTAGATGTGAAGTCTGATTAATCAGAAAATATACATTCCTGTCACACTATCTCCCATATTGTAACCTCTAATTTGAAGATTTTTTAGTTGGAATTCTCCTTATTTTAAATATATCTATCAGGATTTTCTATAACCCAGAGTCCCATTGGTAAATGTGATCAGGATATTGACTTATAAATCTTCTTCAAGGCCACCTGACAAAATGCTAGTGACACAGAGACATATTTTTGAAGTGCTAATTGCCTAGGTGACAGGCTTTTATTATCCATGAGTTTGCCAGTGTATTTTTCCTATGGGGCAGATGTTTTCCTTCTGGGCAAACTGGTGAGAAAAGGAGACATTAGTCACATCTCAGTTTATGAGTCTCAGCACATACACTTTTCACGTCATGAAACTCCAGAAGTGGTTATACAAACACATCAGTGATACGTAATTCAGCTAATTACTAGCTTTATAGTGAGACTAAGTATAAAGAGGTTCAAAGGACATATTATATGGGGTGATTGAATGATGGAAACAGCTGCTCAGGACTCTCCAACACATTGAGGACTTATCTCTTTGGGAAACAGGGTAGGCTGAAGAGAAAGCTGCCTTCAGGAATGGGACCCCTGTGTAGCTAGCTTCACAAAGGAACAGAAAGCTTCAGCAGAACTCCCCTGCCCCCCTGACAGCACCAGGGAGAAACATGCCATGAAGACTGAGAAAAAAACAGACTGCCAATTTTCTCCCAAGAGCAGAGACAAAAATCAATATGTTCCCATCAAAATATTTCCTCAGAATAAGAAAGTGTTTTCCTTACGGAAGGTTTTCAGCAGTTCTAAAGTGCCAGGTTAGTTTTCCTCTCTTTCTGGATCTTGAAGTTGAATGAAAACAGTCTAAAATTACTCATAAATATTAATCAATACATGAGGAAACACATGAGGAAGGAGAGCACAGTTAATGATTGCTTAGAGAAGGATCTATTTTATGGGAAATTTAAATTACTTTATTGCATTATTATTATAATCTGTTAAAATTATAACTTTCATAAGTATTGTAGCAATAGTAAATTAATATCAAAATGGTTTGGTTTTGCAGGTGTTAAATACAGAACAAGAACAATATGCTGGATAAAACAGTGTCTTCAATATCAAAATGTTTTTTTGCTAAGAAAACCAATATTTTTACATAGACACTCATGAAAACACAGGGATTTCCAAAAGTTAGGACAATCCTGAATGTATACTTGGCTTTTGTTGGTGGAAACAGAGACACATGACTAATAATCTAACAACTTGCCCAGTTACCTGCATAACAAACTACAGCACTCTGAGGTGTGGAAGTACTGCAAGTAGGGGCTTAGAGTCTCTCCACAATCTGTGAGTATTAATCTAATGTAAGAATGCCATTATGAAAATGTTATTATCGCAATAATTGAGACTCTTGTGAGTTTGTTTGATGTGTTATTTAAGTAAGCTCCAAAAATTGACATTAACGAAAAGTATCATGCTAGCAACTCAGGGATTAAGACAAAAAAAACTCAATTTGAATCTGAATTCTCAGTATCAACGGCAAGGACCACCACATGGTTCCACTATAAAAATTATTAAATAGTGGATTATACCCCCTCTATGCAGTGAATTAAAAGAAAATCTTTACCAACATTCTGGAAAAGAAAAACAGTATAAAAAAGAGTATAGAAGAAAGCAGAATAGAAGAAATATAATATTCTATTTTCAATTAATGTATTAAAAGTGCTATTTTTGAAATCCTGAGTAGTAGAGGAAAATTTTTTTCTTACTCAGTCAACCACTGTTGTTACTCAAACTCTAAGCCATCAAGCCAGGTCACAGCTCCAATTAGCAAGCACACACTCTCCTCATCCTCATACAACTACTGCAGTCCTACAGGGGGGATGTCCTTTTGGTTACTGTACATTGAAAATTATGCTCATTTATATTGCTACATTCAACAAATTGTACTGGAAAATTAAGCTGCAGAGAACATATGTTATGGTGCAAATCTAGATAGCGTGACAGCCAGTCATCCTGAAAGAGTTCTATTTCTAAAGCTTCTCTCTGTACTGAATGCAGATAAATTTAGGAAACTGCTATTTATGGGTGGCATGGTATTAATTTCTAGACCAGAGAGTACTTCTGGCAGCAATATGCATCCAAGAGTCATAATTTCATTGTTTGCTGACAGAAAATACTGAAAGAAAGGCAAGGAAGAAGAGATTACATATTAGGATACATTTAAAGGTTTAAAGCTTGACAGAAAGAGAAAAAAGAAGAATGCAGATCCAAAGAGAAGAAATTAAATTCATGGATGAGTTTAACAAAAAAATAGCAGAAGCACAACTGCAACCTTGTTATGCTACTGTAAACAGACAACTCTGAAGCATTCAGGCTGAAAATCCAGTTGCTCTACCACAGCACATGCCATCTACTCTTGTATTTTGCATTTCCACTGAGACCAGA
The DNA here is from genome assembly GCF_020740795.1 of Apus apus. NCBI lineage: Eukaryota > Metazoa > Chordata > Aves > Apodiformes > Apodidae > Apus > Apus apus. The sequence continues at coordinate 80,828,972 of NC_067283.1, read as the reverse complement.
CTCCATTTTTTCTTTCCTAATTTTCATTTGAAAAGTTTAAGTGTATTATGTCATATGCAGCTTTCCAAAGAGAAGAAGGAATACTGAGGGAAAGGCTCACTCTTGCATAGTTTGTCTGAGGGGGGAGGTTCCATTTTAATAACTGAAAATAATATTCCAGCAATTTCAGCATTTCAAAGTCATCTCATAAAATCCTTCATTACCTGTTAAAATCAGATACGTGAGTGGACACTTGGTGGGAGTGCAAAGGTAGCCAGTTCAAATCAGGTTATTTCAGCTCAAATCCATTAATTCAATTTCACAAGCTTTTCATATGACCTTAAAGCAGGATGACAGAATAGGGATGTTCTTAAGACAGGATAATGTTTAATGGCTACTTCTAAGTACAGAAGTAGTACTGTACTTGAAAAAATACCAGCTGGGCTATAGCATGCGGGGACTGTTTACACTTATATACAGTCCCTCTTATTACTGTTAAAAGGAACTGGAATTAAGACAGATCTGGAAAGAATTAGTCCAAGATCTCCCCGATGCAGATGTAATTATGTGAGCAGCTACAAAGAGTTTTATTGCTAGCATCTTAACTCCTATGACTTATGATCCCAAATGCATCAAGAATTTTTGCTAACTTTTAGCTAAATTCAGACTAACTCCCAGAACTACCCAGTCCAGCCAGTACCAAACCTCCCATTGGCTGTCAAAACATACATTGGGAGTGAAAATACTTTGAGATGGAAGTGTCATTTATCCATTGTTACTCCCACAAGATATAATAGGAAACAAGCATATTACCAATGTCATTTTATGGTGGTGGTCCCAGTTACACCGCTGTCTGAGATACATAATGCCTATTTACTTAATTACTGTAGTAGGTTAAAAGAATGAACAAAATCATGGAGCAGATTGTCTATTTGCTCCACAAGTTTGCTCTAGCATGTTTGAGCTAATCTAAACCAAAGTTAGATAAGGTATTTCATTCAGTATTCTGATCAAAATAACTGCAAATTTCATTTACTTGCAATTTAGAGGTTAATAGAAATACAGTTGTATCTTACAGAAAAAATTATTTTATGCAACTTTGTTTTCTGTATTGAATGCAGTGAGAAGCACTGAAATTTTTAGGTTACTTAGACCATCTGGAGAACTCTTTTTTTCTTTTTTCTTTTTTTTTTCAGGAATTTCATTATATTTATAAAATAAGTTGTTTACAGAAGAAATCACCTCCAGGCAAGAAAATTCCCACCATAATTTTGGATTTAGCTTGAAATCCACTATAAAGCAATGAAATTTTGGAGTTCTACATACAATATTTTAGTTCCAGTACTACTAAAGCATTCTATTTCAGAGTCATCTTTCACTCAAATACAGCAATACAAGACAGAAAAAAACATCCCTAAATAAGCACATTTACTCTGTGCATACAACAGAGGGACACTGCATCAAGACAATGGCCTATTGTAGAGAAATGGCTACCAGCTGCCTCTGATGTAAATCAGCTCCATTTTGACCTATTAGAATGGGTTTGGTTTTATCAGATCCAGTTAGCACAGGTTTATGAAAGGAAAGTCCTGCTTGACCAACCTGATCTTCTGTGACAAGATGGCCTGCCTGGTCGATGAGGGAAAGGCTGTAGATGTTGTCTACCTGAACTTCTCTAAGATTTTTGGCACTGTCTCCCAAAGCATTCTGATGAAAAAACTGGCTGCTCACAGCTTGGACGGGCACAAGCTCTGCTGGGTAAAACACTGGCTGGATGGCCGAGCCCAGAGACTGGTGGTGAATGGAGTCAAATCCAGCTGGTGGCGGGTCACAAGTGGGGTTCCTCAGGGATTGGTGTTGGGATCAATTATTTTCAACATCTTTATCAAGAATCTTGATGAGGAGATAGAATGCACCCTCATTAAGGAAGGAAGGGAGTGTTGATCTGCCTGAAGGTAGGGAGGCTCTACAGAGACTTGGACAGACTAGATCGATGGGTGAAGGTCAGTTGTATGAAGTTCAATGAGGCCAAGTGCCAGGTTCTGCACTTCGGCCACAACAACCCCATGCAACACTACAGACTTGGAGAAGAGTGGCTGGAGAGCTGTTCAGCAGAAAGGGATCTGGGAGTTCTGATTGGTAGGTTGGCTGGATATGAGCCAGCAGTGTGCCCAGGTGCTCAAGAAGGCCAATGGCATCCTGGCCTGTATTAGAAACAGTGTGGCCATCAGGACCAGGGAGGTGATCATCCCTCTGTACTCAACACTGGTGAGGCTACACCTTGAATAATGTGTCCAGTTTTGGGCACCTCAATAGAGGAAGGACACTGAGGTGCTGGAGTGTGTCCAAAGAAGGGCAATGAAGCTGGTGAAGGGTCTTGAGAACAAGTCTTGTGAGCAGTCTTGGGGAACTGGGGCTATTTAGTCTGAAGAAAAGGAGGCTGAGGGGAGACATCGCCCTCTACAACTACCTGAAAGGACACTGTAAAGAGGCAGGTGATGGTCTCTTCTCACAAGTAACTAGTGATAGAACAAGAGAGAATGACCTCAAGTGGTGCCAGGGAAGGTTTAGACTAGATGTCAGGAAGAACTTTTTCACTGAAAGTGTTGTCAGACATTGGAACATGCTGTTCAGGGAGGTGGTTGAGTCACCATCCCCGGATGTGTTTAAAAGTTGTCTAGATTTGGCGCTTGGGAATATGGCTTAGACTTGGACTTGGTAAAGCAGGGTTAATGGTTGAACTCAATAATCTTGAAGGTCTTTCCCAACATAAGTGATTCTGTGATTTTTAAATAAGTCCAGCTTTAGAAGATGACTGCATTTGAAATACCTAAGCCTTGTTTGCCAAATAATAAAAGCTATAGCAAATTTTTGTCTCAATAAGCTTATTTTAAAATCTGGAATAAAACATAAATATGGTATACCATATATATATATATATATATACCATATATATGGTATGGTATAGTCACTGATACCTCTACTTATAGCAGCAGAATGCATATAAGGGTAGTATGTGTCTCAGTGAAGTAGAAGAGAAGACGCTGAGACATACTGACAGCTGGTGTGTGCAATTCCTCTATGAATAGAAAGTATGTATTTTGGCAGGGAATTAGGTGCATTCAAGTGCTTATAAATTTGAGGTGCTCAGAAAAACATTTTTTTTTTATTAACTAACTCAGTACTCCCAGAAGGCATTTCCCCCTCTTTCTTCTTGCAAGCTTTCACTCTTGTAGTCTGTTATGGAAGATAAATGAGGCAGTCCAAGGAAAACTTACATGGTGATTGAAAACATAATGGCAAATATAAACCCAAAAATCGAAGAAAGCTGTGCCAAGCTGTTCCAGACTTAAAGTTGTTATTAACATCATGTTCTTTATAGGATGAGACTTGAAAGAAATGTGCCCTTAGTAAAGAGTTTTATTACCTCAAGTAAATGTATCATGACCACTTTGAAAATAGGAAAGAGGGCAGGAGAGAAAGTAGTACAAGAACGTGGTTTGAAAAGACATCATTTCCAACAAAGGATAGCAAATTTATTCATGATTTTGAGGGATGTTTTAGGGAGATGCTACTGAGAAGTTCTGAAAAGAAGTTTTTTAAAAATGGATATATTAATGTAAAATTGGAATTTAGGGTTACTTCAAATGGGTCAGATACTCAGGGGATTAGTCAAGCTGAAGTTCAGAAAATTAAGCCTTTTATCTGGATGCACAGGCTGCAGCACAGTGCACAAACGTAGGAAGTGATGTGGGCTCAACTACTTAACAGTCAAAGTACTGAATATTTGCACAGTATCAACCATTTGGTACGTGAAGATTTCTTTCCCACCATCAGTTTTGTTTACAAAAATACAAATACCACGTCCCTTTATCAGTGCAGTCCACTGAAACATTTTTATAGTTCTGATATCAACTAACTTCACTATGTTTCTACTTTCAAGTCACCTCCTTACTTCCCTTAAAATATGAGCTAAAACATACAATAATGTTTCGGTCATGTGTGCTTCACTTAGAATACAAGGTTCTTTGTAGTCAGCACAGAGCCCAGTGACACAGTTATGAGGTCTATTTATCAGCAGATTCTACACTACATCACAGCTACTGTTCTCAGGTCCTCTGTGACCCCATTTTCCACATTCAACTACAAGTCAATATTCATATAATATAAAGCTTCAAATATCTATAAGCAACCTATGTACAAGGTTTAGTTTAGCTTCCTAAATACTTCCCACACTCATATCTACAAAACTTCTTCATAGACTCTTTCAGTTTCTTAATGTCTTAAAAATATTAACAAATCATTTTAGTATGATGTGTTTACATAATAATCCTCCAACGTCACTGACTTGGGTACATAGCTTATGTTCCGAGTTCACTACATCAAAAGAACCTTTGATCAGATTCTTTTTGTATCTGGCAGAAATAACAGGAAAAAATCAGCTTTATTATGATCCATCCACTAATCTCATAAAAATTATTCATCAAAGTACATTTTTTTCCTAATAAATCAGTTTATTGTGTACCAGTGTCACAGACAGGAGTGAGAAGTCCTAAGGTTGCTTAAAGAATCACTGACAAAGATATCAAGAAACAGTGATTTTTAATATATATTTATGAAAATGTGACTTAACAGAATTTAATTGTAAGGTTCACTCAATCACTTATTGCGTGGAAGGGACATGTAGGAGTTTGAATTGTGATTTACATAGGGATCAGAGGAAATAATTTGTACAGGGATAGAGGAGATGACTGAGTCAAAAATCAGGTTGCAGTGATTTGCACAGGGATCAGAAAAAGAATGAGGAAGGCTCTTCTGTTGAGTCTCAAGGTTCACACTGGACCCCCTTGTTTTCTAAACTCTGCAGAGAGAAGTCTAGGTGTGGCTGAATCCAATCTTAGTCCCATACTTGGTCAACTGGAGTGTAGGTGTAGGGATTTCAGTGTAGTGCTTTCACACATAATTATGGGTCTGGTGTGATTTGGAATAGCAGTAAATTGAGCATGATTGACACAATTATAATGAATCACAAAATTGGATTATATTATTTTCTAACAATACTGAATCAACAAAAAAATAAAAATTTGTTACAATCAAGTAAGAAGTTTAATTAAAGGGGTTTAATTAAAGATTTAACGAAGTTCCTAAACCAAATTGTTCACATACACATGCACACAGACACAGAGGCTAATATATGTTGAGATGTTAAATTTTGGTACCTAAGGATCATCAAACTGCACAAGTTCCAATGAAATATCCTTCCGATACATCTGTGAGACAGAATTATAGTAAATTACTACAATTTCATCTATCTGTCCCAAAATAAGAAGTAGTAAACTTCTTACTCTTTCCCATTGGGTAGACCAGCTTCTTTTGTGAGGCATGGGGTAGCAGTCTGCTGCAATCCTGGAGAGCTCCAAAGGGTCTCATTTCAGGGTTGATATATAGAGAGTCACAAGATGATTGACTTTGGTCAGCATTTTTCCATTGTGGCCACAATTCAATTGAGGTCATCTTTGGAAACTTTCTGTGTGGTTTTGTGATGTGAGCAGGAGGGGTCTCAGGTATGTGTCCTAGACAACAGGAGTTCCTGTAACAGGTACAGTTAGGGACATCCTGATGGCCCCAAACCACAGTATTTGTGCTAGGACTAGAAGATACCCAATTGTTTCAGCTCACTGCTCCAGTAGGCAAGGTAAGAAAGTGCCAACTTTTCTCAACCTTGCTACTGAAACAAGAATAATGTTGGGTCCACAGCCCTTACAACTACAGCAAGAGCAATACTGGCTGGTGTTGCCATCACAATGCAGCCCAGTGAATGGGGGATCTGTATTAACACAATCTGGTTCCAAATTCAAACAAGTGGCAGATCATGTGGTAGATTTATTCCTTAATTTTCTGATGCACAACTGTCTACTGATTTATTCAAGGTCCTCTCCTGTGCTAACAGAGCTATATCACAGCACATAATGTCCAGCCCAGTAAGCTCTTGAAGAATAATTAAATCTTGTTTTTTTTTCTTTTCCCCTCAAACACTAAGAAACATTTAAAAATATGACAAATACCACATAAAGCTCCACATACTGTCTTTTAATCCAGACTCTAAACTGCTGAATTTTGCTTTGATTCTCTCATTTTATAACATTTTATTGTAACATTTTGGCTTCATTTTACCAATGGAAGAACCAGGGCATCATCAGCTACTAGTAATTCAATCCATTTTCTCACTGGTTAATTATGGTGTTTCCAATATCCTCAGAACTATATAATACACAGTAGCATTACTTGAACTCTGTTTTGAGTCCAGACCCTTAAAACTCCAGTTTAAAGTCTTCTAATATTTATAATTTTTAAAATATTAATTTACAACCATGGAGTATACATTACATTTTTGCATTGCACATAGCAGTTCCCTTCACTTACTAATAGTTTCTTTGCTGAGCTACCTGAACACTATTCAAACACAAGTGTTTCAAAACCTAACTCTTCCCACTAACTCACCTTTTGGCTATTTTCCTTCCTGCTGATGACTGATGGTTATAAACACAGAGAATTTAAACCTGCTTCAGTTCTGATTCACATTTTATATGAGTTGCTGTTCCAGTGGGACTTTTAAGAATAGCATTCTTTTGCTTAAGGTATTTACTTCATTTCTTTTAATGGGGATACTCTATTTTGTTGAGAAATAATTAAGAGACAAGAAATCTAGCAAAAAAACCCAGACTACTGTCTGGGTTTTTGTTGACCATTTTGAGCCTCTGCACAACAGAACAGCTTCAAAATAACTCCTACAAGTAGCCTTTATAGATAAATGCTCAATTATTATTATTATTTTTTAAATTTAAAAAAAAGGCAAAAAAAAAAGAAAGAGGTAGTGATGATAAGCCTTCAAAGAAGAGGAAAAAGTAAATGTTTCTGTATTTCACTGCCTAGGAGAAAGTAATCTAGCCAAGGCTGCTTCTGCTGTGGAGAAAATTAGTTAGAAATAGCCTACATGCATTCCATGCACCTGCACAGGACAGCCTCTTTGGCTGTACTGAATCTGGAGAACTGCATTGACTCACAAATAGAGAGAAAAAGTCAGGCAGTCAGTCACACAAGTTGTTTGTACAGAGAATAAGTACAGATTTTACATTATATCACTTTCCACATATATTTTAGATATATGATTTTTGAGAAATATTTCATTAGGTAATATTTTTTTTTATTATCTGATACCTTTGTTGGCAAATTGGATTTTCTTATGTCTGAAATATAACTTTATGGTCCTCAAGGGAAAAATAGGATACTACTACATTGAAGAAAGCCCTAAATACTAGTCAGAGTAGGTGTGGCGTACATAGGAATGTTACCATTTAAGATTCTGCACTATTACAAAGAAATTCTGAAGTTCTGTCACACAGAGACAGTTCCCTGGATCTTTAGTGTTCCCATTGATCAAGCATCAATAGCCTCCATTCTGCTTTTGTGCCACAAAGGAATATGGAAAAATATAATATGTTTGGAGGAGAAAAATACAGTTGATCCTGAAGCAACTTCTTGTTGAGAAGCAGCCCTTTAGACTTTTGGACCATACCTAGCTGTACTCCAATTGCGACTGATTTATAAGTGGAGCCCAGGAAAGCAGCCAAAAGGATAAAAATGTATATTAAATACTTCTCAATGTTCCACATATCTATCAAAACTATACTCCAAAACAGAATGTATGACCTATTTTTGTAAATATTATTTAGAAAACCAATGATAATATTTAGTGGTCATATATTACTATTTCTCTCTCTTAGTCTGTTCGTGAGTGTCACAACATGAAATTTAAACAGCTTTGGAAAAGAGGTATTGTAAACATACACAGACTGAGAATGTAGTTTCCCTGGCAACAAAAAGATCTGAGAACAACTCATTCCTTCAGGTTGCAATTCAGTTTATGAGCTTCCACATCTGCTTGCAGAGGAATGAGACACCTGGGATTACATTTCTAGAGTGATCAGTGAGAAATTAGAGAACAATAGACATTACATTGCTAATTTTGTGCTGTGATGAAAATGAGTCCTCTGATGTTCATCCTCACAGACCACCCAGAATATCTGAGGACACCAGGATTCACAACCTGATTAAGCATCCAGTCTCTTCCCTGTTTGTCTTGGCAGGAGCCAAGACCTGTAAGGAAAATAAAGAGGATGATCTCCTGATTTGTACAAATGTGGATTAATGAACTATTTTGTTAAACAGAATGTAAGCACTCTTTTCTGTTTAGGAGGAATACAAGCCAGATGAAGGAGGAAATACTGCACATTAGATGGTGATCAGGAAAGAGCGGGTACTTCTGTTTGCTATTGCCAAGAAAGAAACCCTGCATTTTGGAGTAATTTCATAAACCTCTTACCTTCATCTTTTCATCTCTGAGCAACTTCAAGACTTTCTTCAAGTTTTATCTTCCCAGCATTTTAAAGCAGTTGCTTGCTTTCCTACATCATTGTCACCTCTGAGAAAACCCTCTGTCAGAAACCCTGTATTATCTTCCCCACACAAACACTCCTTAAACTGCATTTCTTCATACTGTGCAAAATAAGTAACTAAATTATAACCCTTGCAATTCCTATAACAGAATAAGGCTATATATGTTAAAACAGTAGTGTAAAAGTATTTTTCAGTGCAGAACTGGTGATTATCCAAAGTTTGTCCCCTAACAGAACTTCTAGATAAGTCTGACCCCAGAATTCTATGGGGTCACTGAGTCGTCTTAACTGCATGTCTTTCAGATACTACCTTATAAGCTATAAAAATGTAAATTCAATCAATATCAAAAATTAACACCCCTATTCCTTATTTTCCAACCCAATTCTAGGCTATACTGTCCACAAATGTAGGCAAACTTGAAAGAAGGAAAAAGGTGACTCTTAATAGGACTCACCTTAACTATCAGGAAAATTCATATGTTGTAATAAATTAAGTAACAGAAGGAGGAAAAGTTCACATAATTTGGGCTGAGTAAGAGTCCTTCCAAAGATTATGACTAAATTAGGTTATCTATCTCATGATGTGGGAAGATGCAATCTTATAAGACCAAATAAACAAAAAAAACCCCTGCTTTTCAATGCATAGACCTTTCACTAAGTTTGAAATAAGAAGAGGGGCATGTATTGCTAAATACAGATTGAGAAGAACTCCTCAGAGCTAATTAATCTAAGACAAAAGATTATTGGTACCAGCAGGAAACAGAAAAAACATTAAGGGGATAGATTATAAGATTCTTACCACATTTGACAGGTAGGTGAATAACTGCAGGTAGAACACTGAGGTCTAAGTTGAAGATGGGAAAAATTACAAGTTATTATAAAATCAGTAAGTGTTAGGATGACAAGAAGCTCCTCTAGGTGTTCTCTTGCCAGCAGCAGGAAAAGCATCCCAGGCCCTCCCAACCTTGGAAGTAAGTCATTCGCAAGTATGGTTCTAACAAAACCAGACTTACTGTCCTGCTCCAAGCTGTATTTATCAGACACAGAGCTGCTCAACAAAGCCTTCTAAACCACTCTGATCAGGCTTGCTTATCTTCCTAACATCTTTCCTCCTGCCTTTCAAATAATTGCCCTATACTGTATCCTTTCCCTCCCAAATACAAAGCACACCTCTGTTTCCCTCTTCCCCAGTTGCCCTAATCTGTTTGATTTTCTATCATGATCTGGTATTTATGATATTGATACACTATTAATTTCTGTGATGGTTATTAGTTCTTTTAAGATAGCACCCCTCCCTTCTCTTGTCTACAGTATCCTGACATGTTCATTTCACTTGGTAGCAATGCCATAGGTCAGGGTGGGCCATCTGCTCAAATATCACTCTCCTTTTGTGATCTGCAGCATTCTGAAACTCCTGAATTTGTTACCTGATTAGTGGTGCTACATGGTCACATTAGCCATCTACATGCAAAACCTAATCCATAACTCAAGTGAGCTCCTGCATTTTAAAAGCAAAAAAAGGCATGATTTTCATTGCCAAAGCTTGTCTCTTTGTATGTGTCCCTTGAAAACTAGGACTTAAAGGTCAACGGTGGAGGAGGTGCATGTGAAAAATGGTTACTTATTGACAAGTGAGTGCTCTGAACATCATTAATGGCCTTGTGGAGGTGATATCGACAGATTTACTGCCTCAGTGTAGCCATTCCAACTGTTTTTTTTATTTTCTAACAGATTGGTCTTGCTTTGTCTTGCAGAAAACCTTTTCCATTTTCCTACTAAAATGCAGCTTCCCTTAATTATAGCCAGTACAATGAACCATCTAATGCAAAGGTCCATCAATATCACGTTGAATACAGAAGATGCTGTTGGTTTGCAGTCTTTGGATCTGAATTTTGTGGTGGTTGCTAATATTTTGTTGAGTCTGAACTACCCCCTTAAAACTTTCTTCAACACATTTCACTCAACTGCTGATAACTTTTTTTATTACAGACTGAGAAACTGTTATTATTTAGAGAGAAGTTTTGATTTTCATACCCACTTTTTGATCACCAGTAATTTTAATCAGCTATCCCCACACTTCACCACCATGTGGACACAATTTCCTAACTGAAGTTAGAATTAGCACCTTCAGAAAACCTGAAAACAAACAAACAAATAAAATAGAATTGGTGCCTTTTTAGACTTAAGAAAGACTCATATTGTACTCACCTGGCATCTAAATAAAATCTATTTGGCAAGCCCATCTCAGCACCTGCTTAGATCTCTTTTTCTCTATCAATTCTCATTACCCTTTGTGCAAATAGAATAAGAACTTCACAGAGCATAAATATATTATCACTTCAATATCCTAAAAATATTTTTAAATGCAATTTAGCCAAAACCTGTGAGAAATAAACATTGCTTCCACCCATTTTTGTTGATTGTCTCCATACTGAAAAGTAACGTATAACATGTTAAGTAATGGGTTACAGAGCTCTCCTTTTTACATCTCTCAATTAAACTAGTTCCATTTGGTTAGCTGCAGGAAGTTGTTATAGCACTGAACTGTTTATCTAATACATAGGCCTCCCTCTGGTTCCCTGTGTTGAGATACAGTCAGCTTCTGTGTAACAGCTGTGTCAGTCACAACCTGAATTATCCCCTGAGCTTTGCGGGCACATCCACCTTATTCATCTCTTCTGAGCTTTCTTCCATGTAAGGGGTTTATTTAGGGAGTCACAGGCTACCCCTAAGGTTCAGTCAGTCACACAACTTCACACACACAGATCTTGCACTTCTGCTTACCTTAGCAGAAACGTTTTTCTTTTGCTAATGTGATAATGACAATGTGAATTATATGAACATTTACTTCTTTAGTGATATTGTTTTCTGTTGTTAGAAGGCTGCAGCTTGGCAGTGGGAAGGAAGCCATCTGTTAGCTTGCCTCTAGCTGCTGTGCTCTGGATTGGCTTGAAACTTCTGTAATAGAAGGAGATGATATCTTGCTTGAGATCACCTGACCAGAGGTACCTGCAAGGTATTTTGAGGGAACTCGTGGAAGAAGCAGGGAGAGAAAAATAAACAGACGTTGTTGGTTCAGGTAAGAAGGCTACGTAGTGCTGTCAGAGGTTTAGCTACTTTATGTGGACTTGCTTGTTCAGTTGCTGTAACATTCCCTCCAGAGCAGCTCATATACACTTCAGTATACATGAACCATTACATATCTTTCCACTTTTCACACAGGGTATTTATGAAGATGCCAAAGCAACTGAGTAGGCAACTAGTCCTTCATTTTTTCATCCTCATGTTATAAGATCTTTGTCCTAGCAGCATGCCCAGCCCTTGAGAAAAGCCTAGACTGATTTCAGAAACATATCAAAGCTGATGACTACCTTAAAACAAGCCTAAAACATCTCACTGGGCACTCAATCATCCCTAGGGTCTGTGGAGCTGTCTGCCTTTAACATTTTGTTCTTTCAGGTCTACATAGATCAGCTTCCATTTTCAAAGCTTCTGCACTCTGAGTGGAATTCTGCTTTACAGCTTCAGAAAAAGGCACAGAACATGTCTAGTAACTACCAGCTTCTTCTCTATACATTTCTGGGTCCTTCCAGCTAAAAAAAAAATGCATTGCTTATGATTCTGAGAAGATCTATAACCACTGCAAGTATTTCTAAGTCAGGAAATACCATCACATCACACACAGAAAGCCAGGCTCTGACATTGCATTCAAACCTAAACACCTTGATTGAAATCCAAAGGATAAATACTGTTGACATTTTTAACCCACGTTCTTATCCTGCCACCATAGAAGAGAGTCGCATTTATTCACCTGCTGCGTTCATTAGCATTTCCCAAGTCTTATAGAATCAAAACCGTTTTGATCATGGATATAATTAATAGCTTATTCAACAGAAACTACACACTTCTGTACTATTCAGCCTTTAAGTGTCATTTTTTGCAAACACAGATGGTGAATATTACATTTCTCCATTATTGCTAGTTTTAACTACCTGGCCAATTGGTCGCTGTCATGGCTATTAATCAAGGTAGGAAGAAATACACTGTCCAATTACACAAGGGTCATTACAGGTGAAATTTTTGCTTTACTGTTATTTTTGCTTCAAATTCTGCAAGTGACAACCACACAGCATGTTTCACCCTCTGATTAAGTGATTTTAGTGGCTTGATAGCATCCCATCCCTAGGGAAGGGAATTAGATGACCAAATGATCTATTTAGTGGTTCATCACTATGCATACTGTTTCAGTGCATCCCTATCAAAATATGCAAAACCCAATGATAAGTAAATGGCATGTTTTACACTGAAACAAAGGGAAGATCTATTTCATAGAACCATGGGCTGTAAGTGCCACCTGATGAAGGCAGAAAGGGACTACAAGATTCTCTTTGGCTGCATACAACCCTGAAAAAAGGCAAGAACTATATTTGAAAGACAAGACTATGCAATTTTTTTTGGTATATATTTTAATAAAGCTCCATCTGTACTAAACTTTCAGCAGTTGCAGAGATAATTTCTAAAGTGATAAGAATATCATGTACACTGGCAGAAGAAAAACACAAAATAACACCTGGAACCTTAAATCCCACTCACGTACGTGGTTTGAAGCAGTCCAACAAAGGCACCCTCCCCAAATAGAGAGGCAATAAGTTAGAAGGCAAAAATGAAACTATGGAACAGAAAAGGATGAGAAAAAATACAGCTGTATTTTGCTGTTTCAGTAATAAAAACTGTGAATTCCTGCATGTACACATTCTAAAACATGCTGCAGTAATAAATAATAACTTGAAAGAATCAACAGAAAGATAAAAGCAAAAGCAGGAAGTTAAGAGACCAATTCAAAGAACCTTGTAGTCCTCATGATTCTTTGAGTTTTATTTAAGAAGAAATTACCCGATTCTTTGTTGATAATGCTAGTGATCTTGTTTCTCAAGTTTTAAAGTCTCAGAGAGGGTTTTCCTCCATTTCCTTTGGGAAACACAAAACCTGCCCATTTGCTGATTCTAATAGAAATATGTTTTCTGTTCCCAGCTTCTAGACTAGATAAAAAGTAGTCAAAAAAGGTTCAGAGATAAAGCTTAGATAATTTTTCTATATACTAGGGGATTTATTTGCATAGATATGCAAAGCTCTGTAACAGCTGGCCAAATTTTTTTTTGTTGTTAAAGATATTAGTGTCTGTGTTTTTTTCTTGTACACAGGGTTGGTTTACTTATCAGAAATATCTACTTTGCTGTGAATTATTTCAATTATTACATAGTACAAAAGTTTTTTTTCAATAATCAAATTGTGTCTTCATTATAAGTTGTTATAAATATTACACATTATTTGTAAATTACAAAAATTATTACACATTATATTTATAAGTACTGCTGTAGAGCTTAATAGCTATCTATATCATGATAACAATTCCCTCCTGGAAGAAAGGGCTGTTATTTTGGAAAAGGTAAGTGGTAGTATAGCCTCTGACATTTCAACCACTTTATCTCAGGACAAATGAGCTAGACCTTCTTTCAGATGTCACTTTTAAAGGATTTACCTAAAATAATACTACCAGCAATAGAATTTCAATGGGTTTTTCATTAAAAATTGTTTTTGTTTTTTTCACTGATACAGTAAACAAATCTGAAACCTGAATATTGAAGAGAATTGGAGGAATGAGTAAAAGAAAAATGAGTATTCTATATAGAAAAGCTGTTCAAACATTTATTCATTTATTTGTCTTATTCATAGTCTCTCTCTCCTATACCGATAAATGTTTGTCATCCCAGCTATTAAAGATTTGGTTTTACATCTCTATGAATGCCAGTAATTTTTTAATTGAAATCTTATTTTGTCCTGACAACATTTTCATAACATTAAGTAATAAGTTACTCATTCAGCCATATTTTACATGTTTTACAACAGTACTTAATGGTTTCTGATTTCTTATGTGCTTTCCATGTTTCCACAAAGCTTTTATTAAGCACGTCATGGGTCCATTAAGTCAGTAGCTAGTTCAGTATCAGTATTTCACTAAATGACAGACTAGGATGTATTGATGTCAAATTATTAGACTGGAAACAAGCCTGAAGATGCCTAGAGAGAATCTACTGCACTACATCTCAATAATTGCTCTGTTGAGAAGAGTTACTTGACAGCACTTTGATAGAATGCTTGCTGAAAACAGCTCAAAGTTATTAGGCAGAACAAAAACCAGGCAAGCCTCCATGGGACAGGGTTTTTTGTTTATTGTTTTCACTTACCCTGCAGACATGGGAAAAGAAGCTACTGCTTCACTGGTGGAATACATGGGATGCAGAAAAGATCTACTTCATATATATTTTGTTTACCTATACAACGTAATAAGCATGACTAATATTGCATGTAATAAAAAATTGTAGGAAAGAGGCAGAATGGACTCTGACCAATTTTGCAAACACTGGCAAATACTAGTTTTATAGAAAGACAAATTTATATCCACAAAGCATGTAAATCATAATTAAGCAAATATCTCCCTACAGCAAGCACATCCTTAACTTTCCTGAAGGAACTGGATTTGATTCAATATTACTTTAGTGTTTTAGAAAGTGTTTGAACTGAAGCAAAGGTGAAATTCTTTCCTTTTTCTTACTGATTAAAAATAAATAAATAAATAAAGTTTTTGGTTTGGGTTTGTTGTTTGTTTGTTTGGCTGTTTTTTTTAAATGAAGTGAAAAAAACTGATTCATATAAGAGCTTAATATCACAGGGGCAAAAACACACATCCATGATTCACACTGATTTCTTCCACTGCCAAAAATTATTAGAATCTTCATTTCCTCCTTCTCAGGAAACTGTGCAGCTGATCTTTCTGGGTGACAAGGTTCAACTTTGTATGAGCATCTGATCAACAGTAACTGGATATCCAAGTCTCCCAGCTCCAGAGAAGATCCCCTAACAGTCAAACCAGATCATGCTCATGTTTACCATTCAGATACAAGCATTTTATCAGATGAGATAGAAATCTAATAGGACAGCTTGAGAACATCACCACAAAGCCAATAGAGCCAAAGGTGAGACAAACAGAAATATTCTTGTAGTCAAAATACTCTTTTAAGGGGAGGTTTATTGCTACCTGTAGAAAGATAAGGAAATTGAAATTAAATCTCCCACACCCTGGAATTAATGCTATCATTTCTGAGAACTTAAATGAGCGGTTGCCCTACATATTTAAAAATGTTTTTGTTTATACTCAAAACCTTTGGGAACATTCAATCCTTACTTATATTTATTTTCAGGATGACAAAAAACTCCCACCCTAGCAGCACTACCATTTACCTCGGTGTAGTTCATGTCTGTTCTAGAGCTTACCAAGAGAGATGACTGCTGAGACAGGAATCTTCCACTTATTCAGTAATGCTTACAATCCCTCAAGAAGTTGAAATGGAGATTCAGATACCTTGGAGCCTGTCTTAGAGACTGCACACTCAACTGAAATGTGAAAAGGTCTCAGAATCTGGTGCACCTGACAGCAAGCAAGTGCCATTTCAAATAAGAACAACAATTCATCTTTAACCAGAGCACTGGGACAGTCATCACTAACCATCTTTAATAAAACACGTTCTAAGCAACTTTCCAGTTCAGATGAGTGTTTCCAGTCATTTAGCTCTACTGAGCTGGCTTACCTGAAAGGCAATGAAGGCACTTGAAGGAAAATGTGCTTGCTTTTTCTGGTTGATGGCACACAAATACTCTTCATACAAAAATCGTAGATGAAGTCAATTGGAACCCACGAGTAATATACCAAGTTCAAAAAGCTTTTTGCATGTTTCATTTCCTACAGAAGGCTTCTATGCGGAAGGAAGCTCAGCCCATAATGTTTCAAATATTTCAAGAAATTTAAATCAATCAGTAAAATAAGCAAAATAAACCACATTGTTCACTAAGCATCTTGTCCTATCCCGAATGGATATTTTCCCATCTTTTTCTCGTAGTATAATGTCAAACTGTAAAGCATCTTTATAAATAACCCTCTTAGGCACTGCATAAATTAATGTATTTAACACCACAAAGAACAATGAAAAAAGCAAGATATGTGCTATTCTGAAGAAAAAAAAAAAAAAAAGGATAACCTAGATTTCAAAAAAATTTGAAAAAAGTTGGATTACCTAGATTTTGAAGAAACACATTTTACCTGTTGCTACCTCTACCAACATTTGTAAACAGCAGCATACAAAATATGACAAGAACCAAAATAATATCCTATTGCTACCAAAATAACTAATTGTGGAGGTCTGTGTTTAATGATGATAATGATTTTAGAAGTGGAAATTGGGTTCCAAGTAGATAAAAATTGTATAAGATCATTAATCAACACTTTCGCAACATGTACATCATCTTGACTACTTCTCTCTGTCAAAGCAAAATGTCTTGTACACAATGTGTAATGAATACAAACATAGAACACATTATTTACTCACACTGCTATGAATTTTCAAAAATGTTTGTTTAGATTTTAGGATGACAGTAATATTGATGTAACTGAACAAGATTTTTAATTCTATTCTGGTTAATGATACTATTTCTGTAGTATCTCCTGTACATGTGCCTGACTAATAGAAGTTTGTTATCAATACAAGACTGAAAATATTTAATGAAATAATATGGTTTATATTTTCTGTAACAGTTTATTCCAGCCTCCTTTGCAGTAGCAAATATGGTTTCCAATGTTACTGTAGGGCAGTCAATCTAAAATCCAAACCTGAATATATAGAGCTAAAATGTATTTAGAATTGTTATTTTTTGTTTGGAAATGAATGCTCAGTGAATTATCAAATTAATTTCCATTAAAAATTCAATTAGAATAAACTACATTTTTTTTCAAGACTCTGAAGAAAGCAACTAAACCCAATTTTCTTTCCATAGAACTACAGTTCCATATTTCTTGACGATGCTTACATATTCATAAAACAACTTCAGGAACCTTCCACATTACTGGTAGTACGAAAAGAATTATTTCTCTGGTATTCTATCTTTGTCTTCTTACAACCTCTCTTTCTTGAATTCAAACCTTTACAGTCAAGGAAATCACCATGGGCACAAGCTCTTCAACTTCAGAAAATAACACTTTAAGTCAATTTGACGGGAAGTTCCAGCACTTTCTGGCATAAATTTTTGCAGAGATACAATATGACATTACATTCAGAAAACTTCAAATTTGTCCATATTTAAG
Source organism: Apus apus (assembly GCF_020740795.1). NCBI lineage: Eukaryota > Metazoa > Chordata > Aves > Apodiformes > Apodidae > Apus > Apus apus. The sequence goes on along the minus strand of NC_067283.1, from coordinate 80,811,344 downwards.
TGAGACATTATTGATTCTAGTTTTGAAATTTAATCAGTGACCACACAACCAGCAAGGGACTACTATGAGTATGTTGTGAGGAGGATTAAGACCACTTCTGGCATTCCAGTCAATGGCAAATCAGAGAACACAAAATCCTTGATATACAAATGTTGTTAGAGAAGATAGAGGAGAAAAAAAACCAAACAGTTGACCTAGGTGCCATAGGGTAGGCTGCCTGCTTGTTTGGTGAATTCCCTTGAATCTCAAAATCAATACCAGCTCCCTGGCTTTCCTTGCACATATTTTATTATTTTTATTATAATAGCAAGGCTTTGTCAGTATGAGTACATTGACACACTAAACCAACTCCTTGGTGTGTCTATTTATATACTCTGTCTTGGCAACTGGGAGGTTCAATATAAATGCACTGAGACCAAGCCATTTCCACAAGGTATTTTGAAGTTATTTCCAGTACAGCTATGACAAACCTGAGATCCCTGAGTCAGACACAGGCTGTGACTATAAGGACTGGTTCATTTTAAAGAGGATATTATGGTAAACCGGTTCCTCTAGGTATTACTAGTGAAAGGAAAAAGAATTTGAGAGAAACATCTACATTACTACAAATGATATCTATATCTTGATTTTGCATCATTATCTGATCATATCTCGAGATCTACTCCCCAGCAATATATGCTCCTGTTTAACATGCAGTTCCTCATGGCAACCTGTTTTTTCCCCATGGACATTAGGTCCTTAGTATGTATCCCAAAGTCCCTTATATCTTTTTAACTGGAGGTATCTAGCCATCACTACTTAGTGCATTTTATCTGCACTCAGCCCATATCCATTCCAAATTGAGGTTAAGAGTGGAATTAACTGTTTCTGTTTGTAAATGTAAAAAGATGCTTTCTGAAACTGAAAGTGATGCCATCAGCAGCATTATCTGAATTGTAGAAGCTACTGGGGCTTGAAGTATTACATTTATAGCAAATGCAATATTCATGGGGAAATTGTAATGGATTTTATAGCAGTGCTTTGCAATAGAAAGTAATTAGTAGCTAATGTGGGACAACAAACATATAAGAGTAGTAGCATCTGAAACTCAACATTACGTGACAATTGCCAGATGAAGAAAGTGACTTAGGCCTTCCAAGGTCCATTTCTATCTTCTCCAGTAGCTGGCCACACAAATGTGGTGATTGCAGCTCAGATACATTCTGAAACCTCTTTATGATTGTTTGTCCTTAATATTACATTGACTGTTTGAAATGCATTTAAATACCTTATTGGTGAAAGTCTGAACTGATCGATGTTGTGGCTTATGCACACTCATAGACGTTAGAATTGACACAAATAGTAAATTGTTTGTTTTCCAGTACATAAGCTTTCCAAGCTACCCAGGAGCAAATACCACTTACTTTCATATGCTCTGTAAGTAAGTGAATTTCAAGTTCAAAAGTGGCACACCATTCTCCTAGAATTCTTGACTGACCAGAAGTAGGTTCATTGAAAAACTTCCATACAAAAAAAATAGTCAGCATAGAAGCAATGAAATTCAGCAGCCATGTATTTTGACAGGCAGGAGCCCTGAAGAAAAGTCTTAAGAAATTGTTGGAGTCTTATCTCAATAGAGTAAATCCTACTGTTTGGGTTTAAAGCCAGGCAAAAGGTGTGCTGTACACTGACCAGCAGCAGCAGAGATCAGTAGAAGAATTTTCACATTGCCCTGGGATATAACATTTACCATCACATAGCTCTTCTTCACCTTTCTCCCTCATGGGTTGAAACTTCTCTAAAGCAGTCAGCAGGATGTATTTTTTTTCTTTTTGAATGGGTGTGTGAGGAAAAAATATGGTATTCATATGGAGTGATTCAGAGTTTTATCTCAGTCTTTCATATTTCTATCTCTGCACCCAGCCTTCAGTTAAAAATGAATATATAAAACCTTTTAAAAGTTTGCTTTTTTTCATGACACATTGAGCAGCTCCTGCTAAAGTTGTGGCTTTAGTAAGTAAATCAGATTTAATGTGACCTAAACCTAACAGAGGTGCAAAGAGGAAAGAAAAGCAAAGACAGAAGGGGCTTAGCTGATTTCAGCTGCAGAGCTCTATTCCATGTCTTGGCTTTAATATTAATTCTGGTTGGAAAAATTCTAAAAGAATATTACTAATTTAAGATAACTCAAATCAGAACCATGTTGAATGTTTCCATGTGTCAGTTGTCAACAAAAAGGAAGTTTTCTCTCATCTGGTGAATCAACAGCACACTAACAGGGGAAGCCTTGCCTAGCAATACAGCAGGAAGAATTATTTCTGTTCATATTTTTTTTTCTTTTCTTTTGGTGAAGTAACAGTAATGGAAATAAAGTTCACATAATCATAAAAACATCATGTGAAAGGTACCCCTGGAGTCTCTAGTCCAGCCTTCTGCTCAAAGTTGGTCTATCAACAACTCAGGTTATCTGGGTCTTTATTTAGCAATGTCTTGAAAAGCTCTAGGATCAAGATACCACTACCTGATCCACTGCTGCACTACTCTACTACTGTAAATGTTTTCTCCTAATGTTCAATATGAAATTCCCAAGGTAAAGCCTGAGGCTATGGTCTCTTGCTTATCACCCACCAAAGAGGAGAGTCTGCATCTGTCACCCTTGTCACACGTTCAAGAAGCAGTAGCCTGCCATTCCAGGCTCCTCTCCTCTAGACAAGTCTAGACTTCTCTAGACAAATCCACTTTCCTCAACCTCTCCTAACGGTAAATGTGTGCCCCAAATAATTGCAGAAGCCCTCCAATGGACTGTGTCCAGTTATTCAACATAGGCAGCCAAACCTGGACACAGTAGTCCATGTGTGTCTTCACCAGTGCCAAGTAGAGGAGAGTAACTTCCTTCAAATCTACTAGCCATGCTCACCATGAGGAAGTACAGTGTGGTTTGCCTTTTGTAAGATGAGAATATGTTGCTGATTCATATTCTGTTTGGCATAAGGATATTAAGGTCCTTTGCAGAAGGGCTGTTTCTCAACCAGTCAGTTCCCAGCCTGTTATGCATTAATTATTCTACCCCTGGTACAGACCCTTGCATTCTTTTTGTGCTGAAATTAATAGGTTTCTGTTGGCCCAATCCTCAAGTTTCCCAAGGTCTTGCTTGACTGAAACTCGACTGTTGGGTTTGTCGGTCATTTCACCCCATCTGCTGCCATCCACAGATCTGATAAAAGTGCAGTCTGTCTCACAACCCAGGTCGGCAATTAATTTATTCAATATTCTGGGCCTCGGTATGGACCACTCTGTATCTTACCAGCAACCAAATAGATGTTCATCCATTGATCACTACATTTTATACTTGAAGATCTAGCCAATGTTCAGTCTACTGAATTATCCATATTTCCAGTCCATATTTCACAAACTTCCAAGTGTAAATGCCATGGCAGATGGTGTAAAATTCTAACTAAAATTAAGGTATATTGCATGCACCACTCTTCCAGCTTTCCCTTCCTCATTTCCGTGTAGAAAGCAATTATGTCAAGCACAATTTAGCCTTCATAAGTCCATGCTGACTATTTCTACTATCTGTTTGCCCAGACAGCCAAAATTTAGACAGATATTAACAGGATGTGAAACCACTTCATGCAGAAACTTTAAAAAATCAGGAAGAATTTGACACTCAGTGCCAAAGAGTGGACAACCCAGACAGGTTCCAAAAACTAAGAAGAGATAATTAAACCATGAAATCTGTAATGGACTTGTAGGATGTGACTATTAATATGGGATTTTTAAAATGCATATCACCTGAGAGAATACTTTAATGCTAATTAAGTTTTATAGCACACCATAATTCTAATGACTCATGGCTCAGTTACAAGAAGGAAGAACATTTGCTAACACAGGCACTTTACTAATTCCATATCTCATCTTAGAATTAGAAATCATTTACTACTGACATTAATTATAAGCTCAATTCTATCTTTTTACCCTAAAACTCTTTTAAAAGCCAGTTGCAGACATACAGCTGTATGAAAGGTAAATTTTTCCACAAAAACATCCTAGCTGCCATTCCCAGACAAAGCTCTGTCATATGATTGCATGCATATTCTTCTGCATGAAAAGCTATTTTTATCTTAATCCAGGTGGTCTACCCTTTAAGGCTACCATTTCTCCTGTAACAGTGAAGTTAATGAGCAACAATTAGAAAGCAGGTGTTCAAGTACAGTTTTACTAAGCTCTATGACTTCAAACAAAAAACTTGCTAGATTATGCTGCTTCATGGACTGTTCCAGATTTTGTTTCTGACTTCAAAATGCAGGCCCTGAAGCATCTTCATTTTTTGCAGTGCTCCATGGGTGAGACTTCATGTGGCCAGGATAACATCACATGACAAGGTGATCTCCCTGGTAACTGCAGGTACTGAGGTCTTTTCTAAACAGCTTAGCTATTACTCCAATTATGCACAGACTTCTCTACAACCTCTTGGTGTAACTCTCTGGCAGCTCACAGAGGAACTAACATTTTGCTAATTGGCAGATCTGGGCAAAATCTGGGGGTGATCACTTTGAAATGAGTGTGATAGATTTCAGAGCAGTTATGTGAATCAAAGTGAGAAAGAACAGAACAGGACTGCAATGCAGGAGAACTATATTAATATAAAGCTGATACCCTTTTTTTCTATGGGGAAACAAACCTATTGGAATTTATATTTTCCTCATTACAAAATAGCAGCAGAGATTCCCTGCTCTATGAGCAGATGCAGAAAAGTACAATCATGCATCAAACCTTCAGGGCAGACTTAAAATCTCTTAGTGTTCAGGTATGAGCAAATTGGATTTAAGTGACTACATGGCAAGGGCAGCTAGGTCAGAATACAAGCAACTACAGATAGAGCCGCAGAACAGCAGCACACTGAGTTTCAGCAGGAGACTTGGTAACATTTAGACAATGAATACTTTTAAGAATTTCAGACTATTTCCTAGGAGAGGAAAGAAGTCATAAGCATTTTGACCAGAGCTATTTCCAGCATTAACAAAATGCTTTGCAGAATGGATTCGGGGAGCTTAGGATAACAGGAAAACATCATATTTCAGAAACATCTGTACATTTGATCTTCTAGAATATATCAAAATGGGCTACCACATAACCTTGAATACTCAGTTTTGTAATAATTTAAGAGGAGTTTTACACGTCAAAATGTGATACGTTCTTTTTGAAAGAAAACCAGAAGTTCATTCATTTTTTCTAATCAGCTTCCCTAAGGATTAAATACATAGCTTCACTAAGTAAGACTTTGGCAATCCAGTTGTAGAGATGTTACAAGATGTTCCTGTGAACAGGCTGTCAGAAAAAAAAAAAGAAAAAAAAGAAAAAAAAAAAAAGAAAAAAAGGGGGGAAAAAAAGTGCAAAAGGAGCAGAGGGATGAAGAGTGACAAGCAAAATTCAAGAAAGAGATATGATGAAAAAGTTTGAGACAGAAAATGAAAAAGTCTTTTCAAATATGTGCTTTCTTTCCAAAGACAAGACAGTGAGTACTAAAAAAAGTGGAGGGTACATAAGAAAGTTTTCCTGGTTTTTAGTAGAAAGAATCAGTCTCCAGCAAAGAGCTGGAGTTCATGCTGCAGTTCATTCTGAAGAACAGAAACACATAAAATTGTGTACATTTCACAATCTGATTGAAGTAATGATGAGATGAGCATGAAAAGCAGTGTATCACTTCTTGGTCTGACAGCTGTTAATTAGACATTTACATTTACATTTGTTACGTTTAGCAGAGATTCCAAATTACACTGGAAAATTGGAAAGATAACAGAATTACCAATAAGAATTCTACTGTAATGGTAACAATGTTTACAAATTTAGACAATAATAATGCAATCAAATGCTTTACTGATGCTAGCACAAATATTTAATATAATTGCCACTATTTGCATGTCTCATCAGGATTAATCTATTAAATTTTCTAGTAGTCGATAATAAAATGACACTACTCAAATAAGAACTTTCATTTCAAATTTTTAAATGGAGAAGAACATGGATAACTAGTCTGAATATACTGTAATATTGAACATGTGCTTTTGGACCTTTTATTCTCCAATTGACTGAGACAAGATCCCCCTCCACATCTCAATCTCTTTTCTCCTCTCAGAATTCACTCCAAAAAAAAGAAGAAACCAGTGGGAACATTTTAGTTAGGAAAAATATAAAATTTTCCTTACTGCTTTTCTCTATACTTTCTAAGAGAACACATATGTTCCATTGTAACAGACTTAGGATAAAGTGACTTACTCTGAGTTTTGTGAAGGAGATAAGGCCATTCATTCCTAGATTCCACCATGACAATCACCATTCCTTCAACCACATTGTTCTGCCTTTCTCTCCCACAGCTTACAAGCGACCAGGACACATAAGTACATCTTTGTACCACCTCCTTTTCAATTAGATTTGAAAAATTTCATACAATAATGCCTCTCAATTACACTTCTGTAACAAAAATTCACTGAACTGATAGCTGAGAAGCATTATCTCCATTCCACAAATACTTCTTTAGAACAACTGCCAGGTGTACCTGCACAAGCTTATGATTTTCTTCTCAGAAATATGTGCTTTAGTTCATTGCCATATAAAGGGCTTGTGCATTCATTTGGGAAAATCACTCCATAAGCATGGGTTTAGGATTACAGAAGCTTTTGAGTTCATGACAAGTATGAATGACCTAAGACTCTGGATTATTTAGTCTTCTATTCCAATATTAGACCATGAGAAGAAAAACATTACTGCTCAAGATGACAAAATTCACATGCCTACTCCATTTTAGAGACTATAGTGGTCAGATAGACCACGACAAAGCATTTTTATTACTCACTTTGTAGAACTCTTTTTATTGTGCATGTAGGCTCCTTATACTCATTACTTCTTTTCTTTATTATAACAAGAGATTTTTGTAGTAGTTAAAAAAATGCTTAAGACACACAGAAACTTTTAAAGAGTGATTTCTTTTTTCTTACACAGAAATGTCTAATTTGTTAACATTTTCATACTTTCATTAAGGATGCTGTTGATCAACATTTACACAGAAAATTAACTATTCCTTCATTAAGAGAAAGTTACAGATGAAGAGTGAAGTGTCTTACATAAATTCCCACATTGTTTACTATAGGTAAGCACTCAGTAATCTCTGTATTGTGCTTGGCTGGGATACACTGATTTCCAATGCATCACATGGAAAACATAGGCATGTAAGAAAGAATTTAAAAGTTTAGAATTATCATTTAAAAAAACAAAAATTTGCCATAAGTAAATCTCTTCTACACTCAGAAAGGCAAGGGATAGTCAAGATTAAATGCTAGTTCTTCTGGTTTTTGAATAAGTTTATATATGCACACTAACAACTGTAAATAATATGGAGAATTCAAATAAGTTCCTGGGTATCAAACAGCATTTTCTCCAAATACTAGAGCTTTTTAAACATATTAGATAATCTGCCCATGCAGGGGGGTTGGAAATAGGTGATCTTTAAAGTCCCTTCCAACTCAAACCATTCAGTGATTCTGTGATTCTGTGAACATCTGCCAGGACTATCGAGCTAGTTGACATGTCTTTAAGGTCCCAATCGACAGGGGGTTTTTATTCTTCCATTTTTAATTTGTTGGCTGCATGAAAGAACAAGAAATTTTCTTTTATGTAGTTTTCACTTTCAGAGTGTTAACTGATCTCTCAGTTCACATCAGAGATTACTTTGTGACTCCCAAGCCACATATTTATATTTTTAATTAAAAAATAATTTTGAAAAAACAACAAAAAAACCCCTATCAACCAACAAAAATGAAACTAAAAAAAACCCACAACCAACCAGAAAACCACAAGCATTTTACACTGATAAAGAATTTTATTTCTCCTAAGGTGACCGATTTAAAGTGTTAGAACATAGTAAAAAAGCCATCATCAAATGCAACAAATGATCCCTCACTTTGGAGAAACCAGCTAAGCAGCACTCTATCTGAAATGATCTCCTGTGATTTCAGGTTAGTACATCAAAGAATCACCTTCACAAACTAATAAAGCACCACCTTAGGATTTAATCTTACACCTAAAGTTAAATTAATTTCTCCTATTAAAAACTGATGCATTTTCACCTGTTAATAGACCCTATAAGAGCTCAAACTTTACTTTTTATACTAAATCCATCTTTTCTATTATCCCAGTGCTGCATACTGTCTACTTCCTTCTGTATGAAATCCTGTCTTATTAATATACCCATCTTTACTGCCAAGACAGTGAAGTATTAAATGAAATTATCTCAGAATGTTCACAAAAACTTTACTAAATACATCTTTCAATTCTGGTACTTTCTGTTTCAACACAGCATCTTATCTCCATTGTAGCCAATTCAGCACCCATTTTAAGGCCAAAGCTGGGGAAGAATATGCTAAAATACTGATTTGGAAGCTTCAGAGCCACCTGCTGGAATCTATTAATTCATAGCACTCACATAGTTTTCTGAACATTGAAAGAAAACAGTAAAAATTTACTGTTCATGGATTCCTATGTTTTACCACAAATTTCTTAATTTTATATACGTCACATGCTTTTTCTATGTTCTGTATAAAAAAAATACTATGGAAGCAAAATTGACACAACCACTTTAAAGAGCTCCACAATGTATTTTAATGATAATCTGAAGGAAAACTAGTTATTCTGCTGATAACAGTGGCTAAACCCATTTGAGGTAGTAGCAAGTAACACAAAACCAGTCAGCTGTTGGGGAGATGACAAATGAAATGGACAAATTTAAGTCTGAAGAAATTATTTTAAAATATATTTATTAAATTCTACCTACACTGCATAAAATGATAAATCAAATTCTTTTTTAGAAAATAAATTTGGTAGCTTCAATTCACACTGAGCAAAAATGTTACACCTTAAGATTAGTTTCAAATAGGATATAAGCAGGTTATCGGTATTTCAGCAATTTCACTGCTGGAGCAGATGATTTTGTTTACTCTCATACTGAATTTCTGATCCAGTCTCCAGTCATTGTTAAGAGGCCATTAATTGTTTATCTGGTACACTTTTTAAGACTTAATTATCTCAAATTACCCATCACTATTTTGAAGGAAATAATACACAAATAAATTTTAACTTGTATATATTATAATAAAACCCTTCAGAATAAAAGGCCTCATGGTCAATCACATAAAATGCAGGAACTTATAATTGCTTGGATTTCTATAATTCTATCAGACATATAAAAACCAGCAAGCCCAGTGTAATTATGACATTGTGTGTTGCTCTTCGCTCCCTATTTGTGCTTGTTATTTTCCCCACACAATGAAGGAGGAAGTTTAAAATGTGTTTACTTACTGACCATTTTGTTCTGACAGAAGCAAATAATTTTTAAGCAGAAAGACCAATTATCATATAAAATATTTCAGCTATGATGTAGAATTCCTATATTTACACAATATGCATTATTTCTTTACCAAACATTATTTTTTTATTCATTGCTAGCTAAATCTATTAAATGAATCATCAGGTTGATTAGCATACGATATTTTCATGTCTTACTTAACAAATTCCTTGTTGAGACAAGAAAAGTAAAAATGTACATAACAGTCCTAGTCTAAAGAGATCAATATTACCTCTAATTTTGCTACTCAACCCATTTCCATTGTTAGTGATTTTATTTTACTTTCAAGAAACCATAGGTTGAAAAATGGCATACAATTAAGTGGCAGTCTCACAACCTTCACACTGCACCAAAGTAGCTACAAAACTTGCTTTCAAAGCACCTCAGACTCCATCCCTTCTTTTATCAGGATGGTACTAAAGCTGCCATCAGTTCACTGAATCCTATTAAATCTGTTAATCCATACTTGTATTAGATGGTATTTGAAACTCTGTTTAGTTTTGTTTATCTTGTTCCATTGATTTCTACTAGCTTTAAGAAAGTGTTGTTAACCCTTAGATGTTCAGCTTTTTTCCTTTAAAGTGAAATCGAACCTAGTTGTGTTAAAATCTGAAGACAGCATTACTAACATAATGAGTGGTTACAGGACCCTTTCTACGCCCACCAAAACAAAAGACAGGTGGAGAGAGAAACTGAAGAAAGTTGTACAAGCAGACATACCTAATAAAACAGAATAGAATGTTTGATCAACCTCTTCTACAGTACAATGAATGGCATGGTGAGTGAGGGGAGAGCAGTGGATATTGTTTATCCCAGGTTCAGCTAGGCATTCAGCACTGTCTCCCATAAAATTCTCACCGAAAAACTGATGAAGTACAAGCTGGATAAGTGAGTGGTGAGGTGGATTGTAAACTGGCTGAACAGCCAATGCCTGGAGGGTGATCAGTGGAACAAAGTCCAGTAAGAGGCCAGTCACTAGTTATGTGTCCCAGGAGTCAGAAGTGGTGCCCAAAGTTATTTAACCTGTTCATTAACTACCTGGATGATGGGGGAGAGGGCACCTTCAGCACATTTGCTGATAACACATAAGTGGGAGAAACTGCCAAAACACCAAAAAATTTTGCTGCCATTTAGGGTACCTCAACAAGTTAGAGAATTAGGTCAACAAGTATCTCCTGATGTTCAAAAAAGCGACACTCCTGCAGACCCCCAGCACTACCAAAACCTTGACACCTGCCCGCAGTGCCATGGCACATGAGCTGTTTGAGAGCTACTGCTTCTTTCTGGAAGACCTAAGAAAACAGGTCTTCAAGATCCAACTTGCAGGTCAAGATCCAGCTTTCCTAAGGATTCACTACAATGTGGAATAGATGAAGTTTACAACAGAATATTGTCAAAACCAATCCTTTTCCACTTTTATTTTAAAGACGTGATTATCTGACATCTCACAATACATGTCACAGGGTCATTTACTCAGCTCTTCCAATTCATAGCACCATAACTTGAGTGCTCAACTTCTAATGCATTATATTTCATAATGGTAGATTAGACTTCCAAGATTAGACTTTGGTTATGGAATAAAGCTTACTCCTTTCCAACCATAAACACTTGCGAGCTGAAAACACACATCTTCACAGATATTTCTATTTAGAATCTACATCACATCTAAGGTAACTTTATGTTATTTCAATTTCTGCTATATTCCCTTAGCAGGTAGTACAAATTCAAATTACTTAAAACATAAATACATTTTATCAAAATCCTATATGTTTTTTCACCATACACACACACACATATATATATTTACATGTGTGTGTGTATATATATATATATATAATGTCCTTTTAATGTGTATGATACTAAGGAAAATATGTTGTCCTCTATTACTTAAGAGAAGAAGCATCAGTTGCTATTTATCCTCCAATTTTAAATTCAATATAAAGAGCAGTCAAATATTTACAGATAACTGAAGAGTGATTGCTTCAATACAGTAGCAAAACAGCATAATTCAGGGAGTTGCTGTATTTTTCCAGAAGCAAATTAGAAACATTTTTAAGTACTGCCCTAAAGTCTAACTGTATTCATATTGCAGTGCAGTCAAGACTCTTTTGTCACCTCTCACTTGGCTGCCTTCTCACTTGAGGGCATCATATTATTTCATTAAAATCACTACAAATCAGAAAAAAGCTATTATGGAAATTCAAACCTACAAATGGTGGCTAGTGAGTAATTTTCAGTGTATTTGCATTGAGAGTCCAAATTTATTATTTATTATTTATTTAGTCTGACATTTATTTACCAGAGTTTACTATCACTATTGTATGTAAAACACAGTCATCATATTTATTAACATATTATTGTATATGTACAAATAAATTAATATCCACATATGCACAAAGAAAATTAAGCAATGAATGTCCTCATCTTTTCTAGAAAATTACCTGGAATGTGTAAGTATTTCTCAGAAAAAAAACCACATTTAAGTACCCCAGTGTCAGGGTGATGAAGTTCTACTTTTTCTCACTCTTAGATACCTTCAAAATCATAAAAATATAATATAAAAACCCTTTGTAAGGAAAAAAATTAAACTAATATGTGTCATTACTAAAAATGCTGGGAAGAATTGAATGAGGCTTAAAAGTGTTAATCCTGTTTCTGCCACTTTGTCTTCAGTAGGCAAATTTGGGGTTAGAATCAACTGCAATTTCTTAGTCTTAGTGTTTTGGCAATTTCTTGGTAAGGAAGTTTTCTTTTGCCACTGTCAGTTAATGTGCTATTTTAAAAGAAAATGTCTATGTACATTTTTACTATTGTCCACATAAAAAAGTCAAATAAAAAATATTTTTTTTAAAAAGTCTATATTTGCTTCCTGGACTTTATATAGTACAAAAAGAAATGAAACAATCAAGTCAAATGTAAAGAGAATTAGTGAAGAACCACAAATATAATGCGTAAAATCTCATAACTTTTAACGGCTATCATAAAGCTTTGTATGTGCACACCTTCTGTCTCTCTATCATGGAGTCCTAGCTGTAAAATAGTGACATAAAATAATCCACTATTACACTAGTCCCAAGTAAGTCAATTTATAGTTTCCATTACTTCCAGTAACTTTCCTGGCTTTGCTTGTTTTATAAGTCTATAAAAGACATCAATGTCAGTTTTAAATAAAAATAAAAATTCTAAGCACTATAAATTAAGTTTTGTTGTTTGGAATGAGGTGAAGGAAGCCCAGAAAAGCAAATGATAGAATCATAGCATCATAGAATGTCATTGGGTTGGAAGGGACCTATAAATGTCACATAGTCCAGCCCCCCTGCAATAAGCAGGGACATCTCACACTGGTCCAAATTGCTGAGAGCTCCATCAAGCCCAGCCTTGAATTTCTCCAGGGATGGGGCCTCCACCACCTCTCTAGGTAACCTGTTCCAGTGATCCACCATCCTCATATTAAAGAACTTTTTCCTTATGTCCAACCTAAATCTACCTTTTTCTAGCTTAAAACCATTACTCCTTGTCCTATTGTTACATGCCCTTGTGAATAGGTCTTTCCCAGCCTTCTTATAGGCCCCTTTCAGCTATCAGAAGGTCACTATAAGGTCCCCCCCAGAGTCTTCTCTTCTTCAGGCTGAATGTCTGAGCAAACTCTATTCAGAGGCATATACATAAGGTTGGTCAGCAGGCTGCTTCACTTCCTCTGCAGGTTAAGTTATCCCATCTGACACATTGCTTGCTTTTTCTCCCAATCCTTACCACTCCAAAATAAAGTCCCAAGAGTACATGCCAAGATCTGGGGACTCTCTCCAAGGCAATTTGGACAGACAGGGAAGAAAACTAAGGTTTTCTGACATACCCAGTCTTTTCAAGTGTGATTTCAAGGAACATGCAGACAAAGGGTAAAAAGAGTTAATATTTTTCTGTTTTTCAGTTCTAATTCCAAGGTCAACAAGAAAGTTCAAGATGGATTAGTGTTTTAGAGACACAAGTAGGTGATGAACTCACCATCTTGCCAAGCAAGTAGACAATAGATCACAATGCAACACACCATGTTTGTCAACTATCCTCACTATTACTATGGGCCAGTCCATGTAATTTATTTGTATTTGGCCCTGTAAGTTAAAAGAGAAAGTTCCATTTTGTAGCTAGCAGCCTTCCTTTTTCACCAGTTTCCACAGTGTTCTTATACACATCCATCCTATACCACAAATGCACTGCTAACTTATACAAATACTTTATGTTTGTCTGACAGCAGTCTATGAATCTTCCATTTTATCCATACGTTACAAACCCTGTCAGCTCTTAATTGCTAATTCTTACACTGGCTCCGTCTTAGATCAGCACCCAGCAGCAGCATGCAGGAGTTTAATCTATCACTGTCTTCCTTGTTCTTTCCAAGAGACCCACTATTAAGATGCTCTTTCAGGCCTGCCCTGACAAGACATTAGCTTACCATTATGCATCCATCTATTCAAGTAGCACAGCGCTGTCCTAGGTAGATATAAGCACTTTTTTAACAAACTAACACAATGACAAAAATGAGAGCATGACGACATATTCAAAATTCCCGTGACTAATGCTGACCACTGTGGTATCATTTCAAACTTAGATGGAAACTTTCCTAGGTGTGTACTTAACATGGAGCCTTAGAGTCTCTTTGGCCTCACTGATAAATTGAATTAGCACTTAATACCCTGCTTTATCTCTTTGAACAGAGGATTTTTATAGTAGTGAAAGGAATTTTTATTCCAGGTAGGAATGTACCCTGGGCCAATAGATGTCTTAAGTGGCCAGAAAAAAATTGACTGAAGTCCAAAAACACTTTTGCCCAGATTAGAGCATGTCCAGATTGTTTAATCAAAGTAGAGTCTAAATATGTATCCATGTTGACAATTCATGCTGTTGCAGTAGGAAGATCAGGCAGCAACATGAAATTTTACAAGTTGCGGGCTTTATTTCTGAATTTTATAGGAAAATAAGTAAAAGTATCTCTGGTACTAGGAATCAAGGTATAATATTAAAATTAAAATAAAAACTCAATTGAACGAGAACGGTGGATGGAAGAGAAGGGGAGTAGAAGGAAGTGGCTTGACTTCCATGATCCCTGAATTGTATATGGTACGGAATACTTCATTCGCCAAATTTGCTGTCTGCCTAGTCTGTTCCTCCCTACAGGAGGGCTGTAGATATGAATCTTACACTCCTTTAGTATCTGAAACAGCACAAGCAGAGCAAAGTGTCCTTGGTGTCTTGGCAGTATCTATAAACACTGAGCATTATCAGTCCACTAGCTGGAAAACTTGCTGAGACTTAAAAGAGACCTCACTGAAAAAAAAAATCTTATTATAAGGAACTGAAAGTAGACAGTTCCCTTAAAATATGTAAGTGTTTTCAGTTATTAAAAAAGGAAACAATAAAGTTTAAGGTGAATCCATATCCAAGATTTAAGAGGAGAGTAAGGATAGTTTAGGCTAACAACTCTGGGTGAAAACATTGCATTTCCTCTGAAGAAGAGAGGGAAAAAGATTTTAAAAGCAGCATGTAAAATATTGTTAGGAATATTGTTTGACCCATTGTGTTGTGAGAAAAGAGGTCTGTTTAGCCAGTGGGAAGCTACCTTAAAGGTAACAACAGATGTTTTTCTTCACAGCAACCATGATCCCATTTCTAGGAATAAAACACGTCTTTCTGGTTGCTATCATATTAGCTAATTGCTGTGAAGTGCAAGCCAGCTTAGAAATAGAAGTGTGTCCTATTCTTTATTTCCATATTTTTCCCCTCTGTTCACTCACATTTAAGCTTCCTATGGCCAAAAGAGGCAGGACAAATTTTAAAGTTTGCACAGAATTTGCTTTGCTGTTCCAAGTAAAAAGCATGCATCTACTCCCCTCCTGCTGACTGTGTAATTTGAATATCTTTTCAAGGGCAGAAACTTCTCAAAATCCTTGACTATATCACCATAAATATTTTAGCTATCTGAATTTTTCTCTGTTACAGCACATATAATTTACCTTAAGAAGAATGGTTGTGCATTTTAGTTTTAGCACAAAATTACCCAACAGTAAAATTTTTGAAGTATCATATACTCATTTTATTCGGAAGATGCCAAAATAATATGAATAATTAGTTGGAAAGTGAAGGCAAATTTATGGAAAGTGAACTGCTAACACAGTGTTCTAGTTATAAAAAATGTAAAGTGTTCTAAAAGCACTCACAGAGTTAATCTCCAGTATTTTTTCAAGCTTCCTGTTTCTCAGTATAGCAGCTTTCTACAATGTCTACAGGAGTGCATAGTATTCAAGGCTTTTTTATTTATTCACACCTTTTTTTGTTGTTGTTTTTTTTTAAAAATTTATTCACACCTTTGCCCATTGTTCTACATGCTCACTTCAGTAGAATAAACCAGGTTAGCTCTTTTCAATCTAAATTACTTGTGGTGGTAGAAACGTAGCCAAAAACATCACTGTGTTTTCTATTTTCTGTTAATTGATGGAAACCTAGTTCTTCAATCTAAAAAAACAGGAATTTTACAGTATTACAAAATTTGGAAGATAAAATTTACATTCCTTGTCACGATTTATGAAATTATTGATAGAGCAAATATGTCAGCCTCAAACAGTAAAAACAAAATATTTCATCTCCAGAAAACACTCTTAATAGTACACATTTTAATAAAAGACAATACCAGACTCTTTTTAATTTATGTATTTATGTATTCTTTGTCTGCAACCAGCAACCAGGAAAGCATGTTTCCTTTCTAGCCTTTGTCCCAGTCAAGTGCCTTGTCCCCTACTAGAAGTTTTTACTGCAAAACCCACCTTCCTGTGAAACACAGTTGGAGAGTCACGTGTGGATCCTGCAGAGCACATCCTTCTCTTGGCAGAGATCTTGAAACAAGTCCTTCTGCATCCACTTTTTGATGCTTACTTCTCTGGCTCAAACCCTCTGTTAAGCTCCTGGAGGCAGATCTTTGCCACAGAGTGAGGGACAGGCAGCAGTGGGAGATCTCATCTTCTCTACCTGGAATTATTTGTTCAGATGGGCTTGAAGAAGCTTTTTTTCACCCACGTACACTGATACCCTGTAAGAATATTTCTAGGTCATTACCTGATACATGCCAGGGCTTGAAATACCACCTCCTGAAAAACATATATGATCCCCTGCTGGGAGTATTGCGATACTGTGATGTAGTAACTTCGTCCTTGTAAAACAGGTAAAAAGAACACACAGCACTGGCCCACATCATGAGGGTGCAGAGGTTAATGGGCTACCTTTCAAACCACTAATATAGGGACAGCTTGTAGGCAGCATTGCAAACTAATTCCAACGCATGGTAACACTCAGTGGGATATGAGCAGTTAGTCAATAATTGTTTGCAGCTCAGTGATTGACCTCATAAAGAAGAAGAAATGTATGAGGTAGATATACCGAAGAATGTTATAGTTGCCACAAAATAGTGAACAGGCTTGAAAAACATCTGCATTTAAATCCTGAAAGAGTTACTAATTCGTCAGCAGGCAGCTTGTGTGACAGAGTGAGATATGTCTGTGCTGACTTAGAATTTCTATTTGCATTCTGCTGAATACTAGTCTGACCTTGTCTAAAAAACCTTCGATACTGCATTGCGGTCACTCTGCCTGGAAATTCATTGAAGGAGTGGAACTAAGAGGCTTCTGGGACTGTCAGCTTCACCACTGGCTTGCCTCCAAGAAATATTTTATTTAATCATCAGGAGAAGTCAGTAGGGGAAAAAAAGAAATTACAATTAGTGGAGCTGTTGTTTCTTAGTCTCAGCATGCAACACCAAGAAGATATAATATCTAAAAGTACAGTTTTTCTGCACCAGAGGTGACCATTGTAACAAGTAAAAAAGATACGAAGAAGACAGAGTAATCAGCTCAAAGCCCAATCAGCAAAGCAAGTCATGCTAGAGGGCAGAAACCAAGATTTTAATCGTTTTCAAGTGCACATAGGAACATAGAAGTTCAGACAGATATTACAATGAGTAGAAGACATTCGATAAGCTTTTAATTATATCAAGCCTGACACACCTTTCCAAAATAGAATGTAACAGCCGTTGGTACTTTGCATTTCTGGTATGAGATTTGTGTCAGGATCCAGAGGCAGATATCAGCCAGAAAAACAAAATGTGGATCTGATCTAGGGAGTCCCAAAGCTATGAACAGTGACTACACTTTACTGAAAGGGTGAGAAGAAGTTGATAGGTTATACAGAATAGAATAGAAAAATGGAAAGTAGAAAACATGTATGAAATCAAGTGCCTGAGGCAACCGAGTATGCATTTTCCAATGTATTGAGGGAGGAGAAGAGAGTACAATGGAAATGTGATAGGACTGACAGCCTGAGCTTTTGTAACATTGGATTGGATGGAGCTATAGGGCTGGCAGAATTGGGACTGCACTACGGAGTTTAAATGAGCAGTGATGGCAATGCAGATTTGGGAGGCCTTGCCACAAAAAATCAGGAGCTCAAAGACACTTGCACCTGTTAGAAGCCACTGAATTTCATCATACCACACAATTTCTGAGGTGAAAAAAAAAAATTGACCACTTTTGATCTCCATGCCTAAATTTAGTTAGGCCTAATCAATAGTCTCTTCCATAATACGCCAGCTATTGCACTCTCTAATGTCTGTAAGGTCAGTAATTCTGCATCTCACTAGTATGGTGTTGTTATTTAAGCCTATAGGGTTTATTCAGTCCTCCTTTAAGGCTCTCACTGTAGAACCACAAAAAATAAATATCTGACTGACAGCTCAGCCCCTTCACTGAGTGGATAATATTCATGCACAAGGTTTCTGACTAAAAGATGAATAATGTTTAAATTTCTCCTCCATGCATAATATTATCACAAGCTGCTGTACACCATTATAGGACTATAAATAAGATTTTTTCTTAACATAGAAGAGAAAAAAAAAATCTCAAAATTGTAGACAGCAATTTATGGAGGAATTAATGCACAGTGTACTTTTAACAAAACATCAAACCTGCTTGAAGGTTAACTAATGACATAAATGAAGTCTGTGCCTTGTATTGCAACATAAATTTTGTGAATAGGGAGAAACAGTAAATGAATGCTTTCTATCCATGTTTCCATGCAAGGAAATTACACAATTGCAGACCTTCAGCCATCATCTGGTAATAAAATTCCTCAGAAATAAGGTTTACAGAAACCACCCCTAACTGAAACAAAATATTTTATAGAATTATAATAGTTTATTTTTCACTCTACATAAAGACAAGAATAAAGGTAAAACAAGAATCTCATTAAAATCTCCATTTAGTTGGTTGATGAAATTGTACAGTACTACTAATAATATCAATTATTGTAGCAATCTGGTATGTTTCCTCCATCAAGATACAAAGCAAGTTCTATAGAAGGGCTCAATTACTGTAGTAAGACATATCACACAAATACACATCCTTTGCTTCTGTCATAATGCACACTACAAATTATTTTTAAATTACATTGTATAATACCACTGTAGATGCTTATTAAAAAAAAAAAAATTAACAGTAGATAACAAGGTAAGTTTATTCCACATTTATGCTAGAGGTGATCTGCTTCATTTAATACTAGGTTTTAGGATGCAATCAAACAAGAACTCATAAAAGAATTTAAGTGTTTTCAAAAATTACTCTCATTACCTTCCTAAAACTAGAGTGCTTATAACATCAATATAAAGCAAAATAAATTTTATTTTAAAAGCACTAGTTACATATAGAAATTGCCAAATTTTTATCTGAGGATTAAAGACATTTTTATTCTCCACTGCACAAGTTACATTCGCCCAAAAATTCAAAAAAGTAAAGGTCTGCAGAGGTGCTTCTCAGCAATTTAAGGATTAATATAATGCTACTTCTGCATGTTGCTGGCATTTCAAAGATTGTCTCCTCATTTTGAATAACAAGATTTCTTTTGCTATATTTCCAAGAGCTGTAAAATCCTACTAAGTCAAATAATTTGCCCATACAACAGCTAAGAGAGACAATCTGTTAGAAAGTAGAGTTAAGAGGTACTATTCTGAGACTGTTTCTGTCTGTTTTCTGCACTCATGGGCATAAATTGGCACCTCTGACAGTTTTTGTTTCCACGATTCTTTAAAATTTACCACGAGAAAGTATTTTTTACACTTCATTCTTAGCTCTTTCCAACTCTGTTGATTCAGTGAGTCACAGAATCAGAGGCAGGGTTAGCTACAGTGTCTGGCATCATTTTGGTCTCCAACTGTTTTAGAAGAAAAATGCCTTGTGAGTTGATAGCACTCTTTCACCTTTGTGATATCAAACAACTTGGATATCAATACAGTGCATTCAAGCAAGTACAAAGCTTAACTTCCCAACCCCTGCAGAAGAAAAATCAAACTTGTCCCTAATTTTTCTTCATGGCCAAGAGGAAAAAAGTCTTTTTCATTCTGTTTTGCAAAAATAATCACAAGATCCTGTTAGCGTCATTTGGCAACAACCTCTCCTTGTATATGGGTGATTTCAGGTATGATAGTTAATTTGCTTTGAAAACCTCATGCTTTTTCTATATCATTGCCAAATTTCAGTAAGACAAACATAAAAACATTCAAAAAAAGGAACTGGTTCTCCTAAGGATGGTAGCAAGGTGGAGAGAAAATTAAAAAATGAGCAGTTCATACAGCATCTGAAATAGTTGTAATATTTGGTGTTTGTGTTGTATCACAGCTGTTCCTGTATAGGGTAGCATATAATTTTCCTGGAGAAGGATTGTCAAGGCTGACTGCATTAACCTTGAAGTATTGTTCCCTTAGGTTATAGATTTCTGCAAATCCAAAATGTGAATCTGTTTGGAAAAAAGGGAAAAATCCCAGAACTGTAAGCTGTATTCATAGTCAAGCAGACTGGTGCTTGATACAAGCCTTGAACACACAGTACAGACATAAATACAGCCTAGAACAGCTCTTTTACAGTCTTGACAGTTAAGTCATACACTTTGCATTAATACGCTCCAGGTGTTAATGCCAACATCAAGTAATGCTACCCTTACGATGCACAGTCTTGAATGGGAATGAAACCAAGGTACAAATGAAAGGGCTCTCAAAAAATCAAGAGCAGTCAGAGAGGTGTTTGAAAAAAAGATCCCTATTTTAAAATAACTTGGTAATTATCCAAGGTATGAGGACACAGAAGGAAGAATGGCCCATATCTGGCCTCTTCCCAGCTTTCCTGTAGCCTCATGAGGAGTATAAGTGCCCTAGAGTGTACAACATCTCAGGAGTCTTTCTGCTTTTATCAAGCTAAATATAAATGGATCTGCTCAGTTTCTTTTAAGCCACTTGAATCTGTTTAATCTGCTTATTAGTAGGTTTACTGAGTAAGATACAGTGGAACTAACCTCTGAAAAATTCCACTAATCTAAATGTTTTTTGTTGTTGTTTGATTGGGGTTTGGGAGAGGAGGTCTGTGGGGTATTAAGGAATCCCGCTGTACAAAAGCTGCATCTCTTTCAGAGACTAAAAGAAACATGCTCTCTGCTAGGCCAGATAACTTCTGGAAAATCTACTTATAAATTGTTCTTCTCTCATTTATGTTCACTACATAGTGTTATCCTTTTCCACCTAATTTTTCCTGATCAAAAGAACAAGGCAAACATGTTTGCAGCCCCAAGCTCGAACTCAGAGGATTTACCCTCTTCTTCTGGTAAAATCACTGAAGGATTTCCCAGTATATACACTAGAACAGTTGAATCAGCTTTTCTGGGCAGAACTTTAATTGTTTGTTGAGGTTTATTCATGATTTTTCTCCCATGTGCCAACTGGTGACACCTATTAGAAAAAGTTATAGTCCACAGCATATTGCAGTGCACCAGAATGCCACTTTTATGCATGCTAGAAATTAAGCTAGGATTAAATAAGTAAAGTCAGTTTTACATGCAGACTTGAATACCTGAAAATTGGTATTTGGCAAGGGACTGTAATAAGGATTGTCCTTCAGAGACAGTTCATTTTGTCTTTAATGAGCTCCCTGTGCATGTAATATTACTCTAAATGTGTTCATTAAACTTCAAAAAATGGACTAAATTAATTTTCAGAAATGGGCTAACTAAGAAAGGATCCTGCAAAGTGGCAGACAGACAATAATCCCCCAAAAAAAGGAAGAGGGAGAATAAGGGTACAGAACTAAGAGTGGTACAAGAGCAAGGAAAAATAGACCAGATAGGTTTTGCCACAGAAAATGCTAGAGACACCTGGAAAAATAAAGTGAAGGAGGAAAAAGCATTGGTGAAGAGGATAACCACTGTGCTTCCCTGGAGAAGTGATCCAGACAGTGGATTCAGGACAAAAGATACAGACAAGCAGGCAAAGGAGATAGTGGCTTGAGGATGAGTAGCTAAAGAACTTGCTTCTCTGCAAAAGCTCTATTTCCTATGCTGCAGGGGGTTGGGCAGTTGTCCTGAGAGTGAGGCACATCTGAAGAATAAAGAAAATTCTTACAGTTAACAATGTAGTCAGGATTTGCTTGTGCCAGCTTTTGCCATCAAGACCTTAATTAGACTTTCCACAGATGACTGGCAACTGTTCTGCATGCTTGATAGAGATCTCTAGTATGAAGAAGGGCTTCTGAGAGGTAGTGTAGGAACTGGGGAGAAAAGAGAGCATACATGTCATGAGTGGGGGCTGTGAGTCACCACTGAACACCAAGTCAAACTAGTTTGCAAGGAGGCAGCCTAATGTTGATTTGGCTACCAGATTTGACAGCCCTAACAATTTATGGATGTTTTTATGTCTCTTTCTCATCCATTGGGTAGATCTTCCATGTAAAATGGGTGATAGGATCTCAAACGGTGATTTCAGCATAGCACATACAGGTTAAAGTAAGGAAGATATATTTTTAACAGTTTCTACATGGTGTAAAGTCTTTATTTTTAGAGGAGAAAAATTTGTAAAGTCTTTAAAAAAAAATAATTAAAAACAATTGATAAAATATTCAGTTAATAAGTTCCCTTTTCTAGTTAAGAAGTGACCACTCATTTATCCTTCGATATCACACAGAAATAAAGAACTAAATAAGCAAATTAAAATGCCACATTATACAAAAATATCTCATTGTTCATCACTGCAGCAAAGTACATTCATGTTTCGTTTCACCTAAAAAACAGTTGCAACTAAATACATCTGAAGTAGAGCAAAGAAATTATGTTTCCTGTACATTATCTTATGCAGACATATTTATGAAGTGGATGCATTTTTAATATTTCTGACCTTATATGATCAGTATTTTTAAACCTACAGAAAATATTTTTTTTGACATACAATAAGACTAAGCTCAGCATTTATTGAACATTGAAATACTAAAATTTACACAATAGTGATCAATTATTTTTCCATATTAGTCTTTTCAATAGCAATCTGAAGTTGGACCCATCACTCAGAACAGTCTCTTATTTTCAAATTATCATTAAATGCTATTATTAAGCAAATGTGGGGAATCAAAAAGGTCTTCTCTCAGTGAGTTTTGTCTTCTTCTTGAACAGCAAAATTAGTTTCTTTTTTGTTTTTTTCTCCTATTTCTGTATAGTGAAGAGAATTTTAATGAAATCATATAGTTCTGTTGAAGGTTAAAGAGCTATCTGTTGATGTCTAAAGTTCTTGGGCTTACAGATTGCCTAGAATTTGTTCTTCAGCAATGTAAAGGTGAAAGGACATTTTTCAGATCTAAAGACAAGTGATACAGTGTATAATAAAGTGGCTCTACACTTTTTATCTCAGCAGACATGGTCAGTAATACTCACTAAAACATCCCTTTCACTCAATTCTTGTAAAAAACCTTCTTTATAATTTCTTTTTGCAAAACAATTACCTTTTTTCCCCCCCCACCATTTGAAATCTAAGTTCAGGACATCATCCTTAAAATATGATTTACAAAGTGTGTAAAGAATCATCTGAGATCACAGAATCATCTAGTGGTTTGGGTTGGAAGAGACTTTAAAGATCATATAGTTCTAAACCCCTTGCCATGGGCAGGGACACCTTCCACTAGACCATGTTGCTCCAAGCTCCATCCAACCCGGCTTTGAACACTTCCAGGGAGGGAGCAGCCACAACTTCCCTGAGCAACCTGTTCCAGTGTCTCATCACCCTCATAGTGAAGAATTTCTTCCTAATGTCTAACTAAATTTTCCCTTCTTTCAGTTTAAAGCCATTACCCCTTGTCCTATCACTGCATGTCCTTATAAAAAGTCCCTCCCCAGTATTATTGTATGTCCCCTACAAAAGATCAAATATGGTTAGGAATACAATCAAGATAGCAGCAATTCAGCTTTCTTTCTTGGTTGACAAAGCCATTTTAGAACCAGAAAGATAAGTTTCCCTTACAGATTCCCTTTGAAAAGAAGACTTTTGTGCCAGAGGGAAAAATAATTTTAAAAGAAGAAAAAAGCATTACTTCTTTAAAGAATGGCTCCAAGAAAGAATGTCCCCAAATAAAAAATGAAGTTTTAAATTCAAACTAGTTTCAGCATCTGTTATACCTTTAATCTTTTTGTATGAAATAGCATTAACTTATAATGTTCTTATAAGTCAAGAAAATATAATAATTTCATCTGAAACACATTTCAGGTCTCATAAAAGGGGCATAATCAAATAAATGCATCATTCCAAAATTATGACAAAGGTATTAACATAAGCATTTGTCCATACTTTCTCATAATTTTAAATCTGGAGCAACTGTAAACCATTTCAAAACCATCCACAATTCATATTATCAAATAAATTTTACCTCCTATTAAAAAACATCCCTCATGAGACACAAAGTCAGCTATCATTGTAGCATTATGTAAAACACAAATAATTACTGGAATAAAAAGGTAAAGACTTTCAAACTGTTACTTTTAGGAAATGGAGAAGCAATTTTTTTTTTTCAGCCAGCAAATAACAACTGAAAAACAGAAAAAACTGTCCAAAGACACAGATATAGGACCAAAACCAGAAGTACTTATGCATGGAAACATGATCCTGCTTCCTTGATTCTTAACAAGACCTTCATTTCTAGGTCGCAAGAGCAAGGCAGAAATCACCTCCACCTCTGATCTCCAACTGATTGTGCTAAGGATGAACGCATTTTATTTGTTTGCAGCTATAGTTATGGAGGAAAAAAATGAAAATCAAAATGGTTATAACTAGGGAAGTTATTATTTTCAGTGAGTACCTTGTAACAGGCTGGGTGACCTTTCCTAACAAAAATACCGTTAGGTTTCTCTCATTGTAGGTCATAGATTTAATAAGTTACAAGTAGGTACTCGCTGTCTCAGCTGAAGAAAAAATGTGCTGCATACAGTGAAGTTAAAAGTAGTAGCAATATTCAGCCCCTGTATCATGACAGAAATACTCTAATCACAAAGTTTTTTTTCTCTCAGATCTCTCCAATGTATAACTATATGATCACTGATGTCATCTTCAGTAATCAAGACTGATAGATGTCTTGATATATGTGCCAGAAAACATCAATGAAACCTACAAGTTGTGCCACTCTGGAAACTTTGATACTACTTATGTTTATTTAAAAATTTCTGAAAACATATTTTAATGGTAGTTCATAGAATCATAGAATCAAATGGTCATAGAACGGTTTGGGTTGGAAGGGACCTTAAAGATCATCTAGTTCCATGCCCCCGGCATGGGCAGGGACACCTCCCACTAAATCAGGTTGCTCAAACCCCCATCCAACCTGGCCTTGAACACTTCGAGGGAGGGGGCATCCACAACTTCTCTGGGGAACCTGTTCCAGTGTCTCACCACCTTCACACTAAAGAATTTCTTCCTAATGTCTAACCTAGATCCATTCTTTTCCATTTTAAAGCCATTACCCCTCATCCTATCACAACACACCCTGGTAAAAAGTCCCTCCCCAGCTTTCCTGAAGGCCCCTTCAGGTACTGGAAGGCTGCTGTAAGGTCTCCCTGGAGCCTTCTCTTCTCCAGGCTGAACAGCCCTAACTCCTTCAGCCTCTCTTCATAGGAGAGGTGCTCCAGCCTTCTGATCATCTTTATGGCCCTCCTCTGGACTCACTCCAAGAGCTCCATGTCCTTCCTGTGTTGGGGGCTCCAGAACTGGACACAGTATTCCAGGTGGGGTCTCACAAGTGCGGAGTAGAGGGGCAGAATCCCCTCTCTTGACCTGCTGGACATTCTTAATGCAGCCCAGAACACAGTTGGCTTTCTGGGGTTCAAGTGCACATTGCTGGCTCATGTTCAGCTTTTCATCAATGAAAAACAGGTCCTGCTCCTCAAGGCTATTCTCAATCCATTCTCTGCCCAACTTGTTTTTGTGCTTGGGATTGCCCAACCCAGGTGCAGGACCTTGCACTTGGCCTTATTGAGCTTCATGAGATTGGCATAGGCCCATCTCTCCAGCATGTCAAGGTCCCTCTGGATGGCATCCCTTCCCTTCAATGTGTCAACCACACCACACAGCTTGGTGTAACATTGTCAGTCAACTTGCTGAAGGTGCACTCAATGCCACTGTCCATGTCACTGACAAAGATGTTGAATAGCACCAGTTCCAGTACCAACCCATGGACAACACTATTTGTCACAGGTCTCCATCTGGACATCAAGCTATTGATCATTACTCTGAGAGCGACCATCCAGCCAATGCCTTATCCACAAAGTGGTTCATCCATCAAATCCATAACCTTTTCAGTTTTGAGACCAGGATGTCATGTGTGACAGTGTCAAAAGCTTGGCACAGGTCCAAGTAGGTGATGTTAGTTGCTCTCCCCTTGTCCACCAATGCTGTGACCCCATCATAAAAGGCTACCCAATTTGTCAGGCATGATTTGCCCTTTGTGAAGCCTTCAGGAGGATCTGCTCCAGGATCTTGCTGGGCACAGAGCTGAGACCGACTGCCCTGTAGTTCCCTGAGTCTTCTTTCCTTCCCTTTTTAAAAATTGAGGTTATGTTTCCCTTTTCCAGTAACTTCACCAGATGGCCATGACTTTTCAAATATGATGGAAAGTGGTGTTGCAATTTCATCTGCCAGCTCCCTTACGAGCCTTGGATGGATCTTGTCAGGTCCCATGGACTTGTACATTTTCAGGTTCTTTAGATGGTCTCAAATGTTGACCAACTGAGAAAAGAAAAATTAAAAAAAAAAAAAGAAAATATTAAAAAAAGGCATCTCTTTTTTCTTCTCCAAATAAAAGGCACCCTATGAGAGGAAACAAAACATGACATCACTGGACTTGACACTTTGAGTAGTTCCTAGACAAAGATCCTGCATGTTTGACAAAAATATGTTCTGCCACTGCACATTGTGAAGCAGCAAGTGAGAGAGGAAAATTCCCGATGATTGTTTTAATTACACAGTCATGCCTACAAATCTTTTGAAAGTTATGATTCTATGATTCAAGATGTCAGGATTACTAAAAATGTCAAGCAGGTTATTGCTACACTAGTATCTTACCCTGGCTGCTTAGCTTTTATCGTTTTGTTTTGTTTTGTTCTTATTTCCACATTATATTCTCAGAAGCTGCATCGTGTCTGTTACCATGGCAAATAAAACTGGTTTAGCACTGTGTTTACCTAACCACCCCTTTTATTATTTTAAGTCTAACTAAATTTGCCCTCAACCTCATCTATCTTAAGTAGTGTAGAATTTACTTTTTGAATGTGGCTACTGTAGCTCATACTGTTGATGGTCTCTTTTCCACCAAAGGTAGGTGAAGATGAGAATTTGTTGATGCAGTCCAAATCATTGGAGCAGACTGACAGAAGATAAAGCCACCATAACCAGTGCACTCTACAGACAGATAGGAGCAGCTTCACATTTACAAGCCATGACACTGGGTGACTTCAACCACCCTGATATCTGTTGGAGGAACAACTCTGCAAAGCATAAACAGTCCAGGAGATTCCTTGAGTGTGTTGATGACAACTTCCTTTCTCAAGTAAACAAGGAACCAACAAGGAGAGGTGCTGTGCTGGACCTTGTTCTCACCAACAAGGAAGGGCTGCTGAGGGATATTAAGCTCAAGGGCAGCCTTGGTTGTATAGACCATGAAATGATGGAGTTCAAACTCCTTAGGGCAGCGAGAAGGGCTCACAGTAATCTTACTACCCTTGACTTCAGGAGGGCAGATTTCAGCCTCTTCAGGGATCTGCTCAAGAAAATGTCATGGGATAACCCTGGAGGGAATGAAAATTGGCTGATATTCAAGGATCACTTTCTCCAGGCCCTAGAGCCATGCATCCCAACTAAGAGAAAGTCAGGTAAAAATGCCAGAAGGCAGGAGTGGATGAGCAAGCAGTCCCTAGAAAAGCTCAAACTTAAGAAGCAAGTATACAAAGGGTGGAAGTTAAGGCAGATACCCTGGGAAGTCTACAGAGAATTTTTTTCCAAGCAGCTAGGGATCAGGTAAGGAGAGCCAAATCCCAGATGGAATTAAATCTCACCAGGGATGTAAAGAGCAAAAGGAAAGTTTCTATAGTTATGTTGAGGATAAAAGGACAACCAAAGAAAATGTAGCCCCTCTCCTGAAGGAAATGCAGGTCTGAGATTCTGAGGTTGAGGCTCAGAGGTTCTCAATGACTTCTTTGCATCAGTCGTCTCTGGCAAGTTCTCCAGTCTCATTGAAAAGGTCACAGCAGGTGAAAGCAGAGACTGGGAGGATGAAGCAATCCCACTGTAGGAGAAAGAACAGGTTCATGACCATCTAAAGAACCAGAAGGTGCACAAGTCTATAGGACCTGATGGGGTCCATCAAGGGGTACTGAGGGAGATGGCAGATGCTGTTGCTAAGCTTCTGTCCATCATATTTGAGAGATCATGGAGGTCTGGTGAAGTTCCTGCCAATTCAAAAAAAGGTAAACTTAGCTCCTATTTTTAGAAAAAGGACCTTTAAGGTCCTTTCCAATCTTAATCATTCTATGATTATATTGTTCTAAAAGTGATAAGGCCTGTATGGATTGTTTTCAGCTATGATAGGAATGAATGAGGATCATTAGAAGCTGGGTGAGACAACAGGTTATTATGCAGTTTTACAACTGTAGCACCTGAAGATGCTCATGATCTCTCAAAACAGAGAGTACTCTTAGGTGCATATACTGAACAGCCACTATGCCAAATGTAGCCTAATTTTTCTTCTTTTGTCACAACAGTACATTCTGTATCAGAAACAGTAGAATAGTATTTGGAATTTGTTTCTGTTTTTAATAACCCTAGAGGGATTCTTTTATGTTTCAGCATCATCTTGGTTAAAGCCTGTAATGATTACAAAATCAGTATGATAAGTATCCCACCAGAGACTCAGTAAGATATTCTAGTGTAGTATTGCAGAGCTAATCTTTACAATTGCCATACCAGGTAAAACTGCATTTCTATAATGCAGCTGACAAGATTAGCACAGTATCTTTGCATCTTGTGTACAGTGTAAGAGTTGACTACCCACAGAAATGAAGAATATCTTTCTCCTCGCTCCCTGGTGATTTTACTATTTGGGGCATACATGTATCCAACTTCCTATCCTACACGTTTAGTCTTAAAAGTGATTCAGTGTTTACCTCTTCTCTCACCGGAAAGAATTTCATTAATCCATCCACTCAAACAGCTGGTAACCATTTTCAGTTTCCAGACCAAAATTATTCATGGTCACACAGATCAGCGGCCACACAGATTCACTGTAAAGCTGTCTGAGAAATTGAATTAACACCTGGGCTATTTTCTTATCCTGAACTCTGAAATGCTTCTACACTTACCTCTGACATTATTAAGATTTACACTAACTAGTACCTACCTGCCAAAGCCATATTCATAAATGACAGAAGCATAACAATATCTTCAGTGTCTCCATCCCTCTAAACCTTTTCTGAACTTGTTCCAATTTTAATTCATTTTTTCAGTATTCCACATGAGGTCTCCTGCCATTGCCATATAGAATGACATTAATACTTTGATATTTCTCCTGGAAGTAACTTCCCAGAAATAACCTAAATTCATAACTACATTTTGCAAAGGCAGATCACATGGACAATTCAGACTCGCTAGGTAATTGAATAAGTGCAAACCGATTTTTATGCCTTTAGTAATTTCCAAATTATAAGCTTCCTGCTTCTAATGAAAATTGTCCTTGTCTCCATATGAATGACCTTGGATTTCATACTATTCAGTTTCATCTAATTCCAATATCCTGTTCCTCAAAACCATCCCATTAATCATGTCTAAAATCCAGTCTCTTTCTTTATACATGAGCTTTCTAACTTTATTGAATCAACAAGTTTGATTAGCCTATTTCTAATTTTCTTTTTCTCTCTAGTAGGGTCAGCCTGCAGTTCTTAAGGAATTCCACTTGTAATTCATGTTGAAATCTGTCACATGCTCTTTCAAGAGATATCACAAAATCAAGTTTCCTACCAGTCTTCATGTCATCAAACTTGAATTAACACTTTTGCTTTGTGATATGAGTTACTGAAATCTTTGTGATTCATAACTACCACATTTTTTTCCTACAGATAATCAGTTATATCCTCCAGACAATTAGTTGCATATCAACAGATGACAGATTAGTCTCATACAATGTATATTTGTATGCATTTAATAGGTTTGCCTCTGTCTCTTTTTTTCCTAATTCTTCCATGTTGTATTAGTGAATTGCTCTGCTTCCTTTGCCTGCACTGCCCCTGCATAAGTGTAGTCACTGTATTTTTGTTCCTTTCAGTCATCACCACCTGTGACAGGATCTAAAAGCTGCTTCAGTAAGAACTATAATTTCACATGCTCGTAAATAATTCCTTTGCTCAAAATGTAATACATTAGCTAATAACAAAAATTTGAAGTCTGGCATAATGTGTTTTCAGAGTTATTTGCTGCCACAGACTGGAAATTCAATACCTGAAAGTAAAGGCTGAGGATTTGACTAAGAATCAATGAAATAAATTTAAATTGTTTAAATTTAATGTTTTTAAACTGGAAGTGAGTACATTTAGGTCAGACATTAGGAGGAAGTTCTTCACTAGGGCAGTGGTGAGACACTGGAACACATTGCCCAGGGAATTTGTGGATGGTCCTCTCTGGAAATGTTCAAGGACAGGTTGGATGGGGCTTGGAGCAACATGGTCTAGTGGGAGATGTTGTAATTAGATTGTTTTCAAGGTCCCTTCCAACCCAAACCATTATATGGGTTGTAATTATATAAAAAATAGAATTCTATGATTGAAGTGCAATAATTTCAAAGTGTTACTGAAGTTACAATTTTTACTTTCAGCTGTGAAGATCAATTTTTACATTGCTTCCTTTTTTATTCTTCCTGGTGCCCCTTTCCCTAAATGTTAACAAAAGGTATCAAGCCTTTTTTACACTGGAAGAAAAGGTATGTGTCCTTGAACCACTGAGAAGGAGTGTGTCAGTGATGGCAGTGAGAAGTACATCTTCTCAGATGGAAAAGGCTGAGGGACATGAGTCACTTTTACCTCTTATACACACAATAAAAATCCTTAGAAATAGTTAACATAGCTCCAGGGCCTGTTTCAAGCTTTTCTATCTTTACTTTAATACCAAGGTCAGCATTGCATTTTTCGTTCCACAAATCCCATTCCCAGCCTGAATGGACACAGAAGGGATTTATATCCTGCAGTATCATCACGATTTATCCACCAGACACTTCTTTTTCTCTCTTATCTATGCTCAACCCAGCAACGTGACTAAGCAATGTCTTTATGAATTTTCATAAATACACAAGACTTCTTGTCCATATGGTTTGTGATGAGTGTCCATGGAAGCCCCTGAGACTCTTGACAACCGACCGTGAGGTCTGATAATTTAGTCAATTTTTAAGTAACCACCCCCATCCTAGAGACCAATGATGTACAGCAGATCTCCAGATGACTACTGACATGTCTGCTGCTGTTCTGGTTTTGATGATCAGTTTGGGGTCTGTGCTGAACCACATGTACATTAGAGATGGCTTTAGCATAGTATCATAGGACTAGTATATTCTGAATGACAAAGGTTTGTAGAAATTACACCTGTAAAAAATTGTGACATGACCAAAGGCAAAAGTAACATTGATTTAATCCATTTTTTGTAAGAGTTCGGGTCTGAAATTGCAGGTCTTAAATTTAACCCAAAGTGGGTAAAACAAGCTTGTCATACTATACTGAGATTAATAGGCATCTTTTCTTTTGGGATTAATAGAAGATAGAAGGGAAGGAGATAATGTTACGCTTATATGCAAGAATTTCTTAAAAGAAGTTTTTGAAGATTGAATGAAATTATCAAACTACAAAATTCTGCTTTGATAATTTGTTTAGAAAATTCCTTTCCCATTGACAAGGGCAGACTGAAATATGAATGAAACGTTGGACCTCTTTGTGAGATAATACAAACATAAACAAGGTCTCGGCACTGCTGTTGAAAATAAATACCAGTTATGTAAATACTGATATGAACACTCCAAGCCTAGAGTCAAAATCTCTTCCATCAAAAAGTCTCATATGATTCAAGTGTTAGAAGTCTTGGATTGGGTTGATTTTCCAGGAATCAGCTTTTGGCAAGTACTACTTAATGCAAATAAAAGTACAAGTAAATAAAAAAATAATCTTTCATTTGAAAGGCAGAGAACTATTAGTAGATTTATTTTGTATTATTATCAAAATATCCACTCTCTCTTTTACAATTATCTTCCTAAAAAAAAAAAAAAGGCTATAATAATATTCAACTCTTTTCCATGATAAAGAATAGGAACTAGCAAGGGAGAGCAGAGAGACAAATCTGACAGACTGAATTCTACTCCAAGGCTTCTTAGCTTAGAGAGTGGATTATCAATAACAACCTAATCTATTTCTACAACATCGGCTGATATCAAATTACTTTCTATTTGTTGGAATAATTTACTTTCTTCCCTTTAGTGATTATCAAGAAAACACAACATATATGGATTTTCACTGGATATTCATCAGGAGAAAGCAGTGATATTACAAAAAAGATTTACAGATATTTTTTTTCTTGATGTCATACTATAGCTTAAATTCTAATTTCATATTCTGGGCAACCTATGAATTCACTTCCAGGAAAGTTTAATTTGTGGTTTCTTCTGTGTACCAATGCTAGCACTTATGCTGGGCACACACCTTTTATTCTGTGAAGAATTTTATGTCCCACTCCAGATTTGTACTTCCACCCAGCAGCACTGTTTACTTATGATCAGAAATGTGTTAACCCATTTTGCATTAAATGAAGGTCTGGTATAGCCAGGTAAGAAGAGGTGGAGAATCGGGTATAAAAAAACAAACAAAGAACAAAAAAAAAACAAACAACAAAACACTGAATGGCAGGCAGCTACTAATTATTAAGACCAGTCCCATACACAGTAATAAATATGTATACATTCCTTTTCTGAGTAACACAGATGCCAGGAAAGACAAAATTGCTAGAAACTACATAGCCAGCAGGATACAGGCCAAGCACCTTTTTATGTATCAGCCAACATGTCCGTTTATAGTGAGTTTGACACTTCAGTGTTTGAGTAGGCTCTTATGTCACAGATAAATATTCCATGTTTGTAGTATGAGGTAGCCTATAAAGTGAGATTTATTTCTTTTTTCAGTGAAAAATGACCAACTAAAGTTCATTATTCACCATTTAAATGGCCACCAGCCAGTGACTAAAAGCTAGCCTATTTGATCACAGATTTGTAGCTTACTGATATGAAGTCATATTTCACGGCAGCTGTTGACTACAAAGCAGAAAGAAAATGCAGGGCTCACAAGAGGGCTTTTGACAGTTTCTGCCATGAAATGTTTTCATTTGTCACTCTGACAGTGAAGAACAAGACACTGACTGAAAAAGGGCATGGGGACACAGCTCTCTTCAGCTAACTGTCAGTGAGCCTTGATACACAGACATGCAAACACAGTCGAGGTTGCTTAAATTTTCCTGATTGTCCTCAAGAGTCTTATTAACTATTTATATTTTAGGTATCATATACAGCTAACCATGTATCACTGATGCTGCAGTCATGTGTAACAATAATGGATGCATCCAATTTTAGAAAAATCTGAATCTAAAGGATTTTTTTTTTTTATCACAACTTTTCTTATGACTTTTGGCTTAATATTTTCCATAGATAGAAAAGGTTTTTGTACTCTTTCCCTTATTTTCCTTACTATTCCAAGGCATCTCCCAAGATTCTTTGTTTTTAAGAAAAACAAAACACGAACAAAAAAAAGGAAATTAATTTTGCATTTCTAAAGAATGATACAGTTTCTTTCTACACCTTAAGTCATTCCTAATGCAATTTATTCTCCAGATAATTCTCATATCAATGAAATAATCATGAAAGCATTAACCGTAACATGATACATTGTTTATTGAATTAAACATGAAAAAATGACCCTGTTATCTCTTCAGTATTGTTAGAGTCATACCCACAGCAGCATATTTATAAGCTGTCTTACATGCTCCTTCCATTAAACTTTGCATTAGGTAAAACATATAGCTATGGCAACTCTTATGTTTTCAGTAATATTGTTTTTCCTGATAATCATTCAAAAATTTTATATATAAGCCTGGTAACAGACATATCAGAGAGAAAAACAGTCATAGGTAGAAACCCAGGGAAGAAGGAAGGAAATAAATTGAGCAGGTTGTGATGAATGAAAGGGAAATGAATAAGACTAACAAGCATCTCTGAAACATGCAATTAGAGCTTTGTTTATGTTTGAGGAAATTTCAGCCTAAAACAAAAACAATAAAAAAATAATAAAAGGAAGTTGTCACTAACCTTTATAATTGCAAAGATACAAAAACACCTGCACCAAATAACTATCCCCAAATATGCCTAGGATCAATTTGCCCTAATCTATAATACAGCTTGCAGACATGAAAGTCAAAACACCAAACCTAAAAGTAGCCTGTTTAAGAGGCATGATTTGGAGGAGCTGAGGTTTCTTTCAGGTGGCATTTTCTTTGGCTGGGGCAGATTGTCAGGGACTGGACATGATCTTGAACACTACAGCAGCTGTATGGAATAATTGAAGAAAAGGGTTTCCAAAGGCTGCTTGAGCAGCTGGCTGAGCACAGCCACAACCAGAGGGTGATGAACAGAGCTCAAACATCACCAGTGGCCAACTACCTCTTGATGCACATGTTACCTTGGATAAAAGCTAGTGCCAGTCAGAGGATATGGGACCTCAAAATGGCAAAATTTTGAGGGAAATATTGCCTTGTAGATGAGCCATAGAGAAGGATTTTAAATAACTGTAGACATACTTTGGAAACAGAATATTTAGTTGTTATTTTTTAGCCAGTTTATCTCACTGCTAAAATTATTGAAGGGAAAAATGAAAGACATCTACCAAGCCATTTGATTTCCCTCTTGAAGGTGGTGATGTGGGAGGATTCTCTCACCAATATTTCTGCTTTCCCAGGATGCTGAATAGGAGTGCAAAATGGTGTTGATCAGAGACCTCCAAAACATGTACTTATCTCTTGTTCCTCCCAGTTAAGTCTTGGTAATACAAATAAACTCCCCAAGTTTATAAGATTCTTGAGCCCACAGCTCCGTCCTTCTTGAAAAGTACACCATGAGCTGCAAATTTTCATTTGCCGCAGGACAGAATTACTCTGGATATAAAAGACACTGAGTAGACTGTACTGTTAGTGTACAATCTCCACTTTTGTCCAGTATGTCAGCAGCTCCAGGAGACCTTGCTCACATAGTCATGGTCCCAATTTCATATTAAAGCTAAAAAATAATGAAATCTAACATTTTGTATGAGATTAAACATTATTCTTAATAAAGAAGAAGATATCTGAAAATATCTCATATCTCAAAATATCATATTAATACTTTGCTATTCATGAGTGTTTCTCCTGCACTCACCCAGCAGACTTCCAGTCTCACTCCCTTAAGGTTAACCTTCTCAAGAAATGAAGGAACCACTAAAGTAGAGTTGATCCACAGGAAGGTCAAAATAAAAGTGCCTAAAGTGTCGCATGTCACTGGCCTAAAAATCTTTTCAAATTGTCATCATTACTCTGCTGATGAAAAATTTGGTTATTTCTATCTCTTCATACACTTGCACTTCATATTCCCTTTTCCTAAAATGATTCTACTGTCTGTCTTCTGTGCCCATCTCTCCCACACTTTCATTAAAAACTGGTTTGCTTTGCACTCTTCATTTCCTTGGGTCAGTCACTGGACTAGAATAGCTTTCTATTGCAAATGGAAAGAATGTAAGGCATAATTTCTCCATTTCAATAAAGACTTCAGAGAAAGCCATTTTAGAATATCAAATTGCTCCCAGGAGCACAGACCACTTTTTCTTCAAATAAAATCTGGTTTAGTGAAGGTACTGGAATTACCTGTAATGACTTCATTCAGCAGCTGATATAAAGAAGAAAATTAAAAAAAATAATAATAATAATAAAAGGAAAAAGAAAATAAAAGAGAAAAGAAATAAATACAGAAAATAAGATATGTGATTAAGTAAATGTATCAGTATCTTGATTTTTCACTTGCCTTACAGAATCACAGAATTGCATAATTTGTTGAGTTGGAAGGGACCTTAAAGATCATCGAGTTCCAACTGCCCTGCATGGGCAGGGACACCTCCCATTACAACAGGCTGCTCAGAGCCCCATCTAACCTGCCATTGAACACCTCCAGGGATGGAGCCCCCATAACATCTCTGGGCAGTCTGTTCCAGTGTCTCACCACCCTCACACTGAAGAATTTACTCCTGATCTCTAACCTAAATCTCTCTTCTTTCAGCTTATAACCATTAGCCTTTGTCCTCTCACTGTAAGCCCCTGTAAAAAGCCCCTGCCCAACTTTCCTGCAGGCCCCCTTCAGGTACTGGTAGGCCACTATGAGGTCCCCCTGGACCCTTCTCATTTTCAGACTGAACAGCCCCAACTCCCCCAGCCTGTCCTCATATGAGAGGTGCTCCAGCCCTCGGATCATTTTGATGGCCCTTCTCTGGACATGTTCCAACAGGTCCACATCTTTCTTGTGCTGGGGGCACCAGAGCTGGATGCAGTATTCTAGGTGAGGTCTCACCAGGGCAGAGTAGAGGGGCAGAATCACCTCTCTCGATCTGCTGGCCACACTTGTTTTGATGCAGCCCAGGATGGAGTTGGCCTTCTGGGCTGCAACTGCACACTTGTGGCTCATGTCCTCCATAAAGAAACTGGGCTTGATGCCAACTTTACTATGAGAAATTGCTTTTCTTCACATTCAGCAAAAGCTCTCTTGATGCAGAGTCACAGAAGAATACAGTATGAATTCAGCCTTCCTCAGCCGTGTTACTCATAACCTGCAGTTATTTTATTTAAAATAATGTCAAAATCCAGTAAGTCAAATAAAAAATGCAAATTCCCAGTACAACTAATGTGAAGTTTAAAACACACACACACACACACAAAACCAGCCAGCAGTACTACAGTATAATTTATGACCCATTACCCAGAGTCTGTGATTAGTCAGCATCTTCATGTGAATATGGTGCTTTTTGTAGTTACGGTTACGCAATAAAAACCACAGATAATTCTTTGAGATTTCTCATCCTCAGGTTAAATGCAGGTAAATCTCAAGAGAGTCGTGACTTGACTTACTGAATTATCAGTGGGGGAAAAAAAAAGTCAAGTTCAAAGCAATCAGAGGGTTTTGTGGTGCTGAAGAGACTGAACACAACCACTGAACAGCCAATGTCCTGATTCAGAAGCTGCACTCCTAGTTAGCAGCTCAAACAACAAGCCATTGCCTTCTACTCTAGGGCCTGCCTAGGCCAACAAAGACTAATCTTTTATCTCCCAGTGTCAAGGCACTGCAGGGTCCAGTCGCTTCCTGGGACTGGGAATGCAGGAGGCTGCTCAGGACGGATCATGGCAGCCAGGATTATAGTCCCACAAGGATGCTTTAAAAGGTGACAATTCAGTAATCCTCTCCCTTCCTTCAGCTTCCTAGAAAGAGAAGCTTTGTCAAAGTTTACCAGAAAAATTTTAAGGTAACAATCTACTTTTTGCTGTACATAGCCATAGAAAATACTTTAAATGTCCCAGTGATAAATATTACTTCAAACAGATTCAAGATGTTCTGACATGTAAAAGCTGGATACTTGGATCACAATGTCAGTTCCTGCGATCTCAGCACCAAACCACAGGCTGTGAATGCAGCTTCTGTCTGAGACCAGGCAAGAGTCATGTTTCTTGCTGTTAACATGCCACACATCAAACTTCTCAAACTTTACCCTCAGAAAATTAAGCTACAGTCATTAGCCATCTACAGCTGCTTAACTTCAGTTTATACTCTTTTGTCTACTCTTTTAAAAATTTCCTTATTACTGGTGCTACTGGTTGATAAAAAAATTCAAGCAAGTACTTCATCCTCAGAAATTAACTACATAGATGTAGGGAATGGTCACCCAGCTAACAACAAATTGAAAATGCTTACCTACACTTAGCTCTGTAACATAGTATTTGTCCAATCACTGTACTCGTGTTGGCCACATGTTCCAAGACACCCACACCTACATATGAATAAAAGAAAATTGTTTGCCAAAAGACACCTTGAAATAGTAGGAATGAAAAGCTAATTAAACTGTAAGGAATAGTGCTAAGCACAGAACTTTTCCCTAACTGTTTATTGCTAGATACATAATTTTAAAATATTTATTACTGCCCATAATTTCCTTTATGTTTATAGACAGTCTAATAGGGAATGATAACTTTGTTATTTTTTATTTTAGTGTTCAGGTTTCATTTTAAAACATGTATGCTTCATTTTTGGTGTTAGGTGAAAAATGCAAAATGTCAATATATTCTTTTTAAAAGATCTAGCTGAACAGGCACTCTTTGCTTTTGGGTCATGAAGATTTTTGCTTAAGCCTCAGCTAAAGCTACTTTTCCTCTGCACTACTGTGCAGAAGCAATATAAGAGGATAATCTCCACCACAGTCAAAAGCATGACATTCTTAATACTGACAGAAGTAGTATTCTTTAGCTTCAACAACACAACCAAAAGACAGAGGCAGAATTTCTTAACTTCAGATTCAAAGATAGGATATTCAGAGCAGTCCATCCGGGTGTGTGGACATGGACCTGTGTTATGAGCAGAAAAGTTAAATCTAGCTTAATGCTTATAGAGGGGTTTCATTCACTTTAGCTTATTAAAATAGATTTATGTAAGCTTTGAAGTTAATAAATCTTGAAACAAGCTCCACATAACTCAATAAACAATACTGTGCCTGTTAAAGCTGTGTAAGCAATTTCTTCAATACATAGCATTCTTTTCCATTTTACTGCGTTTTATTACTACTGGAGGAAGATGCTCATGCTTTAACGTCAGTTGCTCTTTCTGATTGTAACTGATTGCACCTCTATGCATTTGAAGTGACAGGGCAGCTCTCAGAGCCACATGAGCCTCCATATTTTGTCTCTAAAACTGCATAACCTAAATAATTAGAAATTCAGACACTGCCCTCTTCTGAGCTAGCAATAGCAGCCACTGGTGAGACTCAAGCATACATACCTCATTTAATACCTCCTCCTTGATGCAGTAAACTTGCAAAATGCTCTTGCTTCTCTCTTTCAGAATCCCTAGCATTTAATTATCTCTGTCCTAGAAGATAAATACTTACCCACTGCTTTTACCCCAGTCATGCTTGTTTCTTCATATTTTACTGATGCTGAAAAGCATGAAGATGAAACCTTGCAGAAGACAAGTAAATATAGGCCAGCTGTGATGAAATCAAAATATTAATATAGGAGGAAAGGCATTAGGCTACTGAAGAGTAAAGTCAGCTTGTGAGAACTATTTCCTCCTACACTGACTTGATTTAAAGTGCATATAATTTCTCAGTTTTGCCCCCAACTTTGTATTTTGCTGCATCAGAGTAATGTAGGCAAGATTAAGCCATTTTTTGTTACTACTCCAATTAAGTTTTTTCTGTGATTAGACAGACTCCAATGTTTCCTCCATCCTTGTACTAAAAAGGAATCGATGTAGCTATTTCCTATCTTTTTAATATAACCACTCACGTAGCCACTCACATACATGGCATCTAATCAACCACTGAATGTAATACTCATTGACAGCACTAATCACCAGTTTTTTAAAATCCCTATTTCTCTCCTAGTTTATTAATTAGTGAAGCTAATGATAGCTTTATGCATACATTACAAAGACTGAGCAATGTAACTATCCCAAACCTTTCCTTCCTCCTTGTGGCAATTGAGGCTGTTATTACAAATACACAGCAACTGTATCAATGTTCAACAGCACAAACAGCAAGAGGCATATGTCAGCAGCATCTGATTTTCATTACTGCACACACCATTACTCAGTTTGTTGTACTTGAGTCTAAGCCTTTAAATTTGCAAACTTGCTTTCTCCTGCATTCATTATCTTTTGCTGTCACTTCACCCTTGTTTGGTAACCCTCAGCACTAGATTATTTATTATTCTCTTCACTCTCTCTTTGTGCAAAGAGTTATACTCAATCAAAACCGCCACCTTTAAATTACTGTGCAGCATTCACATTTAAGTATTAGCAGTATGTTAAAGTGCTATCTCAAATTTATACTATAAATGTTATTGTTTTAATTAAAGTGTTATCTGTACTCTCTAAAGGAGATGATCCTTGCTTTCCTTTTGCTGCTCATTTATGTGTCATTAAAGTTCCTAATTATACCACACAAATTTTGGAATGGATTTCCATAATTTGACTTGCTCTGTGTTACAATGACTTCATGTATGTACAGGTGTACAGATGGATACAATTAATCCTTGAAACTTATTAGAATATGCTATGATTTAGTTTTCCAAATGGGACATCAACTGAATGTGTCACAAATACATGCTGGTATTACAGTGCCTGTAATGATTTTTCATCCTGTCTATTGTCAGGTGCTAGTATTTGACTTGCTCTTCCTGGAAATCACTGGATGACCAAGATGAGTGAAGAAAAATAGGTGGGATCAGACTTTAGAAGGAATATTAATGGTAATCAGAATTATTTAGTACCCAAATAAGAACCACGTACCAAAGTGCCTGATGCAGCCTTAGTCCAGGAAGAAAACACTTTTCATCCCTGAGGACTCCTCTCTCACTTTCCAAAATGACCTATGTAAACTCAAACCAGTTGTTCACATGGATGTTTGGCTACGCAGCCTGAAGAAGAGAGATTATACATTTACAGTAGGTTAAGAGTCCATCTCTTGTGGTAAATCCATCAGTATTAACCACATATGCTTACTGCCAACTGCTGCTGTTTACCATTGAACTTGAGCAGAGAAGATGCAAAAGCGATCAGTCCAAATCCTTGCATCTCATGGTTTTGAATGCTAAGGTTGTAAACATTAGCATGATGCAAAGACATCTGCTGAAAGTTTTTTCTCCTAAAGGTATTGAATGCAAACGTATAAGAGTCTTGGCTAACATATACATTTTAGCCTCGCTGCTATTCCTTACCTATATTTAAGCATTGTGTCTTGTTCCACTCACAAACTTTCCAATACCACATTGTACCAGAGCCACAAGTAAACGCCTTAACATGAAGCCTTATAAAATATGTTCAGCTGTTTCCTCAACATGAACACAAAGCCTCACCACTGCAAAGAAAAGTAGACTTAAGTTTAGAGTACACAACATAAGATCCTTAATTTAGAAATATTTCCTCTACAAATGGCTTACTTTGTTGTGACTTCCTTTCAACAAGACTTTAAAAATTAAAACTGAGATTCTATGATGATGCTGAACACATTGAACCATTTATGCCACAATTTTTCCAAATTAAAAAGACAAATTCAAAGCTCTGCAGAAAGATGGACATGTATTTCTTTTTAGAGATAGCATTTTAGAAAAATACAGAATCCTTCATAAATAAAATATTGAAATATTATCCTTTCTGTGGTCTAATTCCAAGTATGTGTTGCACTGAAAAACAACTATACTTATGGACACTGAATGTTTATTGTTTTTTCATATTCAAAAACCTTTCTAAAGCTCTTATACTTCTCACCACTCAGCATGTGGCTCTTGCTATAACTCATTACAAATCTATTCATGAAAGAGCATACACGGAGAATTTTTAAATTCCCTTTTTTATAAAATATTTCTCAAAACTACAATTAAATTAATTCACAGTTTTTAAAGTGAAATAAAATTAAGTTCTTGTCTTCTAAACTAAGAAGAATTAAAGCAAGCATTAAATCAAAATTATTAAGATTTTATATAAAAGACATGTAGATGTAGTGCTTAGGGAAATGGTTTAGTGGTTGATTTTGCAGCGTGCTAG
Organism: Apus apus; assembly: GCF_020740795.1. Taxonomy (NCBI): domain Eukaryota; kingdom Metazoa; phylum Chordata; class Aves; order Apodiformes; family Apodidae; genus Apus; species Apus apus. The sequence goes on along the minus strand of NC_067283.1, from coordinate 80,769,692 downwards.
GTTAACAGCTGGTCTTGATGATCTTAAAGGTCTTTTCCCATCAAAATGACTCTACAATTCTATATTGAATTAATGAGTATATTTTTAGTTATGCAGAAACTAACATTTCCAGAGGTGCTAGTATTCTGGTGTGCTTCTTTACTCCCTGCCCTTCCTAAGCTGACTTCCACTTTCGCAGCAAGGGTGAGCGTTCCAGCAAATGAAACTCCAGGATGTGGAGTCAGGCATGCAGGAATGGAAATGCACAATGAGTTACTACCTGTGCAGTTTCTTGTCTCTGTCATTTGTCCGATCTCACAAAGAACTTCAAAAGCACAAGTGATATCTTTGCATTTCTGAAATGCAGAACTGAGTTACCTGTACATATCGATCCTTTCTGTTCCTATATTTCATCATCTTTCTTCAGACATGCTCTCCAGCTTTGATAACCAATAAGAAACATACATATTCCAGTTTCTCCTCTAAGCTCTGTCCTGAACTGTAAAAAAAAAAGTAAGGATCTGAAGGAAAAAGACTGCATGATAACATAAATGCAAGTTCTATTATGCCCATACTCAAAGAGAAAAAATTCAAGTCCTTTGTATAAAATATATATTTTAGATATAATATTTATTTATATATTTATATGCACATATGCATGACACCTTTTATTTTTTGTTTTGTACCTACAAAACAACAGACCAAAATGATGGTAAAGAGTTACTAAGAAGTTTGATGGAATACTAGCAATGGGGACCTGAAATTAGGATTCAAGGACTGGACATTGCACTCAGTCACAGCCTGGGGAGAGTCACCACCAGAGTGGTGCCTAGATAGACAGCACAGTTAGTACATGCAGTCCAAAAGGGCTTCCTGGCACTTACCTAGAAGTCTTCCAATCCTGTGCAGGGTCAACATCTTCTGACTATTTTTATATTACTTGGCAGAAGAAAGGGTAGAAAACGGAGAGTAGGGCACATTCATACAACCCAAGATGTTTCAGCTTTTGGGTTTTGTCACTTGAACTTGAAACCTTAAAAAAAATATATATTTTGTGTGCAATATGAAATATACAAACACTTAAAAAAATTTAAATCATCAGCTGCCAGCGGTGAGGGAAGCAAGCAGTCCAGAATCAAGGTGATTGATAAAGCAAGCTTCAATTTATTGAATACACAGTGTTACTTTTATACCCTTTTCCAAACCTACATGTAGTGAATTCATTGGATAGTAACCACGCATAGTGAATTCATTGGATAGTAACTACTTGTAGTGATTTCACTGGACGGCAACTACTTGCAGTGATTTTTACTGGATAATAACACACATCTGAGTTCCAGGGTTCTTCCTTGTTTTCTATCATTCTACTTCTCTACCTTGTCCTTGAGTTAGTTTAAGCTAACAGAGATTGTTTATACTTGTGTTAGGCTAAAAAAAGAGATTGCTTGTACAGCTGCTGTTTGTGCTACACTCTCAAGGCCTCTCGAGGAGATAGCAGGGGGCCATGGCCCTGCTGCTCAAGCCATTCTGCAACAATCAGCCTTTCAATTCTTCCCCACATTTAATAACAACATTAGTATAAATTATGGAAGGTTATGAAACACCATCTTACAAAAGTGAGGCTTCAGCTGCTGCTGCACAGGTAGCAGACTGATTCCACTGGATTTGGAAGTAAGGAGCAGTCAGAAACTTCTGTCCTTTAAAAGTGCTTCTATCAAGAAGTTTTTCCTCCCTTAAGAACACTTAACAGTGCTGAAAAAGAATTCCAGCCCTCAAGAAAAATGAAAGTGAGTTTCAAGTCATCTTCACAGAGACTTTCAAAGGTGGAAAAGCAGTCAGTGATGTAACCGAAAAATTTGCAGTACAAAAGACAATAGGACCAAAATTCAGAGTAAAAGTAATTTTAATCCTATAGAGAATCCTTCTCAAATCAAAGCCTGAGGAACAGAGTTGCTTGTTTCCTTTCTGTTGCTTTTCCCTCCAGCAGTTTGATGTACAAAATCAGACTTCTATGTAATCAGTGCTGCCATGAAGTTAAATACAGTAGGATGCAGTCCTAACTTCAGAAATTACTTGACTGAGATGGTTACACACACATACCTTATGGTTGCCACTCTTTTCCTGGTATTATTCTCACTCTCCCTCTATTTCTCTGGGTCCTGAAGTTGGACATTTCAGTCTGGCGGGGGTGGGGGGGCGCTATGGCAAGATGTTAGCATCAGGTGTACTTCATAGGCTGTAATATCATTTTGATGGCTATGGCACTACATTTTACATCTATTAGATCTGTTCTCTTTGTCACCCTTCAAAGTCATTCTGTCCAGCTTTAGGTCTGCATTTTTTTGAGCTGGCCTACTGGTGACTTGCTTGCCGCCATAAGCAGTGTCAGTCTATGCCCCATGTCTTACTACAAGCTCTACATACTCCTCTATGCTGCACTCTGTGTCCTCACTTCTTAAGGCTTCTGCCTGTATATCTCTAAAATATACTTTTATGTGAGTCATAAACGTCTCATTCTACACAGAATAACAATGTATTACTACTATCTCTATAAAATTATAGTGGCACCATGCAAAGATAAGGAAAGTAAAATAACTGGCCATAGTCACCTATGAAGTCAGAAGAAAAACTGCTATTACAGCTAGATCGAGTTAAAAACAAAGCACTGCAGGTGCTTTGACAAACTCAAACAGAGCAAGTCTGACAACTTCAGGGAGGGCAAGCCTCAGCTCTGATGTCTTGCAAAGTCAGTAGCAAGCTTGTGTCCTGTTCTTAGCAAAGGCATCACCGGATTATTGACCCACAGGATATTACAGTATGTATGGTCAAAGTAGAACCACAGTAACTTTCGCATGCAAGGCTATGGTCTAATATCTCTTAGAAGGCCCAATTTCTAGAGTGGTGCTCACTTTCTCCTGTATCCATGCCAAGGAGTGCAAGCCAGTGTTACTAAAAAATATGGGGGAGGGGAGGAAAGTTTAATTTGTGTTTCAGTTTCACAGTATATCTCCAAAAAATAAGGCCAAAAGATTACAATCAAGACAGGGAACCCTGTGAAGTGTTTATACTATGCATGCAGCTGGCAGTAGCTAGAAACGGAGACAAGAAAGAATGCCTATATAGTAGGAGATTCTAAATCCAACCCCATCACAGCAACAATCCCAATCTTCAATCTCTTATTTTCATTGCCTGAGTTTACAGCTGTGAAGCCAAGTACCAGCAGAGTTTTAAACTTCCTTTGACCTGGCGAACTAAGCCATCCTGCTTTTATGACTTTATAAGGAACAACTTCTGTTGTGTGACATGCAAAACAAAAGTGAATCATCACAACACCATAAAAACTAAACACTTTCTATATATTATCATCACAGTTCTGATTAAAATCTTATGGTTTAAAATTACTGTAAAAAAAACCAACAGGTCTGCATTCTGCCAGTATTCAATTCCTAAACCATAAGGAGACGTCAAGAGAGATGAATTACTTATTTACAGAGGGTCTAAATAATGCACTAGCAGGATCCAAAGTTATTATCTAATCAATCTGAACAAAACTAAGTGATGAATTAATACAGCAATTCATGTTTTTCAAGGAAAAGTGTAAATGAAGAAAAAGAATCAGCATTGGCCTGAAATTTATCCTGTTAGAGAATTTTTAGTCAAATTGCCTTCACATTCATCATGTATTTTAACCTTCCCTATCATTGCCGGAATACATTTTTTTTCAAGCACAATTAAGCTTAGCATTGTTTTGACTATGGAAATATTTTTAAATAAAGGGAAAATAATTAATTCCCTTCTTTATAAAACATTACTTGAATGGATTTATGAAGCTTTCTATCAATGTTAAATAAGCAATAGGACATTTTTCTTTTTTATGTTGTTTTCTCAGTAAATGAAACAAATCATATTAAGGAAATAGAACACAAACTTTCCTAACTCTAGGATTTATGTTCTGGTATAACCCTATTGAGGACGATGCCCTCTGAATGACTACTTCTGCATCTTCAAATGTAGTTTAAAAACAGTCAAAAGCCAAAAAGTCAAAGATAATACTCCCAATTTTTGTTTTCTTTGCTCCATTCCTCTGCTCTCTCTACAGTCCCCCACTGCAGCAGGACTTGTGCAAGTGACAGACAGCCTTAAGTATCACTGAAGTCTTCCAGTTTGTGCAGGTTCTTCAATTTGCATAGTACCCCAGCTTGCTTTAAACCCCCCATCTCTTTCACAAGCAGTTTTCTTTCAGAGTATAAAATACGTCTGCTTGCCCATTTAATTAAACAGGTACCACAATTTGGCTGTTATTGACATCTCAATAACTGAAATCCTGTCATTTCCCAAATGGTGTCATTTCCCAAATGGTGTCATTTTCCACTACTTTCCCTTCCAGATCTTCAAATATATCGCATTTGAAACCTGTCAGGCTGCCCACATTTCCCCTTGCCCACTCACAGGGGGTCTTTGACTGGCTAGCTAACTCTGGTTGATTAGCATTTGGATTTGATTTTTCCTGTAGCCCAACTGATCTCAAGATTTGCAGCAAATTCAGGTTTTGCATCCAAACCTCAACCCCGCTACCTACTTCTATTGATATTATTCATGAACCAATGCATATTAATAGGGTGCTTCTTCTTACCTTTTGTCGGAGTTCTGAAAGAGCTCACACAATGGAGAAAATGTTGTATCTTAGCCATTTATGTGCCCAAGAAATCAACTGCATGCTCTTTAAAATGGCAACATTTATTTAATTCAGTTTGCTGAATCCTTTCTGTGTCTTGTCATCACAATAAATGAGACCACTCACTAGTCTGACTACTTGAAACATTTGCTTAACCTATCACCTATGACCACTCAGCACACCCAAATTCACTTGTAAAATACTTGACACTAGGTTAATTTCTTAAATCAGTCATCATAAAGTTAGAACTCTACATTTTCAACAACATGATCTAGAAGGAAATTTACTCATTATACTATTTTGATGAAGAGCCTCAAACTAACAGAAAAGGTTTCCTCAAGTTGTTAAGAAAAATTTCACCGATGTTTCCTCTAGCTTGGAAATTCGTTTTTTACATGTATCATAGTCAATGGCAAAAAGGTTCTCTTTCAGTTCAGAGCATCTCTAGAATTTTTATTGCTTTATATAAAAAAATAATCTATTAGATATGACCACCAGCAAACCTCTTCTGTGGCCAGTAATATATCAGACATTAGAAGAACATTGTGATGCTTTGATTCACTTTAAAATAAATATTAGTTCAACTTGGTTATAGGTTCCTGATTAGCAATGCTGCACTGAAGATTAATTACATATAAATATCAAGCAGCTAGAGGATCTAGAGATTTTACTTGATTATAATTTCATTTTTTATCAAATTTCCCCAGGAGTTCTTCAGGTTTTATGACTTTAGGAAATGAAAAATCAAAGGACAGACAAATACAGATGACTTCGTATGCTAGCTGCACTAGCAATCATGGATTTTTTAAAATAAGCAGTAGTATAACACCTTACCTGGCAAAACCATAGCCACCTTTAATTTGCTTGAGTCTAGATGTATTGCATGACAGCTCAGAAGATCTGGGTTCACACACCACCTTAATCATGCTTTTACTGCAGAGACATAGGTAAGTCATCTTCCGTCTTCCTTTGTTTCATACTGCATTTCATAGTAATGTTTTATTATTTTACATAGGATTTTCAAGGATAAAGACAGTGACCAGCAAGACACTTGTAGTGAAAAGAAGCAGCTTTTAATACATAACATGCTTTTTATATATTCCACCACAGATATAGGGAAGGAACATCTAGTTCCTAAAATGTTGGCTCTTTCCTTATTGCCAAACTATTCATTCATGCACACAATGTAACATCGTCAGAAATTCACAGGAGAGGGGAACAGCAACATCTAAGAAGGCTGAAGGAGTGCTATTTCCAGCTCTTGTCTTTGCATATTATGCCACAACCTTGTTATATGATTTCATATTCTTTTGACACAGGGTCTGTGGGTATGGCAGCAGGGATCAGGGTTTGGAAGTCTACAGCACACTGCTGAGGAAGATGAGCAAACAGAGCTCTTCATTTTCCTGCTGCTGGACAGGTTGAGCATGAAAGATGTACAGCACCATTTTTCCCTCAAGCTCCTCAAGCATTGGTCCAAAATCTTTAGCCTGTGGCTACCAGCAGAGGAATTTCTTGATGCTGTTAAATACATATTCCACTGAAGCAAGAGTTTTTAATTATTTTTTAACATATTAAATAACTGCAAATGAAGAAGCTGTAGACTTTTCAATCTATTTAGTAACAAGTGCCACAATTTTTTTTATCTTCACTCCACTGTTAATCTTGGGTGCAGGGCATACACAAAGCTTTTTAATCTGTTGCCTAACCAGCACATTTTAATTTCCCGTAAATCGGAACACCAGTTAATTTTAAGAGTATAAGCTTGCAAATACTGTATGATAACACTGCCAGCAGCCTTCAAACAGAAGGATAACTTCATCGACACTGAAATATTGTACAAACTCCCCTTCCTCCACATGCACAATTCTGGTTCACCATTGAGGCATATGGGCAAATCACATCAACCTGGGCACCAGCATTTTGAACACTGTATTTTCCCCATGGTTAAGCATGAAATATCCATATACAAGTTTCTGCCAGTCTGGCACCTAGAACGTGAATGTACTCATCACTATATACACACTTACTAAGATCTATGCTCTTCCCACAGAATCCTGGGAAACGCAGCTAATGTTAAAATGTCATAGTCTGAGAAATGTATCTCTCAGTAAGAAGCCATGCAAAATCAAACTCAAAACATAAAGTAACATAATCAGCATCCTTCTGGCAGTGATTTCTGTAGATAGTGTCCTCTATTGGCAATTCCAGAAATTAATTTTTCAGAGATTCTAGGCTTGTTTTTGTTAAATGAAACATAATTCAAGTAGAACAGCAGCTAACATTATCTTTCTTGCTTCCTCTTTTTGTTTCATCCAATATGTTGTCCTTAAATGCTCATTGCACTGTTCTCCATCGATACAAAAACATCTCAAGAATGAGTGAATCTTCAACCTGATTAAAAAAAAACAACCCTATGGAATGTTGAACATTATCACTGTTAGTGTTTTACAGGAATTGGAGCACAGTTCAGGACAATCCTGTAACACTTTCACCAGCCCCTTCAGAAAAGAAGTGAAAGTAGTCTATTACTTGTCAAAGCTGTTATCGTATGTCATGGCAGCATAATTAGCATGTCTGTCTACAAATTACATACCAGGGGGGTAACTGGAGGCAATCCCCTTTTCATGTGGTAAAGATGCACAGGATCTCAAATAACACAGAGCCAAAGACAATCTTGTTCTCTGTTGTTGCTACAGGAAGTCTCCTAACATTTCAGTTCCCATTACCACATTTCAGGAATGTGGGACACCTTCAAGGAGCAGAACATATTTGTCTCCAAAAGGTTGCAAATGGCTCCACAAATTATTAGCAAAATAAATAAATTAGCAACATAAAAAATCTTACTCCCTTTCTGTAAGGAAATACACTACGGTAATATGCTGAAAACCTTTGCATGGGACATTGATCCAACAAAACTGTAGCCCCTCTGTAGATCAGTGCAACAATCTCAACGCAATTTATTAGCGAAATAATTTTTCTCCATCTTTCAAATGGAGAAGCAGCAGTTCAAATGGACAGGAAGCAGCACTGGTGAGGGAGGTATCCCTTAACTGCAAAGTAATTATGGAAAGGACTAGTGAATAGGGAACAGATATGCTCATCTATGTTCACTGTTGAAGTTACAGAATGTTACAAATGCCCACATTATCTTTAGTCCTTGCTAAACCAGTCTACATCACCTGTTATGGAAAGGAAATATTAGTACTCCTTAAGTACTCTGAAGGGCATGGGGGATTGTATTAAAATCATCACATTCCCTTTAAGAAAGAATTTTCTTTGTAAAAGACTGCAATACCTTTTTCACACTGTTGAGATTCCAAAAATAGCCTTGTCTACTGGGGAAAAATCCACCAGCTCTGTTTCTCAGATATGCCAAAAGAATTGAAGGGAGGTAGGGAGGAATGCCAGACACTAATAGTTTCACTATATAATGAAGTGCAGTATTACAAAACTACCTCAATGGATATCTTTTCTCACATACTTCACTCACTGTGACATTTTAGGAAATAAAGAAAAAAAAATGTACACACAACAGCTTTATCTAAAAGAGTAACCTGTACATCTCTTCCCCTCATACTGCACAAGGGCTTCACAGGGAAGGGCTTTTCAGGAACATCAAGTCATCAGCATCATGGTTCTGATTCCTCAGGCACAGCTCCTGTCAGGTAAGTCTTCCTAATACAAATAGTAACTGATTCACAGGTTATACTTTTTGCCTTGTCTCTTTTGCTGTATGCTTCAAACAGACAAGTTAAAATAACAAGAACTTCCATAAAATTACCAAATCAGTTGAAATTAAAACCTCATTTGATTTTATCATTACTTCCTTCCAGGCTGTCACTTCATAGTCATGGACCTACTTCTGCAGTAGCACAGTGTTGTCAAAATATACCTTCACCTCATTTTCATTAGTAAGGCCCTCAACACAATTTACTTGTCTTATTCTGATCCTGAACAAAGAACACTTTTTTTATTATTATTATTATTTTTGGTAGGTAAAACATTGTACTGACTTCATCTTAAGCTATTCTAATTTCAGCTCTATAAAAACTAAGTGAACGGATCTTCAAGGAATATTTGCTATCTATCACTTACCCTACCAAGAATTTTGTTCTCTGTATTACTAAAGTTTAAAGATGGAGTTATCAAACAGATTTCATGTCTGTGCTGAATCTAACACTCACAGCAGGGCTTTTACTGTTCTGTCTCTCAACTCAAATGTCAAATTCCATTGATTCAGATGAAACAAACTATTGACTTAATTTTAATATATCTTTACCCAGCAGCTTTTTTATCATTCACCAGCTTACCATGAAACATCATCAGTGATGTCTTCAATCACCTTCACAAGATGAGGATACAACAGCAGTATGACTGAATTTTGTGGAACTGGAATTTGACATTATTTGTCTCCCCGTTAAGAGGTGCTTTTAATGATCCCTCCATGCCAGTTCCTTTCCCCAATTTATCCTTCTATTTTCATTTCAACGAGAAATTTAAGGAAGACAAGACTGTCCACCAGTGTTCAGGTGATCTTAGAAATGTGTTCCTGTTACATGACATCAAATATCCATAGTTCATAGAGGAGAAGCAGGAGTAGAATCTTATCTGCAGGCAAGGACAAAATTAGTATGAACTAAGAAGTAGCAAGTTGTAGCAGGGTGCTCTGCCTCAGTGTGCCTGCCTCAGTTCCCCTTTGTGATTCAGTTTCTACCGCTGGTCTGGAGTTGGAGGGTTCCCATGGAAAAGGAAACGGCACAACAAACTCTGAACTGGTAACAGCCTTGGAAGTACAAAGGCCAAGCTGGTGTCTGTGACACCAGCTGCTGTCCCATGTTGAAGAACACGGAACGCAGCCTATCCACAGCTAGGCCAAATGGAGACAAAACAAGAACGAATGTAAGCAAGAGTTTGCTTGGTGAGAAAAAAGGCTTGTTTGGTTTTTTTTCTTCTGTTTCCAATTTGTTCTCCAATAGAGGATTTTGGAGGTATGGCTAAGTAGATAAATGACAGCAGCCAATCACTTTATCCTATAAAAGCCTAGTCCCACCTTTGATCAGAGAGGCTCCTGGATGCTTTTCCTAGGAGAGGTGCTGGAACTTCTCCCCTCCAGTGGAGACACCCACTCACGTGGTTACTCCTCAAGAGGTTGAGAGAAAGGGACACCCTGCCACACCCAGAGGAAGGATAAGAAATATCAAATCCCTGTATATGAATTCTTATTCATATCTTTATCAGCTAGCTTTACATGTTAAAGAAAGCTTTAACTTTTAAGTGTTAGAATTTAGGATCCTTGTAAACATAAGACAGAAGACTGCAATCATTGTCTTACCACACTGCCTTAAGGCATTACTCTAATCCTTGTTCTAGATCTAGTATAAAGCCTATTAATAAGTTGCTAATACTCACACAATTAGCCTTTTTACAACAGTTATCCAGTTATTCAGTTATTTGGGCATACTGTTGTTAAGGTGCCTTATTGTTTTGTTACTTAACATCTTTTACTATTTACAATAAATCTTGGTTTTGTGCATATACATTTCATCTGCTATCTTGTCCCATAGGGGACACAAGTTAAGTTACACATTATGATATCCACTGATGCTGTGAAAAAAAATAAGGAAAAAGAAAAAGGAAAAATAAAAAATCAGTACGAGTTCAGTATTGGAGATATTGCTGACAAAATATAATACTGAAGCTAACTCTACCAAAGATAGTAGCCTCCTGTGGCCAACACCTGAAATCACAAACCAGATGTATTAAGGTTGTTGTCCCAAATCATCTACCTCAACCACAAGTGGAGACATTGCTGTGTAAAGGATAATATGTTTTTGTCATCTAGAATGGTATGTGAGTCTCCCTTTTAATTATCATCACTCTGAATAATGGTGCATAAACCTGCTATTATCACTCTCACTTCTTCTGGCTTTTGAAACAAATGTCTGTCATCTCTTGGTTTACAGGAGCTAGCAGCTATGTGTATTTGCTGCGTCCATAAAAGTACAGCACATTTTAAAACCAGCTTCTGGACACATTTGTTCACATGCATCACCATAACAGGTTTATCCATAAGAGTTTCTTCCAAGCTTAGACCTCATTTGAGAAAAACTATCAAAATATTGAAGCTTTGGAGCAAATTATACCTCTCAAAAATCTAAAGGTCACATTGTAGCATTTTAATGAACTTCAAAGCCCAAAGCAAACAGGAAATAATAATCAGTGGATATGGAGTATTCACAGTTTAATAATGACTCTCAGATGCTTATGATGTCAGTACAGTGGGATCACTGTATCGCCAGGAGTTCATTATATGTTTGGTGCAGGATGGCATACTGGCCGGGCTGGCAGTGAGTGTTTGTTTCAACTCCTTTGCAGATATTCCATAACCCTGTTATTCCTAGTTGATAATGTCTACTACAGTCATTTCTACTGTAAAACTTTGACTTCATGCAAACAGCTGAGTTTTCACCCTGCTGTATCACTGAAACACTTTGGGCTATGAGCACTGTCTCCTCTGGCATGCTTACCCTTCAAGCTCTACTTCCTGCTCGGAGGTGCTATATTTTAATTTTGTCTTCTCTTCAGAAATTGTGGTCTCCAGTAGTTCAGAGGCAAATCTCTATTTGCAGAAGCCTTTGCTAAAATGAACACTGCAACTGTGAATTCCTTCTGCTGACAGGACACTCTGGGCATCCCTGTACTTTCGCTGGGCTGAAGCCGTCTCTGCAGGTCAGCATTCATCCACAGCAGCACTTGATGGTGCAAATCAGCTCCTCTCACCTCTGAGCTGCTTTATCTCTATACTACATTCTGTCTTGGCTCCGTTAGGAATTTTCTTAGTGCACTTTCTCTGTCAGCATGATATTCAAGATGACAAAACTCAGTTTCATGCTCAAAACATTTTAAAAAATCTTGCTGTCAGGCATCTGCATGCCCCTTAAGTGGAAGTGCATCCATCTGAGTACATTTGTGAGAACACAGACTGAGAGAGGGTTCTAACAGTCAATTTTTTTTCAGCTATGGCAGATAACTACTTAACCTGTCTGTATAGTATTCATTAAAATAATTAAAGGATCACTGCTTCATTTCTCTAGGGATTTTAGATTGATATGCATAAGTGTACACTGAGCAATAACAAAGCTCAGGACACCACAATATCAAATATTGTTCAGATTTACTCCCCCACTAGCCCCCCTGCCTTTTTTTCCAACAGGAAGGTTGTTACCTCATCACAATTAACTGTGCTTTCTTTATTTAATTACTTATTATTATGCCATTGCTAGGGAAACTTAAACATTATAGGGATTTTTCTAACTCGGAAAGCTGTTTCTAAAATACCTCCTCTAATCAAGCAGCAATTATATTATACCCCACTAACACCATGAGCATGTTGACACAGCTACTCATGTTCTGGCAGCCACAAACAGAAAAAACACATAGCAACAGTGACTACTCCATAGAAACAACAGCTGTGGAACAAAAGGAAAATCTACAGAAACATTTAAAATGCTTACACTTGGTCATTTTGCTGCTTTGGGTTCTATCATTTCAGAAAAATAAAAGATTTCTAGGAAAAAAGAACAGTTTTGACTGGAAAAGCAAACACATTATTTGTATAAAAATGTTTAAAATAATGGGTTTTTTTAAAGCTTAGAATTGTAAAGCCAGATTAAACTGTTGGGAAAATGGTCAGAGATAAGTTTCTGAAAGAAAAAAAGAGGGACAAAGCTCATTACTGGCACAAATTGAGTCTACAGAAGAGCAGCAAACACTTCAGGGTGACTAACTACCCATACATTGGCTTTAGGGAATTTCGTAGTAATGCCAGCATATGCAGAAATACACTTACGATTGTTAAGTCTCATTTCCACTCTTCTTCCAATAAATTAGTATCAAGATACAGAAATCATTGGTGCAAAGCTATGCTTTGCAATAGAAGCCTATAGCTGTTACAAAAGGTTGTTCTCATTTCTCAGCTCCTACACCGATTTTGTTAACTCATTTCTTGACCTGCTTCATCTCTGTTAGTTTTCTTCTTCCCTGTTCTCATATCTTAAACCTCTACATTCCCTAATCAGCTCATACTTCTTCCTTCCTCTCCCACCTGCTTTTAGCTGTGCCCTGTATCTTCCTGATATTGTTCTCTACCTTTTCCATATGAAAATCTTAGCTTTATTTCACAGTTTTTTACTCTTCTCTTTCTTGATATCTGCAGCTTCTCCCCACTCAGCTGGTACTTTTGTCCCCCTTCACATGGTCAGGGCCCCCTGTAAAGAAGCAGGAGCCCAAGGAGATTCTTCTCACCCTCAAGGAGTCACAAGAAATCATTGTGGACCAAGTGTCTCCAGTCACTTTACTGGAAAAGTCAGAGGAAAGCTGAAGAGCAAATAATCTTTAAATGCTAATGACAGCCCTGACAACTCTCTGCACTGTACGTGTAAACACAGTTTCATCCTCAGCTGTAAAAATTTGGCCAAGATACCAGCAACTGCAAAAATAGTCTCCTGCATGAAGCATCAAATAAATTTTGCTGTCAACTGTGGCTTATGTGCTCCTTATAAGTGGCACCAGCTGGGAAGAAATATGTTTAATTGCTACATTGCTTTCACAGGCAAGGTAGTTCAGAGAATTTCTATCAGGCTTCAGACTTGCTGTGCAGCCTGCATTCACTCAAATAACCAGCTCCTGCTAAAACATCCCCCATGTCTTCTGTGATATACTGCACTCAGTTTCTGTATTTCCTTACAATGTGGTGGTATCATATGCAGCGCTTCTTAAGGAGCTTGAATATCTTACTTTGAGAAAATACAGCTTTCGTTCTGATAATTGTGGGTTTTAGCATATAACATTTGAGACATCATAGCTTAAATCAACAGCTTCTATCTTCTAGCTTGTCTCCATTCCAGATAAAAACATTTTCAGAAGTACTGCACTAACCTGTGCTTTAAATTTCTTAATACAACTTCTAATTTTTGTCTAACAATTCTGTCTAACAAGTGCTCTACAGTTAAACTGCCAGTGTCATCAACATCTCCTAACAGGCAGCAGAGCAACATAATATGCTTCTCAAAGAGAATCAGAAATTCAGCTGTACCACACTGATTTGAAAACCATATAATATATTTATTGATTGATTCAAATCCATATCCCTTGATTAGAGACTATCCAAGACAGAGGTTGGGCTTGTTTTTATGTATCACTGAAAATAAAAGTTGCACACTTGCATAGAGCCTCACTGTAAATATTACCCATTTTCGAACATATTATGATTAGGAACTTTAATTTTTTTAAAAACACTTCAACACATACCTTTCAAGAATTCATTCAAGAGTCAGCTAGATCAAGAGTTTTGCCTTTTTATTATTTTTTTACAAAGCAGTTCTACAATCACTCTGAATCATCTACGTTTCTTCTTTTAAGCTATTACTATATTTCATTTCATTTCAAGCTCTTGCATTATACTGTCAATTAAGAAGGGGGAATGACAGAATCATGTAACTCTGACACATTGCCTCAAAAATAAGATTTCATACTACTGTATACCAAAAAAATAATGTACCCATAGGTTTTAAAAAACAATAACTGTCAGGTTTCAAGTAAGTTTGGATTATTTTTTTATCATATTTTTTTTTCTCCAGAAAGTTCTGTTGCATTCAAAGGTTTACTGTCTTTTTTCCTACTTTGTTTTTTTTTTATTCTATTTATTTTCTATCTTTTTTTTTCTTTTTTTTTTTTTTTTGGGGGGGGGTGTCTATAAAAATTAGTTAACACAGTTCTTCCCTAATTATCTAGCTTTACAAAACTCTTTTACACAATGAAATAGCAGCAGAGGCCTGAACCATGCTCCTAATTCACCTCAATAAATGCCTTTATGAGCAGAGGCACACTTGGAACACATTTTCCATTATGACTGTTGAGCTAAAACAGCAAAATAAATTTGAAGAGTTCAGGAAGTTAGAACATGCAGCATTAAAGACATATTTTGCATACAAAACTAATGATCAACAAATTAAAGGAATCAAGGTTATTAAAAGCAAGTCAAAGCTTTACAACTCATTATTGCTACCAGTTTATCTGCAGTGAGCTTTTTCCTTTTTTTTCCAAAGCCAAACTGCTACAAAGCTTTGACAGCACAAAAAAACCCTGAGAGATGATGGGAGGCTGCTCACCTCAAAAAAACAAAACCACATTTTCTATGGGATACCTCTCTGCTCATCGTATTCCTGAAACTGAAGACTGGCTGCTTCACAGAACGCTTACAGTGATGAACCAAACTCATGAGTCCCTTATTAGCTCTATCCCTGAGAAACTTTTCTAGCTTGATGTGCCTGGTCTCAGTGACAAATATTCTCTTCCTTGTGTACTCCTGCACCTTCTCTATAATTAATTATATTACCTCTGACTCCATAGTGTTTCTATGGTGATAAAAGTTGAATGGACATCATGTAGCAATAACGCTACACCTGCAATCTGTTGTTTCTGTTTTCTATGGGCCAGCAAATCAATGTCAGACTTCTACAATAATCCCTAGAACATTTTTTACAATGTTAGAAGTTACTTCATGTGTTGTTCCAAAGTTAACTATGGAATGATAAAGCAACTGCATTTTCACTGCTATTATTCAGAGCACTTACATCAATGCTAGATGTTTTAAAACAGTCATTCATTGTATAAAGAACAGTGCCAACGTGATTTGAAATCTAACTCACACAGCAAACCCTACCATAGGCCACAAGAAACACTGTGCTTTACAGCACGAGATCTGCAAACGACTGTTAATTTTTTATCACTAGCACACATCCTTTAAATCTCATGAAGACTGAATTAAAGGGGCTTGAAACTAGGTACACTTTATTTGCAGAGTGCAGGATCTGTTCCTTAGAACACAATGTGCTACACACAGCTACTTAATCATATTTCTTAAGTTTAAAGCCAAACCTAAGAAGATAATTGATTTTATCAAAAGATAAAATAACATGAACATGCTTCTCTTGATAGCACATGTTTCTGAAGAATCAAGCAAGCATGCAGTCAGTTACAGTGACTTTCAGGATATTTAAAAGCTATTTTGCAGATTTAAAAACAAACAAACAAACAAACCAAACAAAAAAAACCCCACATTGTTGTGCACACCCAAAGCTACAAATTTGTATTAATTCCTACTGTTCTTATGAGCTACACTTATCCACTTATTCAGTCACAGCTTAGTAACTAGAAGATTCCCACTCCTGTATTACTGACACTAAAGCTCACACCATTTTTACATATGCAAAAAGTATATCACTAATTTTTCATAGTATATTGGGTTTTTTTAGCATAGATATTCTTTTTGTCAAAATGAATAACTGGCTCCTTTTTCCATGCTAAAAAAGTTTAAATAATTATAAATTTATGAAAAAACTTATGTATTTCTTTTTTGAATTACCATCAAAGCAATTAATGCATATTGGGTTTCTTCAGTTTCTGGACAAATGTTCCAGATATGGAAAGGCAAAAGCCAACATTTATTCTCAGTCCTATATGCATTAGTCCACTAACAATAAAGCTTATATGATCCATAGTTTTTTAATAGGTCAGTTCTCTTTAGAACAGCAAAAGTTAAACATCGTAGTAGTCTTGTGGAGTACTATCTTCAAAACAGATAATTAAAAAATTATCTGAAGGTAATAATAATTAAATTCAGTGCTTTACTTCTTTAGAGGATGCATCCTCATGAACATTTGCAGTAGTTTAACATTAAACAGCAGTTTCACAAACCATATTTAATACTGCATAGCCTTAGATTTGGCCAACTCATTTTTATTCGGACTCCTTGTTGAGCCTAAGAGGCCTAAGAGGCCTATTTCTTGCATTACAGCAACACACATCTCTAACTCAAATTTCATCATTCACAGATGATGAACTTTTCAGCCTCCTCAATAAGCCAATATATATACTTTCCTGCTTAGAGGATGATACAGTTCCATAATAAATACAGAAATAAGCTCCACTTTCTACAGACAATTCCTTAAGCAACTTAGCAATTACTTCTACATGGATACCAAAGCATTCAGTTTAAAAAATAAGGAAAAAGAGCAATTTGAAAGTGTGTCATATACCAAGTATTTCCAAAGCCTAAAAAAATACAGCTTGAGTGGCAAGGCAAGCCTTTGCAAACACCACTAAGAGTAGGCCAAAATGTTAAAAAGGCATTGGGAAATAAAGGCAAAGTTCTGAGGGAAGCTGAACTATCAAATAATGTTTGTCAAGGAATAAAATAAAACCCATGTGGAGTCCAGAGTGAACCAGAATGAAGCATGCCAGTGGCAGATGACATCTGAATGGCTGGCAACCATAATTGCCTTGAGCGTGAAGGAAGATGCTGTCTTCTGTGGCAGAAGCTAGCTGAAAGCCAGATAAAATATACAAAGTTTTATCAATTAGTGCAATCTACTTTCCATTTTGAAAAGGTCACTAAGTGATTGCTTTTCTAGCTCTAAGTCTTTCCAATTTACTCTCTGAAATGCACCATACAGTCATGTAGTCACTGCTCCATAGACACACGGATGATACTTTCCACGGGCAGAACACAGCTTGACTATGAAATAAAACAGTGCTAATGGCATGGGAAGCACAATAACACTGGTGTTCTAGGTTAAGTTAGGTTAGCTTGAACTAAAATAACAACCTACTATGCTTTAAAATTTCTGCTATGTTCATGAAGTTTTAACTGTCCCTTTTTTAATTCTCAGGAAAAAAAGCTTTTTTTGGGACTACTTTGCTGACATCTAGTGAGCCTCAGATCAAATAGCTTCAGGCACATGAGCTCCTAGAAAAAAAGAGAAGTCATAACAGAGCAGCTGTTCTTTTCATTCGACCTGCAGGAATATATTTTATATGGCCATGTTTGTGATTCAGCACAGTGTTGAATCATGTATCAACTCAGACAACACTAATACTGACTAGACATAGAAATGTAGAAAGATTAGGTAAAGAGAAAGGGAAAAGAAGCACGAAGAAAAGAAGTAATGGTCAGTCTTTCCCTCCCAGCCTAAATACCTGAGTCAAAGAAATTTGCCACTGGTTGTGACTTTAATCTTTTCCTTTTTATGTCTTACATATTTAACTTGAGTATCTCAGTGCCTGTAACTTCCAGTTAATTACTCCTTTGTTGTTTGTTTTTACTGTAAAATATAAACTATAAGCAACTCCTTATTACTGTTTCAAAATTCAATCTAATCTTATTACAAAAGTTTAAACATGTCACTTTATCCTCGGCTTCATCTGGGAGAATGACAATGCCACAGCTTCAGTGAAGTGGTGCAATATTGCCTAGGAAACTGGCAGATGATATGGCATTTTTTCATGTCAAGGAACTCTGCAACTTACAATGCAACTTAAACAAACAAACAAACAAACAAAAAGCACAAAAACCAAACAAACCAAAAAACCAACCAACAAAAAAAATACCCACAAACACCAACAACCTCTAGTTCTAGATAGAAGCTGAACAGCTGAGTATAAGTACTGAATACCTCTGATAGCCACGATGAATAAGTCCACATTTCACTTGAAAAATGTCTCCAAAAGGTCATGATCATTAGTCTTGCATAAAAAAGGGAGAACAGATACTGCTACCAACTGTCACGTAAACCTATCTCTTGAGGGCTGCTGGTCAAGAATTTTTATGTTTCCCTGAAAGAACTTATTATCTGTTTTTCTGTAACACAGTTTAAGTAAAATCTTACATAATACACAAATGTTTGGATGCTTAAAAACATCTCTGCAGAGAGAGTTGTGCTGCTCTAAACTTTCAGTAAAACAAATTTAGGGTAACTCAAGTTAACCTCACTGATATAAAAGAAGCCACCAAAGCAAACACTATGTCATTCTTTGTATCATAAACATAACAAAGGTGCTAAGGATGGTATAACTGAGCATAACTACAAAATAGTAAAGAATACACAATTCTGTTAGTGAAAAAAATTAGCTAGTGCCTACAGAGTGTTTTTTTTCTTACAGCAACCATGACAGTGGAAGTGCTTCTCTTCTCAGACATGGCTCAAGCTGCCCACTCTGGTACCAAAGCAGTCACTGCTACTCTCCTTCCTCATCAGCCTGTTATCTTGGCTGGAGCACTTCAGCCAGTCAGAACTTAATCCTGCATTTAAATTGGGAGTTCAGGCACTTTATTTCTTTCTCCAAAGCTCAATAATAAAAACAAATATTTACAGCTAGAGAAGAGAGTGCATTCCAAGTGTTCTGGGATTATCATCTTAACTCTCACATTCTGGCTGTTGAACCTCTGAGACTAAAAAGCAGGTTACGTCCAAAACTCTTATTTCTGTATTTTTTATGTTACGCATGTAAGATTTCAGTTATCATTGAAAGATAAAACTGTTCAGATGAAATATCAGCTTTTTACATAGCTTTGCCTTGTAACTATATTAGGACTATATTTGGGCATTTAGACCCAGACCTTAATTAAAGCCTCAATGGTTAAGCAGCTTTTTGAAAGCTGTAATTAATTATCTATAAGTGTAATACACAATTTGTTGCTTAAGTACATTTAAGTGGAATTAATTGAACTTTTCGACATGTCAATTAAACACTACCACATTATATTTTTCACCTTTTCCATTATTAATTCCAGACTCAAACTCCATTATACAACTCAGTAAACAATTACCTTAAAGTTCTTATGTGATTTTTCTGTTGTTTAGTTTCAAATAAAATCTCTGTCATCAAAAGACAATCTAAAACTTTTCTTTTGTAAAAAAAATTTCTTTTTATTAAAAGTAAGTATGCTTTTACTTAGAAAGTTGTTATGGAAAATATTTTCCTTAACATATTATATATTTGAATGTTCTAAATGGAAAAGAATACTTCTTACTTAAGAATTACATTTTTTTCTATCAACCATAAGACAGCAGTTTAAGTAAATTCATTCTCAGCACTTTTCCTGTACTAAACACATTATTCTGCAATTTTTCTCAACAATAAACAAATAACAAAAGACAATAGATTATTTTAAAGACACATGGCTCTAATTTCTATTAAAGGAAATTACTTCAGTTTCATATTAAAGGCATGTTCCAGGTAAGTTTAAAAATACAAAAATTGTTTAATGTTATAAGTACATACATTATTTGTTAATTGCAAGACTGAACAAGTTAAAGTATCAAATCTGATTAACCCTTCAATTGCATGAGTTGAGCCATGGTCAGATTTTATTTTTCATATATCTATACACATCCAGTATTTTTCATAACTCACTTGGTTTGGCCTGATCTGCAAAAGAGTACTGTTATTAGCTAATGAAAAAAGGGAGAACTGTTTACTATGTCATTCAATAAGATATGTATTAATTGTAATTGATATATTCAAAATTACTACTTCTACATTTACCCTTTACAACAATAACAGTGGACTTTAAATACTATAAGCAAGGAAATATATAAATAATATATTCCAGGAAAAAAAAAAAAGTGAGAAGAGAAACAGACAAGTAAGATTATTTTATCAAACATGTTCAGAAGCAGGGCTGCTTTTATTTCAAAAGCTTTCATCCTTTAGCCTTAACCTTGTTTAGGTGAATGGCAGAAAGTTCTTTGTTCTCATTTTGATTGTCTTGATCCCATCTCAGATCTCTCTTATCTCCACTTCATGCACGGAACAATTTCTTCTTGAGAGAAAGCATGAAGATGGCTTTTATCAACTACCCCATTGCCATAGCTTGGCTTGTAAAACACACCAGGTGCAAGATATATTAGCATGAACCAAAGCCCTGAACTGTCAAAAAAAAAAAAATAAAAAAAAATCTGTACTGGTTTTTATGCTTTTCACTGACAGAACCTATTGCAAATACCAAAAATTTAATCCTTGAAACATACCCAATTTCCATACTCCCAGTGCACAGATACCAAAAAAGGAAACAAAACAGGTGTGATTAAATTCACTGAGAACTGCAACCAACACCCAAATTTCCCCAGTTCCTCAACATCAGCTGCAAAATACTGGTGCTTTTAGCATACTCATAGGCACTGTGAATCTACCACACAATCCAACCATCAAGAGAATTGGAATGGTAACAGAATTCTCAAAGACTTGATACAGTAATTGAAAACACAACATATGACAGAAACTTCCTATCAAGTATGAGAAAAGAAGTACACTAGACATGTCTAACACCCAGAACATGCATAACATATTGCCAGTCTCTGTAACTGTTTGGTAGTTCAATACATGGGTGGCATTAGGGGCAAAGTAATGTATTTTAATTTTATGTCAAAAAATATATTTAGAAAACGTAGCAATTTCCATTACAACACAGCCCACCAGCAATGCCTTAACCAGACTAAAGAGGCAGGCGAACTGCCTCTTCGTAGAATCTACATTTTTTGAGTAAATGCTTCTGGTAAAAGCATAACAGTACAACAACTGGAAGAGCAAGCCACTTACTCTGTTGTATTTAAAACACAAGCTCTTGTAACACATGCATAGTTAGGAACCAGTGTATGCCAACTCTTGCAGAAGAAATCTACCATAAATAAATCTACAGAGGTAATGGAGTGAGTCCAGCAAAGGCCTACAGAGATGAAGAAGGGACCGGAGCATCTCTCCCATAAGGGAACTCTGAGAGGGCTGGGGCTGTTCAGCCTGCAGAAGACAAAGCTGAGGGGAGATCTTATTAATGGATGTAAATACCTGAAGGGAGAGTGCAAAGGTGTTGGAGCCACAGACAGCCTCAGAGGTAATGGGCACAAACTGAAACACAGGGGATTTCCTCTGAGCATCAGAAAACACTTTTTTTACTCTGAGGATGATTGAGCACTGGCACTGGAGTCTCCCTCCTTAGAGATATTCATAAGCCAACCAGACAGTCTGAGACAGCCTGCTCTAGGTGACCCTGTTTAGGAAGAATAAAGAAGAGCTTTATTTGCCCCACAGAAGCAAGAATTACTATGCAGAATTTGGAGATCAAAATGTGAAAAGGAAAATATACTTTGTGTTCAATGATTTTTTTTTTCTTTGAAAAAGTTGCTTCTTTGTTGACTCGCTTTTTTTCCAGAATGATAAATAATTTCTAAATTGTTAAAATGCAACTCAACATGAAACTATCCTATGATATACATTTTTGAGCTTCATTATTCCACAAAGTAGTGTCAAAAGGAAATGAAAAGCAACTTATTTTGTGGGTAAAATGAAGTAAACTTTTTTTCTTTGAAGGCACAAAGTCATTTGAGTTTTAATTGCAATTATTTTTTTTTCTCATCTGCAAATTTTATGCAAAATGTTTTAATTTTAAAAATATTGACTTCTGCAACTTAATACAAACAAACTGATTTTTCAAATTACTCAGAAAAGGGAGATGTATTGAACGCATTATTTCACAAAGCATTTCTAGACATGATTTGCACACACACTCATCACAATCTTATGCAGTCTTAACATGCTTCGTCAACAGTCAACACTTAATTTCCAAGTTCATATTGATCAGGTTAGAAAAGAAACTGAAAGATAAGATGGACCACTAACAGTGCACTTCCCAAATTAATCTATTATTTTACAGGAATCACAGTTCATTCAGAGCAAGCAAGGGAGATGGGAACTAATTCAACTTAAACAGAGGAAAGGTTAATATCACATATGATATAGTAAGGTCACTTAACAGAAAAAGATATTCCAGGTTACATTTCTCTCAACAAAATATACCTTTTATATTCAAGTTACACAAGCTGGCAGGGGAGATGCTTTGGCAGGGAGAGCTATGTATATTGGCTGCCAATCTTGTGGCAATTTAACAGAGAAACTGAACGCTCAGTTGTTTACAGGCAACTCATGTAACTTCAAGTGACTTCACAAGTTACACTGCCTTCTGCTAAACCACCTTATGCTCTTTTCACAGAAGGTCCTAGTTTCCTAGTTATTTTTGGTGTTTTTTTTGTATTCTAAGACAGCACCTTTGAAAAAAAAAAAAAAAAGGTTTTACATCAGCAATCAACCAGCTGCTGTTTTTCTTGCCAAAAGAGGATACCTCTTACTCTCTGACAGCAAAAACTAAAATAACTACTTCAGTTCTCAGAGTAATTGCCAGCTTTTCTAGTGTTGGTTAAATAGTTAGTCTTTGTTTTGGATATTTATTAAAGAGATTGAATATGCAAGTAAATACTAAGAATTTTCTATGTGCAGACGTCATAGGCAAATTGACATCAGGAATATTAATTCACTGTTTAAAAGCCCAGACTTTAATTTTCCCCTTTCTATATTAATACAGAGACACACATAACACATTATCACTTACGGTGGATGTTTTGACTTTAAAAAAGATTGAGGGAAATATTTGTATTGTGGATTAAAAGATGCCAGAAGCTTCAGTTAATGGTATATCTTGACATCCACAGCACGATGTCTTTTTTCTTCATGTGTTTAATAGATCTTTAGTTTCACATAACTGATAAGAAACTTATCTCTTATTAATCCACCTGTACAGCATTTGTTTTTTAAACATTTGTATGCTTTAAAAGACTTCAGTTATTTGTATATGCCTTCAGTGCTTATACAATGCAAACAGGATAGTTAAAAATTAAAATGTTGCATATGAGCAGTAGTCCAGCTCTGTTTCAAGACTCATAAGGAAGCCACTTGGTATGTCCAGCTCCAGGTAATTATAACAGGATAACTGTCCAAGCAAGGAATGAAAAAAACCCTCACATAATAGAGACAAACTGAATTTTCTTCAACATTGATTTCCTTATCAAAAGAATTTAGTGAAGGTTAGTTCAGAATGAGAAATACTTTCTCTATAACCCAGTTTGTACATATACCATAAGAATGTACTTCTGATTTTAAAAACTCTTTTCAATTATGGCAATTGTACTTACTGTTAAGTTGGAATTGTACTGCCTACTGTGATAAAAATTTGCCTTTTTCTTCTTCTTTATAATTCTGTAAGTGGAACAAATCACAACAGTGAGAACAAAAAGTTCAGTGTGAGTGACCTATGGCTAAAAAGTATTAATGTAGGCAGAGAGCTTAGGGGAAAAAAGTGTTTCTAAAGAGAAGCTCAGAAGACAAAACCTTTCTATGTGGTGTAGACTACACAGCATAGCATATATTTGAAAGTTTAGGTTGCTTATTTAAAAATACTTTAAAAATTTATTAAGTGTTTCAAAGGATTCTGATATAGAGGTAACACCTCCATGTTATTCAGAGTTATATTAACATTAATTCTAAGAGAAATTTGGACATTTCTTTTTAAATTTTGTACAAAATGCATTTCTTTATCATGTCAAATATCAGAAAGAAAATAAGGGAATATCTTCTGTAATCCTGCATTCTTTCAGACCCTCAAATTTACAGTACTGCATGCTTAACAACAGCACAACTGATGTCCATGGATGTTGGGGTTTTTTGAGTAACCCATTCAGGACCAACAGCAGAGCCAAACACAGAGGAAGTACATCCAGTTCTACAACGTGTCAGGGCTGCTTATTTTATTGGTATTCCTTTCCATAGAAACATTTTATTACCCACTTTTGCTATGAAATTGAACAAGAAACAGTTCATTTTTTCACCTGTTTGAAGCCGTATGTCAGGGAGCAAAAAGGGCAAGCCGTTTGGAAATGAAAGCAGAGCTGGGAGCCAAGACTCACAGCAGGGTGGGCAGGGCAAGGCTCCCTCCAACAAGGGCACAGTCCCATGTCACCTGAACAGAAAAGCAGAGCAGGTTCATGATAGCAACGAGGGCCAGCTGGTTGCCAGATGAGGCTGTAATAACACGGCAGATCTGAGGTCATGCCAGAAAGGCAGGGCTTGGTCTGATGAGCATAATCAGAGTCTGCCACAGATCAGTGATTGCTAGGCAAGTCCATTGTCCCCCAGTTCAAGTAAAAAAAGAACCCTGGGAGAGCAGGGTTACCAACTCTGGCCCCTGACATGATACTGCAGCTCAAAGAGCTTTTCATTGAACCTTCCCATGCCTCAGCGTTCCATTCCTGTGGTTTTTAAGACACCTAAAGAGCCAATGCAATGCCTCTTAAGAAACAGAGCTAACAAAACAGAAACAGTGACTGCCAACATCAATTGTTTCACTAATCTAACAGCCTTTGGCATAACTAGGATCACCTGTGTGTATTTATCTGGGGAACTACCCTTTTCCCCAACACCTGCATAAAAAGTCACACTGAAAAAAATGTACACAGTTCACTCACTGAAAACTACAGTGGTGCTCCAAAGTCCAGCAAAGAGCAATTCAACCCTCCCATCTTATATTTACTTATTGCCTTGTCTAAATAAATAATATTTCCTAAAGAGATTTTCATATGCTTCATTTCATATGCATATCCATTTAATAAACTAATTAATGCACCCTTTAAATTATGTGTATGGATTTGACATAAAACATACAGACCTATTGGAGAGGGTCCAGAGAAGGACGATGAAGATGATCAAAGGCCTGGAGCACGTCTGCTATGAAGACAGGCTGAGAGAGTTGGGGGCTGTTCAGCCTGGAAAAGAGAAGACTCCAGGGAGACCTTATAGCAGCCTTCCAGTACTTGAAAGGGGCCTACAGGAAAGCTGGGGAGGGGCTTTTCATCAGAGAAGATAGTGATAGGACAAGGGTAATGGTTTTAACCTGAGAGAGGGGAGATTTAGGTTAGATTTTAGGAATTCTTCACTGTAGGTGTGGTGAGGAACTGGAATAGGTTGCTCAAGCAGGCTGTTGATGCCCCATCCCTGGAGGTTTTTAAGGCCAGGTTGGACAAGGTTTTGTGCAACCTGGTCTAGTGGTAGGGTTCCCTGCTCATGGCAGGGGGGCTGGAACTTGATGATCGCTAAGGTCCCTTCCAACCTTAATGATTCTATGATTCTATGAAAACTGAAAGCAGTGTCTCCTTTGCAGCATTTATGTATGACAGATACACCAGAAATATTGGTTCTTTCTGCTTCCTCTTCTGCAGCACCTGTTAGTGTGAATAACTAGTGGTCCACTAATATGCAAGGCCTACTGGACTCAGCAACAAAAATACACTGGCTTTTTTGATGATTAAACAAGTGTGCTGGATATGTGAAGCAAATAGTGTTCAACCAAACGGAGCTGCTAACATTTGCCTCTTAAGAGGGATTCCCACATGAAAAGTTTCCTATCTAGTTTAGATAAAAATACTGCAGCAAAGAAGTAAAAAAGGAAAAAAAAAAAAAAAAAATCACAACACTTCAACATTACAGCAGTTGTCAAATGCTTGTTTTCCTATTTAATATGACAAACTTGTTCTCCAAGTGGTGAAACGATTATGAACATTTTTCCAGTCTCAACTTCCTTATTTAGACAGTAAGCACACTAGAAACAATCAGCTAGGACACACATCTTGGAGAAACACCTTCAGTGATATTAACTAATATGAATGAGCAGCTGAGCTTAGCTTTCCATAGGTACACACATACAAAAACCACAAACCACAAAAAAGAAGAAAAAAAAAGAAAATAAGAAGAAAATAAAATAAAAAGGAGTAAAAAAAGAAAAAGCTCTTTGCATTTAGCTACTTGGAGGTAAACCCTGATACAAGCATTTTTAGCACTGAAAAGTCATGATGTTTAAGTCAATGAATTTTTATTTAAGGTAAAATTCAGTACACAATAGCAAGATAGGAACACAAAATATTTGTCACTATTCCTCAATACATCAAGAGTAGAACTTCGATCTGTTTACCAAACTAACACTCTAAGAATTAGCATTTATGAGCCTGTTGTTAGAACAATTTTCTAAAAGTACCATAATGGAGTCTATGCCTTAGAAAAAATATTTTTCAAAGGGATCCATTGTATAGCTAATTACATATTAATGTTTACATTTAATAACAGAAAAGAACTTAGAAACTTTTTTTTTTTTTCCACATTACTTGACATCACAAAGAAGTGCTACCCCACGCAGTATCCAGTGCTCTGGAGCCTGTAGGGTTTTAAGATCCACAGAAGCAATGTAATTCGTATCTGTTCTAATGGGTTTTTTGTAGATTGGGCATGAATACAGGCGTGGATCTTTTGAAGCTGAAAAGACAGAGAGACATAAAAAACAATGAAACGAGGTTGAAAAAAACATGGCTCTAAAAGACTGCCCATAGGCAAATGTAAAATTTAATTGAAGTTCAATAGCACACAGCTCTCCATGACCACCAAAGAAAACTCTTGATTCTCACACTGTTTGCTACTGTGTTATTGGCAGCTGCAGGGGTACTGGTTTTAAACTAAAAGTGGGTAGATTTACACTAGATATAAGGAAGAAATTTGTAATAGTGAGGGTGATGAAACACTGGAACAGGTTATCCAGAGAGGTGGTAGAAGACCCATCCCTGTAAACATTCATGGGCAGGTTGGACAGGGCTTTGAGCAACCGGAACTATCTGAAGATGTCCATGCTCATTGCAGGGAGAGGATTTGGACTAGATGACTTTTCAAGGTCCCTTCCAAACCAATGCATCCTATGATTCTACATGGGAAAGAGGTTATATGGGCTTAGGTAACGGAGGCTACAGAGATTACAGAGTTTATGTATATAAATGTTAATCTTCTCAATCTAGGACACATATTTTCAATGGAAAACTGAAGGCAAGCATGTTTGTCAGAAGACGCAGAGAACACCTCATCTGTCATGGGTTTAAAATGTTATTAACAGCATTAAGACCAAAAGGTAGACACCTATCTAAAAATACAGGGGGGGAAAGTGCCTATTATCAATTATCAAGGGAGGTTGAAAACTTTTTATATGGAAGACTGGGAAGATTCCCCTCACTGAAAAAGATTCAGTGCGTATACAATGAATAGTGACACTCATTAAATCCCTAAAGCGCAAAAAACTTCTTTGTAGTTGAACTAAAAGTTACATTGAATTCTACCAAAATATCATCCTTTACAATACATTTACTTACTATTATTCTCTGCATATATCCTTATCACTGGCATCATCTCAAAGAGAACTTTGGGCTTAGATTCAGTCAGTCTCATGTTTCGTCGGTCCCAACCGGCTCCTTCTAAATACAGCCCATACACATAGACACCTTCCAAAGGAGGGCTGGTGATATCATCCTTCATCCATTTAGTGACCTCATTGCACAGCACTACGCTGTCAAGAGCCCACCCTTTGTTAGCCCTTGTTATTTCCTGCTCAAAACAGAAAGTATAGAGGTTACATACCTATGTATGCACAGAGCCTTTTTTGCCAAGCATTTATTAGAAACATAATTGTATGGTCACAACTTATCCTCTTCAATTAAAAAAAAAAAAATAGAACTTTTAATGATATCCAAGTTTACAGCAGTTTGACTTCTCTCTGAGCTAGTGATGGCATGGTACGATAAGAAAGCTTTGAGTACTTTATCTGCTATATTTTATTTTCAGTGTTTCTTTTATATACAGTATCATAAGACCATACCAAGTAACACAACCACTGAAGACCAATGGTAACTGGCTCTTGTGAATATGAAAATTTCACAGCTTTCATGAGATGAAAAAACAAACTGTACATGCTAAGTAAAACAGTTCAAATGATATAGGAAAATGCATAATTTTCTGCCTATTTTCTGGGGTGACTTTATTTTTCCTGTACCTATACTCTTAATTAACTGCACTCTGAATAAATAGTAGGAACTCACTCAGCTCTAAAGCACACATAAAGAGACTGCAAAATGCCCAGAGAACACTTGAAGAAAGACATGCTTAAGATTCAACATATATGTCAAATTTAGTCAGCTAGTTAGTGCACAGGACAGCACTCCTTTATCTTTCCCAATTCCTTACTGTCCCATGCCATTAAGCTATGCCAGACCTAGGTTTTATTCTGGCCTTATGTTTCCAAGATCTTTGCTTGAAGTAACTGGAATTAATGTTTAACCCATATTGCAGTTAACCAGCTGCTTTAAAAGAGCAGCAGGGTTATAGTACAATGATCATCCTGGTGCTTCATCTTTCTTGTTTCTATTTGTTCGGCCATATAGCAAAACCCAGAAAGTTATTTAGGTTTTTACTTGGGACACTATGTTGTTATGTACCCACATTCTCTTTTTAGGGAACCAGAAAGTTCTGTAGATTACAATTGTTTCAGATCCTGCTACTAAACCCTTTCCACAAGCTTGGGCCCAAAAGAAAAGAGGAGAGGAAGAGAAGTTATATAAGCCCAAGGCTATATGCTTGCAATTTTAGTAGAAGTAGGTCACCAGTTAGAACTTCAGTTTGACAGGCAAAGATTACACTACTCAAAACTAAGAACAAGAGGGGAGATTTTTCTTCTCTGAAAATCTTCCTTCTCTCCTCCAAAAGTTAGCTTTTTTCTGAGGTCCCACTGGATTCCCACCTGAGTATTCTCTCCCAGTTTACAGATTCCAGACAATTATTGTCTCCAGCGTGTTCCTTTATGCCGAAAAACATCAGTATTTATTGCCTCCTTTTAAAGTAAAATGTTTGTCAAATGCAATTAGTGTGCTGAACAGCCAACACAATCATGAAGTTGACAGAGATACATAAATTAATATATACATCAAGCTTCATACTTTGTACACATTAATAAAGGAAATCCTTTCCCATTCCATTAAGAGAGACTGAATTTGTTAGTAAGCTGCAAAAGTATTATATAAGACTAATTCTGAACGGCTGTTTTGGCAAGTCCCCAGCCAGGTAAGTACTGAACACAGACCAAAAGGGAGAGGAAAAAAGGAAAATAAATTAATGGGCTTAACACCTCATCTCAAGGATATTAATGGTAACATGAGACATTATGGTAGCCCCTAGATACATGGGGTTCAGTCAAAGTAGGAAATATATTTTAACACATTAGTGGCTGATGTACTGAAAAATTACATGCAGAAGAAGAACCCTTAGGAAATGTTGGACAGTTACGCAGTCACATATCTGCCCTGCTAACATGACAGAGCCATCGGTACAACTGGGCCTTCACCACACAATACATAGATTTTTTTTAAGTATGTCAAAGAATAAGCAGAGTGAGACTTTAAACACACTTTACCTGCCTCACAGCAGTTAAAAATCCTTGAGGATTAAAAAACCCTGTCATCCAGAAGCAGTTTGGTCGGCTTGCAAAAATCCAACCATAAAACTGGTTGTTTCTTTCTAGAAGCTCAGTAAACCAGAAACCAAGTATACTGGAAGCCCAAGATACCTAAAAATAGTAAACAGCATATTTGGTTTTAAATTTAATCACACAGATTTAAAACATCATATGCACATCAAGAAAAAGTAACTCTTCACAAGGTAGTAAACAACATAAAATAATGTAAAGCTTATTTTTAATATCTTGACTTTTAACCTGGTAGGTAAATGTCGCATCCTCTGAAATGTGAAGCAAACTCTTGCTCTTTTCAAATTCATGCCTACCATGCGATTTAGACAAGCACAATTTCAGGTTGGGCAGAGAATGCATTGAGAACAGCCCTGAGGAGAAGGACTTCAGAGTGATGGTTGATGAGAAGTTCAACATGAGCTTGCAGCCCAGAACACCAACAGAATCCTGGGCTGCATCAAAAGAAACATGGGCAGCAGGTCAGGGGAGGTGATTCTCCCCCTGTACTCTGCTCTTGTGAGACCTCAAGTCCATTTCTGGAGTTCCCAACATAAGAAGAACATGAAGTTGTTGGAGTGAGTCCAGAGGAGGGCCACAAAGATAACCAAAGGGCTGGAGAACCGCTGCTAGGAAGACAGGCTGAGGGAGTTGGGTTGTTCAGCCTAGAGAAGAGAAGATCTGGGGAGACCTCAAAGTGGCCTTCCAGTACCTGAAGGGGCCTACAGGAAAGCTGGGGAGAGACTTTTTACAAGGGCTTGTAGCAAGATGACAAGGGGTAATGGATTAAAAACTGGAAGAGGAAAGATTTAGGTTAGACATTAGGAAGAAATTCTTTAGTGTCAGGGTGGTGAGACACTGGAACAGGTTGCCCAGAGGAGTTGTGGAAGCCCCTATCCTGGAAGCATTAAAGGCCAAGTTGGATGGGGCTTTGAGCAACCTGGTCTAGTGGGAGATGTTGGAATGAAATTCTTTTTAAGGTCACTTCAAACACAAACCATTCTACAATTCTATTCTTAATATTCCCTGTGTAAATTATACATATTATGATGTTTTGGACTCTTGATTCTGAAGAGTCCTGGCAAACCTGCTCTATTTGACCCTGCTTTCTGAAGTGGATTCAAACTAGACTATCTCCCTTCCTTCCTCTATTATTCCGTGATTCCACAAATACAAGTCTTAATCTCACAGAATAGCAATTAGTGTGGGTGCTATTTTTTAAAATTCATCCTCACATTTTTAAATATTCTCTCTAGATTTTATCCTGTGAATATGCAACAGGCTGTTAAAATGGGAAATATCTGCTTCTCCCACATTTATTTCTATTTTTATAAATGAAAGAGCGATTGTTTTGACTGTTCATCGTAGCCCAAAATCCACTCCAGCAGTTGCACAGTTCTAGTTAACACTTGTGTTTGTGATGTACACCTACTTTTTTCCAGCTAGCAGGAACCCTTCCATCATACATGCAGTCTAAAGCATCCCTCAGATTTTCACTCATAACGATTGTCCCATCAATGGCAAGTTTTAGATCAGTCAGAGTGCTTCTCACTAAGGAAATAACTCTCTGCATTTGTTCAATCTCTTGTCGCAAAAATATGTTCATAGGCTGAAAAGGTCCCATGTTCTTTAGTTTCTCTTTTACCTGTAGGTACAAAACCAAAGATCCTTCAACAGGAGTAAAAAGTAAAGGTCATTTTAGCATCTTCCTTGAACCCTCTGCCAGACAGAAATACAGGATTTGTTCCAAGAGAAATCTATGATACTAAGACTGCCTATGTTTTCAGTCTAGCTCATTACTTAGTCTGTATATCATTCTATGAGCTAACACCATTTAAACAGCATGTAGGCCATACCCCATTTCGAGGATTTTGGCTTTAATTCCAACAGACAGTTCCCAAGGTTCATTTTGCACAAAAAAATCATGAGTGATTGCCCCAGCCACTTTGCCTCAACATAGTAGAGCTGTTTATCAGCAATCCCTGGGAACTATCACAATGTCCAGTAGTCTTGAATTCTAATAAAACTTGCTGATATATTTTAAATAAAATGTGTAAAGTTAAAAAATTAACAACAACTATGCTTTCTAACCATATGAAGACATTCTCACATTGAGAGTCATTCCATCTTCCATATAAGCAGAAAGAAAGTTAGTATTTCAGAAAAGAAATGGCTGCAAGGCAGCAAATGTCCATTACAACTATAATTACCTAGGCTATTATGTGTTAATATGGAATCTGAGATACTAACACTAGGCTCCAATCAATGAAACCTATACTTGACAAGCTTTTTAGCATTCACTTCACTGAAGAAGAAAACATCCTAAAAACATCTTCAGGTTGTAAGATGAATCCCAAAGTAATACATAGGTAAAAGCTGTAATACTCTTAGAAGCATGAATACAATTGCAACATGACCTCATTTCTCTAGAGTGTCAACAAATGTAGCTAAAAGCTGATGATCCTATGTCCCCCATAGTGTAAATAACAACTTAAGCATTAAGTGGTTTAATATTTTGAAAAAGCTCTTATGCAAGTACTTCAGTGCACGCTTAGTGACTTCACTATAAATGTTAAGAGTCTGGTCAAATGCCTTTAGACTATGTTTTTGAAGTACTGTCTGTAAGACTGAATTCAGACAGGCTTTTAGAAAATTAACATTGTTCCTTTTTTTTTTTTTCTTTTTAAAAATTCACACAAAGCAAGATGAAGCAAATGTTTTTGACTGAATTTCATTTACTCACTTCAAATGGCACATAATCATCAGGAAGTTTTCCCAGCATATCATCAGCTACTCTGGCTACAACTGCCTCTCGGGTTTCACCTCCTCCACCAGAGCTATCTTTAGGCTGAATACTGAGGATGATGTCCAATACATCTTTGGAAAGTTTACTTTGGTAAGTGATATCTGCATTGGGGTGCAAACCAAACACCTCTGGTGTGTCGTAAGCTGGAAGACTCTACATAGTAAAATACAAAAAGAGTACATTGTAAAGAAAGAGGCTAGATGTCTTAAAACAGTCTTAGGGCAAATAACTTGCTGTGATCTATTTGTCATGTCACAGCCCAAGTCACACCAAGGTTAACACAAATTCAGTTTTAACCTCTATATGCTATTTTAATAGTCAGCTTGTACTTTCATATATTTATACTTTTAATTTCTGGGAGGTTGTACCCAATGTTTTGATTCCATTCTTTGCCCTCCTTAATAAATTTATGCCTTCAGGTATGTTCCTCAAGCAAATCACATGAAAAAGAAGATTCCTGTCATGATGACAATATTGCTGACAATAATTAGTTGTCACCAACAGATATGCAGACTTTTAGAGAGCAAAAAGACAAATATAAAATAAATAATAAAAAAGAATAAGATCAAAAAAACATGTGCTTTGAACAAAAGACAAAATAGGCACCCAAGAATTTGTGAGAAACAAGTGAATTGGGGTTTTTTTGTGCTGAAACTTCCATTTACCAACCTGTATGTACTGAAGGTATTGATCCACCGTAGTACATTTGGGAATGCTATATCCTTTGTAGAAGCTGAATTCCTGACTGGATGTATTTTCACTGAACCAAACCTTTACAAAGGTGTTCATGAGTCTTTTGTCATAGTCATCTGTCACACGGCCACCATACTGGATCTCACCTATCATGTAACAAACAGTATTCCAGGAGATCCCCTAAAACCAAGCAGAAAGCACTGCCTTTAGCTAATCTGCGCCTATTTACATCTCCCTTAGTAAGAACAGTTGGTATAGATTTACCAAGTCCTGCATCTGTCCCTTTTGGAAGAAAGTTATTCTATTATCACTCTTTTTTTCTTATAACACTGCATTCCCAGAATTTCTCCAACAATTTATAATTTATTGACAAGTAATTCAAGAGGCTATTCCAGCATCTGGGCAAGAGGAATATTGCTACACTCTAATCATGCTTTCAACTTCACTTAAAATGCCAATCGCAAAGTGATCTGCAAAGACCTCTGTATGACAACTGAGCATGTGAAAGACAGGAATGTAAGAGAACTATTCATTTAAAGCCATTTTCTATTTCATAATGCAGCCAAGATAGGTTAGAGGAGCCAAATCTTAATATTTTTATTAAAAATACATTTAAACAAATTAATATTTCTAAAACAGTGGTCCATTTTTAACTGACTCAATAAGCATTGAAAAAAGGTCTATACTTCTAAGGTTTCTATTTCTGAAGTTTGTGCTGGGAAGGATTTGGTTTTTTATTGTCATGTATACACTAACACAGAAATTCAACATTCCCAGGACTAAAAGTCTAATTTCAGCCTCCTGCTCTACATACATGTATACTTGGAATCTTGAATATTTGTGGAAAGAAACAAAATAATAATTTAAAATTATGTTCATGTTTCAGTTATTTGGAACTATGTATTTACATTCCACTACTAGAAAAATCTATCGCCCTAATCCACCTTCCCCACAAAAATATGAATTACCTTCTTGGCGTCCACAGCATCCAAGTGGTTTTGAATGAACTGCACAGTAGCATTAAAATCAGCTTGATTAAACTCATAGGGTATATTCCAACCCAGAGATCCAAACTTGCGTCTTTCTTGAACAGCAGAGTGTAGGAAGGCTACAGCATACAACAGTGGTTTCCATTGTACCATATCACTGAAATCTAGTAAATTCTGGCTGACACCTATTGATTGTAAGGAGGTTTTATAAGAAACACAGTAATAGTATTTTTCCAAACCACTTCTAAAAACATAATTCTTACAGATATTCAGTTGGCTCTCTACCTCTCCCAAGAGTAAATTATTGTCCTACAAACTGTTCTATGTTAGAGATAGTTCAAAGCATGCCATCCAATTGCTCAAATAAAGAGAGTAAACTTCAGGGGGAAAAACAAACAAACAAACAAAAGACAACCCACAATTTACTAATAGCTGGATTCACATCAATTTGACGCTTTAAATTACAGAACTTTATTTTATGAAATGTGAAGAGCACTTTATCACCAACAAAGATTAACATGTCGCCTTTCTGCCAAAAGACACAAGATTAAAAATTTATACATTTTGAATTGAGATGTTAGAAGTCAACATTTGAGAAAAGAAAAAGCATTTTGCTGTCCAGTTAGTTCTGGAAATAGAGCTCCAGCAGATTTTGGTTTTGTTTTTCACAACTTCTAGCTGAAACCCAGGATCAAGATGCATCTCAGCATCCTTTCAATCAGGTCCTCATAATAACTTACACCTACTATCAGTAGCTACAGTGTGACCACATGACAGCACTAGGGAGTCCAAATATTAGCAAAATTTAATTTTGAATCATTTTGACTCTACCACTCACCACTGTATGTCCTCCTTAGTCCAGCTCTGAGTCCTTGTGGTGGTTCATTAGTAAACTTAATAGACATTTGAAGAAGGGTGATGGGGAACTGTTTGTGAATTTCAGTTGTCATCCACAGTCGAAAGCTTTCATGGATGGTTTCTGTCTCTATTACAGTGTCCATCAACTCATCCATAAAGTCAAGTCCAAGGTGGCAGTTTTGCAGAAGTGCCCAACCTCCCTAGTTTAAAACAACAGAATATACACTTAAATAACATTGTTCATAAACTGAAATTGTTAAAATCACTATTTGTTTATGCTGCAGATTAGGAACAAAGCCAACACATCTAAGCCATAGCAAAATACAGCACATTTCAGCTTTTACAAGGGCTGTTAAAGGAAGAAATCCTCCACAGTCAATTTTGCACCACTGGCTCACCAAATCAAAACCAAGGCCTTATTCATTTGGTTTTATGTACATTTAATGTACAAACAGAGAACAGTATCCATAGTAATGGCACAAATGCAATTAAAAGTCTTTTTTCTCCAAGAGAAGGCTCATGTGAGCTAAGCTGTGGGCTGCTCCTTCTGGAGGTGTTGTTAGCTTCTTTGGTTTTATTACCTAAACAAGTGGTCCTTATGTGTCCAATCTGGTCATCTCAGTCCCTAATTTTTCTCTTTCAGTACCTTTAAAACATATCTAGACATGAGTACAGAGCTGATAAACACTGATAAATCTTTACTTTATAGCTGAGCCCATGATTTCATTGACCCTAAGTAAGGGAGCTCAGAAGTACCTTGATAGAGCAAGCTGCTAAACCTTGCTTCTCACAAGGGTCACAAGCTTGGAAAAAAAATGCCAAAAATTACTTAAGCTATTTCTATCAATCAATAGATATCAAACTTTCTCATATGAATTGTGATACTGCATTAGACACCTCACATACTTCTTCATTAAGAAGATATGTGAAACAGTGAGGGAAAGTGACGGCATTTCTCTTAAAAAAAAACAAAAGGAGCCATTCTTCCCTGTTATTTGAAGGAGCTTCTTCTCATCTTAACTGCTAACTAGCTCTTCTTACCATGAAGTTCTCAAATGAGAATCTGAAGCAGAAGTTGGAGAAAAACTGCTTTTACACACATGGAAGAAGCTCGTAACACAGGAGCACAAGAAGTTTAATCTATTCAATCAGCAGGTGCAGCAGTACTACCACGTGATGGGTAAAGCATGCTAAATTGGAACATCTCAGCTTTTCTTTTTTATACAGGAAATGTTATTCTTTAATTCATCCTTGCTTCACTTGTAAAATGCCTGTGCTATCCATCCCAAAACAAAATCCAGATCACAGCAATACAAAATATTTTGCTACACAGACTTGTTTTTTTCCAGGTTATGTAACTATCAATAGTATATTTGGAATTCAACTTCTTAATTTCACAAAATGTTTGTATTAGTAAAAATACAAAACTGAAGCAATGTTGTGAAATGCTTGCTAAAGAATATTTAATATTCATGCAATCCAAAAAATCAATTCAGCTATATTAATCAATCAACTACCTATAAAAACTCCATTTTATATTAAAACCACTGCTGTCTGCACAGCATTAAAAGATTGGTTGTGGCTAATTAAATAACTGTGAAAAAACAGTTCTATTGCTTAGGGCACTTCTTTATACAAATAAAGATACTTTCTTGCATCAGCATTAACTACCCCCCAAAACAGTATTTTCATGACAGAATTTTAGTTCAATAGAGATACAAAAAACATTCAGATTTTTTTCTCTTACATGAGCCATTGTCTGCTGTAGAAGTTTACGAGCATGAATTTCTTGCCCCTGGCCCATGGAAACACAACGTGTCTCTATTTTCAGTCTTTTTCCCAAAGCAATAATTGAGTCCGTAGGATCAGAGCCCATGGAAAGAAAGCATATGAGTGGAGTACGTGGATCTGACTCCTCCCATGTCTTCTCCAAGTCCAAAATTACTCCCTCTGCATATTTCTCCCCCATAGTGTCAATGATGTATTTTCTTGCCTATATTAAAAAGGATAAATTTAACCTGTGATGTAATAATATGATACTGTTTTCTTACCAGTGTAAATACAAGCAGTAAGTAGGCTGAGGAGCAAAGGCTGCTATACATTTATATGAGAAATACAAATATGCAATATTTTTTTAATATGTCAACATAGCATACTGTCTTTGAAGATGTTATTTCTTACAGTCCTACAAAACCAATGAAACATAAAAAAATATTATTCTATTGCATATATATTCACATACTATTATATATAATACCTGTCATTACAGTATAATAAAAGTAATAACCTTATTAAACCATTAGCAAGGTATCTCCAGTAGACAGCATAACCTCTAACTTAAAATCTAGCTTTCCTTTCCAAGTATTAGAGAAAAAAAGGAGGAAAGAAGATATTCTTCAAAGGTGTTAGGTTCTTCCCACCTTCACATTTACACAAACAATTAATTAATAGTAGTAATGATGAAAACATCACTAAGTAGAAGATCCAGATGCACAGATGAAGACTATCTCTGTAATTACTTATTTATTTATTTCATAAATTATTAGATTATCACTCCTTTTTATTAAGAAACAGAAAAGGCTCTTTCAAACAGTCTGAGATTATCTTTCTTGTATTCTTTCCCACTACATTGCTTTTGGTTTAGAACAATCCTCTTTTATACCTGTTGGTCACTTCTCAGCAACAGAAGATATTCAGCATTCAGCATTTGATAAACTGTCAGTTTTCATTAAACCATCATAAAATGAAAGTGTATCTTCCCCCCCTTAAGAGAACTGAGAAATTAATTTTGCATCATTGGTTTCAGTCACACAGTGCACATCTGAGATAATAACTATAAAGCACCATTTAACCTTCTGTTGACCACAGCTACAGCAAGAAGTGTCAAGACTGTCTGTAAGTGCAGTCACATCGTCTAAAGGTTGGCATCCACAAAATAAATACCACACTTTTAGTAGTGCATTCTGATTTCAGTAAATTGCCAGCCATTGCTCTGAAATTGTTGGCAAAAGCATAATTTTTATTCTTTTGCACTGGAAAGAACATAAACTCTACGAATAGGCTGTTAGAAGTTGACCTTTTCTTAAAAATAGGTCCAACCACTTAATAACATGTATTTTTATATTTTGCAGGTTTCTAAAATGATGTCTTTAAATTAAAAACTTTGAACAGACCTTAATACAGATTTTTCAAAGGTGGGTCTCATCCTTACATACAACAAATGGTTCCTGAATTAAATAGCTTTCATGTTTTTACTCTTAGCCAACTAAGTTAATGAAAAAATTGTACTTCAGCCTAACATGAGGATAAATTCTACAGTTTCAGTGAGTAATATCAGCAAGGACAGTAAAAAATACCTTCCAAACTGATAAAGCAGAACTGAACATGCATTTACATTTCCAGATGAAATCCTATCTTCATAGTAAAATCATTGGCTAATATTTGTTCAATGTATTGAAATAATTTTTCTAACACTGCCCTCGTAATGAATGCATAAATTATCTGAAAATAATTTCAGAAAATGCAATGTAAAGGTCCTTTACAAAAAGAAGTTTAGCATTAAAAAATAAGAATAACAATAATAATTGAACTCAATCCATTTACTATTATTCTAATGACACCTAAATAGACAATGTTAGCTATATAAATGTACCTGAGCCATGGTCCTGTCAGGACACCATGATCTGATAAGAAGAAGATGTCTGAAGCAGTCCAAGGATTGACCATAGTCACCAGGAATCAGTTCTTCTTCAGGATTCTCACTATCAAACCAGATTTTCCACTGTTTCTCTGCTCTGGAAATCTGCAGTTATGCCATCAAAGGAGGAAATCTCACTAAACAGACAAGTCATATTTCAACTGTCACCATGTCACAAACTTTTAATGAGGGTCGGAGACACGTAACCTACATGCAGGCATTTGTTTATAAATGTTAGCACAGATTTAGTAAGGCTATTTAAAAAACAAAAAAAAAACCAAAAAAAAACCAAAAAAAACCCAAAAAAAAACAAAAAAAAAACCACTTTAAGATCTCAAGTGCAAAACTGTAGAATTCAACAATGGCCTTAATTGTTCATAGTTTGAAAAAAAATAAAGAGCTACTATTCAATATTTTCCATTAATGATATAACAGCCTAGCAAGGCCAAAATAAAGACAGCTAGGGTCAGAGACAGCTTTGAGAACACTAGATACTTAATTGCTCCCCATATGACTGTATAGAATGTACTCTTCACATACACCAAATGCTGTTTACTTACTCCATTAGCTACCATACACTTAATGTCCATTCAGGCTATTCATACAACTGTTGAATTTACTAAATGCTCTTCCTCTAACTCTTATACTCCATGTAATCACAGAAATATTGGAATAAGCATCATAAAACACAGCATAAGAGAGCAAAACAAGGATGCAAGAAAGTCTAACAACCTTACAGAAGAAGATTCAAGTTGCATTATGTGAACTGGATAATAGCAAGCTGTATCTTAATATGAAACTTTTCTCACTATAGAGGATGTGAAATGTTATATTTTCTTCTTATTTTCCTGTGGGGTTTTTAAGTCTTTTTATCAATACAGGTTGCTAAGCAATTAGGGTCATAACCATGGCCATCTGCTGTTAGTTTCATTCTGTTTTATAAAATAACCCAGTTTCCCACCAAATGCCTTGATCATTACCAGATGAGCCCTGTCAAACAAGAGACTCCTTGTAAAAAGCTCTTACTTACTTGATCAAGAATATCTGAAAATTGCTTAAGTTTACTGAGCTCCACCAAGTTCAGCCAAGTCATATCCAGGATCCATTTAGCTGGTTTAGGAGGACAAGCTTTAAGGTCTAGGGAAGCACCACCTTCAAGAAATTAGGAATTACTTAGAATTAGAACTGTTGGAGACACCCAAAAAAAAAAAAAAAAAAAGTATAAAAATTGGACCTCTTTAGAAAATGTAAACTAGATAGTTCAAGACTATTTCATGTCTTCCCGTCTGAAGAAAGACGACTTAGTAACTAAGGACAGTCATAAAGAAATTTCTGAGTTAGGTAACCTGCAAAACTCATTTTCAAACCTTATTTTTCACCCTACCTTAAAACATAATTTGTTTAAATTAATGACAGCTTCCATTACAAGCTAAATCTATTTTTTTACTGTAAAAGAATAAGTGCTTGAATTTACAGAGGGAAAAACTGAAAAAGCTTAATTTCAGGTTTTTTTGTTCTTTGATTTTATGTTGTTGTAGATAATGAAATAAATACGCCTTTCTTGGAATTCAAATGAATCTAAGAAAGCTGACACAAAATAAAAAGAAAACACGAGTTACAAGAATCCAGATTTTTAATCGCCAGAAGAGAATTATAACATACTCTTAGTTGACAGACTTCTCATGTGCATAAGGCAGCAGGAGACAAGTTCAGAGATATAACGACAGCTCCCAAATTTTCTACAATAATGTATATGCTCTATTTAATAATTGCTCTGTTGTTCCAACCTTTAATGAGTGTCAGAAATTCCTCATGCTTCACTCTGTTTCTTTGTATATCGATCTTCAGTGTAAGTAATAATGTGAAAAGAAATTTGTGCTCCTCATAGAGTCCTCGGGCAGTGTATCTGTACACTTCGTATGTCATATGTTCAATAATATTAGTAATCCTTTTGCTTGTTACAGGGCTCTTGGTAGACCTGTTGGAAGAAAGGTCGGCAGTTGCATGTCAATTTGCAAAGGCTTTATTAAAGCAAATACTATGTAAAAGACATAAAGCTACAGTTTAGAATTTTCAAAACATGAAAAAATAATAAATCACAAACAGAATTGTTGCAAGCTAGCAACATTCAGGAGCAAAAAGAAAAAAGAACTCCTTTCTAATAAAGCCTTTCTACACAGCTGAAAATCAACACAGTATAATGGTTTTTAGTAACCTAGTGCCTAATTTTTAAGGACTTCAAATACATTTGAAGGTTCTTTGCCTTAGTAATTAACAGATAAAGGCTTATGGGTATTTAAGTTGATAACTGTCAAAAATTTAACGAGCAATGCTCTTCTTTCTGGCATTCGTTTACAAGTTTTTACTGTACTACAGCCAGATCTAGGACTGGGTAAGCACAAATTAAACTTGTTAGCTAAATTACCTGGCCAAGGAGCTGTCAAAAAGCCCCAAAAACTGCCGAATCGAAGTCTGATACATCACATTGACCATGCTCATCTCAGTAATAAGGAAGTATAAGATGCTACCTCGAGTTGCAACTGAAGGACAGGAAATAAGAGTGTTCAAAGCAGAAATTAAGAGTAGAAAAACTTTAACTCTCTACAACAAGTACAATGATTTTAACGCTAACACTAACTGCAGATCCTTGAGTTGCTCCACTCTCTACTGGCCAGAAAAATAATTAAAATGTTAACTTAATCCTCTTGTATGCATTACTAAAAAAAAATCTTCTCTACAGCTAATGCATGCTATGTAACACCTGGTTTGCAAATATCACTACATATGGAGAGCATCTGGGTGGTATTCGACAACATTTACGTCAACAGTAGAACATATAGAAAGTAAGATGGCTTGAAGTACTGTTTGAATACCTAAACAAATTTCTCTTTACAGATATTTACAGAAGTCATATAAAAGCCAAATGAACTGTATTTATGTAACTTACCCGGCAGTGACTTAACTTACTTTCAGCAGTCATTTAACTTGAAATACTAAGGTTTTACAAAATCTGCAATGATTTCTGGTACACTAACCATACAATTTTACTCATTTCCTAAAATACAGATATAACACTTCATTCCAGAGCGCATCTTTTTTTCCACCTTTTTCACATGTTTTCACCTGTTAGTTAAAAGCCAAAAGGCTGATGAAATGTGCTGACTGCAATAACTTAAGGATCTATGACAGGATACCTGAAGCATTCATCCAAACAGATACAAAAACATTTACCATTATACTGGCCCTCAAAAATAATGTCAATATGTTGAACTCAAATATACAGTTACCTATATACTCTATTGACTTGTCTCATGGACCATCTATAAGAAGTGTCAACATTTTAACAACTGAGAAAGAACAACCAAGCCCTCCCAAGTTTTATTCAGTAAACTAGATGGACAGGTACACTTTCGTATAGTGCAACGGGAAGTCTCAGAAGAGAATAAACCATTACATTTTACAAATTCTACATGAAGCATAACATTGACTATTTTCTCCACCATAGCTCAAGATGACATTTCCTAGATAAACTTTATTTATAGGAAAACACAGATCCTTTCCACATCATGGTCTTCCTGATCTCATCCTACCATATCTCTTCCTTTTAAGTATTTCTGGTTTAACCCTCCATTCAAGTCATTTGTCTTTCATCACTACCTTCACTCACCAGGTCTGTACTCTTCACGGGCTGAGTTGATCTGTACTTCAGTCTCAGCAGAAGTTTGCAGTTTCTGTGTTACCTCCTCAGCAGTCTTCTTAGTGTTACTCAATACAATTATCAGGCTCTCATCATCTGCCAGAGAACCCTTAGTGCTTGTAAGTCTGAACAAAAGGTTGTCTTCTAGGTCTTTCATCCTCCTTTTGTTCACAGCCACATCTTCAATAAGATCTGTTCTTTCTTTCTCTAATTCCTGTTGGAATACACAGTAATATTTGGAAAACAGGAAAGTAATCAGAAATAAAAACAAAATATATTTATGTATGTAGTTTTAAAAGTATTGTTCCTACTAAAGCAGTACAGGTCAAGCACAACTGCATTAATTTTGGGAAAGAATTTCAGTGGTATTTCTCACAGCAGGTCATATATAAAAAATTTTTACCTACTGATTACAGCTTTCCATTAAAAATAAAACCAAAACTGTTTAAAATATATAGAAAAATATGTTCATCACAGATAAATGGTCTTTCAGTTCATTCTTCTATATTTTTTAAATTAAAGTTACTAAAAATGAATCCCTCAGACAAAACATCTCAATTCAGTGAGGTAAAAAGAAATAAAAACAGAGGATGGATTAAGAGTCTTTCAAAAGACAAGAATAATATTAATCTTAAGACTCAACAGTAAGTGAGCCAACTGGTAAAAATATTGGCTATGTCTACAGAAGTACTCCTTCACTGTTTACAAAGGTCTGGTGGATAGTTCAATAACATCTCTCCAAATTTGGAAGCTGTGTGTTCACACCCTCTTTGCCAAGTCCACTTTAGCACTACAGACAGGCTGCAACTATTCCAAAGAAACAGACGCAAATACATGATCTCTCTCATAGTACTAAAGGCATCATGAACTTGAGACCTTAGGAAGGCTTAAAGAAAACGTTTTACTCCTGGATTTGAGTAGGCTTCATTTATACAGATTTGCAGCACTGTTGCAACTTTTCAAACTGCTTTTTTTTCTTCCACATTATAAACTGATGGCCTTCTCAGTACTCAATTCTGCCTACAATCCCATGTATTCCAAGTGTTAGTTCTTTCAAAGAAAGTCCTTTTATCTTAAAAAGGAAATTCAAAAAAGAAAAAATCATCCCCGTCTCATTACCAAATTTAAGTTCTTTTCTTGTCACTGTACAAAAACTATATTGAAACATCATCAGGTAGAGAAGATTTATTTGGACCATTGTCATTGAACAATGTAAATGTCACATAACTTAGAAGCTATGCATACAGATTCAGAAGATTCTGACAAAAATTGATGAAGAATGACAAGAAAACTACGGTTAACTCCGTTTTAATCAGCTGATGCCTAATGGAACTAAAGAAAAGCAGGTACCAGTCATAAAGCAAGGCAAGCATTATGCAAGTTTGATGAAGCAGAAACAATTTTTTAAACTATAGTATTAAAGGAATGTTAGCATCCAATTAAATATAATTATCATGCTGACAAATCATCCTGAGCCAAATTAAATTTCATGTTTTACTGAGTTCAGTTTATAAGGTTAAACATATTTTGAAGTGCCATGCATTTAAAAAAGAGAAGGCTAAGTTTTCCTCCTGAGCCTGAGCAACAATTTGGAAACAGAATGGCCAAACTAAAGAAAGTGAAGTCTTCTATGCCA
Organism: Apus apus; assembly: GCF_020740795.1. NCBI lineage: Eukaryota > Metazoa > Chordata > Aves > Apodiformes > Apodidae > Apus > Apus apus. The sequence continues at coordinate 80,725,611 of NC_067283.1, read as the reverse complement.
GCTTTTAAATCTTCATAAACAGATTACATTAAGAATAATCACAATAGAGAGAGCCAGAAAGTTACCCTGCAATATGGGAATAAAGACTAATATACTAAAATGAAAGTAAAACCACCTACGGGTAAATGTAAGACATACAGCCAGGAAAAAGATACAACTAATTATTTTACCTTTTTCTCTGTGAGAATTACTCTGCCCAAGAGTTGATTTTCAAGACCTTTCATGGTCACAGTAAAGTCAATGATGGAGGTACGAGCATTAATTTCAGGAGAGTAACCTGGATTTGGCAGTTGTGTAGTAATGTAGAGTCTGAAACCATTCATAACATCTACTTCCTTATCACCAACCTTCACCTTAAGAAAATGTTTAAAAAGAAGTCTTGAGATATCAAGATCAATACACACCCTTTCAGATACTGCATGTAAAAACAGAGGTTACGGTTTTCTGTTCAAAAGTGTAGAAGTCCAGCTTCACATTTTATGTGTGATGCAAACAATTTGCTGAGAATATCAGTGGAACACTTTAAATTATTAATTCACAAATTATTTCAATTCTTCTAAAACTCATAAGCAAAGGCATGAGGAATGCTATAGGTTAAATATATTAACTATTTGTGATCTTAAAACTTAAAACTCTATTTTTGTATTAGTGGTAATAAAATTTAAATATGAGTTTAATCTTTGTAGGCAGATACATAATAGGAGTTGTTTTGTTGAGGGCAAGTGGTGGGGCGAGGGGGACAATTTTCCACTTTTGCTCTTTTCTTTTTACCTTGTTGGTAGCACCTGTTTTAATGAAGTTTCTTTCCAAAACATTATCAAGTGCTGGGTCAAGCTCTTCTCCAACATCTTCTATTAACAGAGGTCTTCCAAAAAAAAGGCTGTCTTCCAAGTGATTTCTAAAATATTTGTGATTTAATGATGTGATCTAAAAATACAATCATGGACCTATATGTTAAGTCCAGTTAGCAAGGTTTTGTTTGTTTTATATTTTAAAATTATTTTATTTAAATTACTGACAAAACAAATAATCCTATGGTTAGACTAGGATTAAGCCAAGAATTTTGACCACAAGAAAAGGTAGCATTGGTGTACCATACTCTTAGATCTCATTGTATGCATACTTCTATTTTTCAGCTGCAAAAGTAGAAGAAAAGCAACACTGAGCACTTAAATTTTTGATATTGTATAAGCGCAGCCAGACCAGAAATTCACAGGAACCTTTTATCACCTTCAAGTTTATCTTAAAATTAACATCACCAAGACAAACATCAGTAAGGCCAATTCCAAGATTAGGGTTCTTTTTTTTTTTTTCCCTTAAAAATTAGGGGGTTATATTGAAGAAGTCATTAAAAAGTCTTTGCTTTTAAAAGTAGTCCTCAGCACAATTGTGATTGATTTTCAACATGTACACAAAGCACATTCAGCTTAGTTTGTTTATAACTCCATAGTTAAAGTCTAATAATAATTTTTAAACATAACTAGCTAGGCAACCATTAAAGTGTTCTGCACTGAGATAACAATCAACATGAATAAAAGTAGCTTCCTAGTAATACTCTCAGAGTCACTTTATTATCATCCTTCAAACTCCTCTTTATCATTTCAGAGTTATCTTTTTTAAAAGCTGGTTTATTGATGTAATTATAATTGTAGCAAACAAGGACCTTCTTTCTCATATTTTCCACTGTTGGCATTGAATTGGTGTATCTTGCTTCAGATTGCACATTTTTGCAATACTGTCTTCCCTGTATATTTGCATAAGGCTTAGTACCTGACAACCATGCTAAACCAACAGAAATTATCAGTAATTTCTGATTAGTATATCATAAAGTATCATGCTGTGCATCTTCATGTTTTAACATTTCTATGAACCTGCATTAATCACTTAATTGGGTTTTTTTCCCAATGCTTTTAGCATTCTGCAAACATGGTTCAGCCCTTATCAGACATTACCCACCCAGTCTACTTTCCAACAGTTGGTATTGTATTAAAATAAATTAAACAAACCAAATCACTGGTACTAATAAGCCTCAAATGTACAATTTAACATCTAGCCAAATCTCAAATCTACCAAAATATATCTCAGATTTCCTTTATACCTCGTCTAGGCATTTTATATAAAAGGCATTTGATAAGTGTTATTTGGATCACTGAATTGTAATGTTTTGTGAGCATTTCTAGGGATTATGAATGCAACAGCATTCCTATTACCTGAAGTTCATTTCTGCCTTCCTTATTTTTAATCCAAATTTTACCCTGTGCCTGTGGGTCAATTAATAAAGGATAACGAGATGCTTTAGTGGCAATGATTCCATTTTGTATGGATAAATGATCATTTGGTAATCCTTGTAGGTTCCATTCACTGATAGTTGTAGCATCGGTCAACATTTCTATGAGGTTTAAGTTACTACCAAAGGGGATTTTCCGGCTTCTCATTTCCTTTTGCCAGTCATTTAATAGTAGACTGCGAAACTCTTGGTTAAAAGGACCAGAATAGGAAAGAAAAGCTGTAGCCAAGAGCACATCACCTTAAAGAGAAAAAGTAAAAAAGAAAGCAAAACATTACAACTTTGCCAGTTCTATTAATGAATAAGCTGCTTCCTTCCCTAGTTGTTTGGCTGATAACTGAAGAACACACTTTGGCCCATAAAGACAACAAATGAGAGTCAGGATTTCCCAAGACATGTACATAGCAAGACAATGCTACATTTCAGTAGGTGCTACATTTCAGTAGGTGCCACATTTGCTTTATTTGCACAATGAAACTGTAGGAATCAAGAGATGGGCATCTGGCATCCAGCCAAGGTCAACTCAACATGCACACACAACTCACTGTTTGAAACACCAAATCCTGCACAGGCAGGGCATGGCAGAAAAAAATCTTACTCAAATTTCCAATCCCATCGTTTCATTGCACAACCAGGAGCACAGGCTTAAACAACATTTTGGGGGGAGAAAAGAACCTTTATTTAGGAGTACTGAATAAGAACAAGTTAATTAAATTGTTACTAGTAATAATAAAAAAAATTAACAGACATCATTATGGCAATATTAAGGACAACAAGCTTTTAATCTTTTAGTCAGCTCCAAAACTATCCCCTTAAGTTTCATGATACCAAAGTTTGGGGGGAGGGAGGGTTTGTGCCTCTGAAGTAAGAATGTAGGGTTCCAGACTGAAGAAGATACTGTACTTTTATACTAATATTTTTTAGACTTTTTCAAGTTATCTATAAAAATACATTGTTAGTATGAGTGGAAGGTATCCTGTATTTTTAAAAAGTTAAAAATAAGCATATATATTATATAAGCTAATAGAATACAACCTATCTACTACAATCCAACCTACAAAACAATATCTGCTTTTTTCAAGGCAAAATTACAAAGTACTTTAGCTTTCAAGTCCATATTTAATAAAAATTATCTTCTAAGAAACAACATTTTTATGAACATCAGTAACTGCATTTCAAAATACTGATTTCAACAAATAAGTGTCAATGACTGAATATCAGTCTTTCTCTCCTCCATATTTTTCTCACTTACAGACATTTTATTGGCACTTGTGCACACATGACTCTCTTTGAACTACTGTCTACAAACATCAGCCAAGTTCAAACATCAGTGTCCCAGGTATGCACTGCATGTCATAAACATCAAGTAAAAGCCCATGCACAGTACTCAGTTACCATACTTTTTTAACCATATTTAACTTCAGTCTCGTATTTTTTACCTAGCAGTGCTTTAGAGAGAGAATTGATAATAGTTACACTCAATTTAGCAAAAGGGAAGTTAAGCTCCAAAGGAAAAGTTTAGTATTTTCAATGTTTTCAGTTTCACTAACCATTACAACCCAAGCAACTAACTTCCAAGTTCGAAGGCATGAATAAAAGCTTACCCACTAGCCTCTTGGTTTGTATGGCAAAATCTTTACTCTGTTCTGTCCATCTCTCTTTTTCATCTGCTAAACCACTTATAAGACTTGAAGCAGTTTGCATTTTATGACGGCAACGCTCGGCATCTTCAAGCAAAGTCTAGAGAAAACCATACACCAAGAAATATGGTTTACAGTAATGTATGCAATAGGACAGAAAAATCTCGACATTTAATTAAATGAGTAGTTAAGCAACACTTGTATCACTGTGCAAAGAAGAGGAAGTAGGATGGAAAAAATATGCCAGGACAAACTATCAACATCTGTCATAAATGTGATTCAACTTTTTAATATTTCTGATCTTAACTATTATGTTCACATACATGTTAAATAATACGTTAAATGTCTGGTACCTATAACCCCTGGGGAATTCTGCTCAGAATTTCAAGTATACTATATTCAGAAAACATACGTTAATGAAACTTGATGTTACAGTAGTAGGGGCTAAACAAATAATCCACATAAAATAGTTTTTAAGGAGCTAAGAGGCTGGGTGTAAAAGGATCAGTAGAGAAGGAGAGAGGTGGGATCCAGAGAGTCAGTATCCAAATAATATCTGTCTCTCATCCTGTCCAGCAACATCCTTTTGCAATGAATAACATTAAGCTTTCCTTAAAGTAAGGGTGCAAGCCTCTAGAACATTCACAGTTTCTTTTATGTAAAGGGCAGTTCACCTGTTTTTCTCTCATTGCTTTTTCATACTCTGCCTGCACAATATCTAATTCCTCTTGCTTGGAACACAGTTCTTCTTGAGCTTTCTGCAGATCCAGCATAGCAGTGGTTAGGCGATTCTCCTGGATCGCTAAATTAGCCTACGAAGCACACAAATATAAAAGTGTATTCATACATACAACACCTCAAAGCTTTTGCTATAATGTATATCAAAGAGTTTTACAGTATTACATTTCAAAATCAAACTGCTCGGTAGAGATTTCTTCATTCATTAAAAACATCTATTTAATTTTACAGGAATCTAAATTGTTATTGCAGGCAGCTGCAGTCAAGCAGTTGTTCTGACATCAAATAGAAAAAATAATTAGAAAAACTTCTGGAAATGCCAGCCATTCTCCATCTAACACAAACATTATGAGTCTCTTCTGGACTGCAAAAATGTCTGGTGCCACTATAAGACTATTTGATTTCTCCAACCAATGTACTTTGTCTAATGAAAGATAGTATGTCTATACTACAAATCTCACTTCCCTCTCAGTCACTCCTATTATAAATACAAGCTATTGTACATTAAAATCACCCTTGACCATGTTCTTCCTGACTTTAGTTCTTAACTTTTAACAATTATTTAGGCCTGCTTTTCTCTAAATAACACTAATGAACAAAGTCTCTACAGTCTTCTTATGAACTGAGATCCTGAAAATTAAAAGACCAAGACCTCAAGTTTTTTCCTACTTAATTCTCCATTGAGGTAAAGCAATTGCAATAGTGAGTTAAACCAGGTGACAGCTGCTTCAGTCTCATTCAGAAGGGGCCCAGAGGCACAAAACAGCACAATCTATCTCATAATTTTGACAACTTAGAAGTGTTAGTACATTTGAAATATATTTAAATATAGAGTTACTATTTTCATGATAACAAGTTCCTACAGAGGCATGCACCAGCTGGGACAAGGCAGTTGATGTTTCCAGCAGAATAATCCTCTGCACAGAGGTCAGAAGGAGAAGGAGCAAAGCGTGTTCGTGTTCCTCCCACTAGTTAAGAGACTTACCTTTAAAGGTAATACTTCCTTGTTGATGGAAAAAAATACAGCCATGGCTTTGGTCCATGAGCAAAGGCCAGCAACATTCCCACATACTCTCTTAGCTGTCTCAATGTTGTAGTCCACCATTTCAAAATACGGGCTCAATAGTTCTACCACTTCTTCGTTAATTGTGTCCTTTGGAAATTGCTTTTTGAAAAAGTGCAATATACATAACGTATGTAATATATGTAAATGATAAACATATCTATTTCAGCCCACACAGAACACTACCAAAATAAAAAATGTAACTTACAAACAGCTAAGAAGTTCTCTGTCTCATGCATCTTCAAGAGCCTGTCAAAGTAATTTCACTCTATTCTATATTCTTTACAAAATGGAAAAAATTCTGCCTTCATTTATGTTCTTCACTATCTTACAAGATCTATTACTGCTACACAGTTAATTGTTGATACAAAGTATCACAGACATCCTGCTTGAAATTTCATGTTCCTTAATGTTGTATAAGTAACTTAACAATCTTCAAAAAAGAAACAGAAAAGCTTAGCTCTGGTTCATAAACATAATTCTACAAGACAGTCCTATCAAAGGGCAAGCCAGCCATCTTCTCCTTAAATTACCTCATCTCACTAGTGGAACATTAGTTTCAATTTTAATAATTTATTTTGACTCTCTCTTTTCTCCAAAAAACTTCTCTTATATTTTTCATCCCCAAAAGTTCTCAGTTTTCTCCCTCAAATTTATTTTGATGGACAAATATTCTATGTAAGTTTTGTTTTCTTTCAAGATTTATCTACAAGGTATAATGAAAGTCCATCATCACTGATGAAGCTGAAAAATAGCTGTTCCTTGAAGCACAAATAGTTTCAGGCAATGAAATGTAGAAGACCTTTAGTAAATTAAAAATCCTTATGAGTAGATGCAATGTAAACACTACATAAACGCCATCTATAGCACTACTAACCATACAAAGTTGGTCCAGCCTGCCAGCTGTGGTTTCCCACTGGATTAGAGACTAAGTCAACTCCTCAAAATCCAGAAATCAGATATAATACCACGCAGTGGGGCAAGACAAGGTAGAATTTAGTAGTAGTAGATTAATAATAATTTAAATTTTAAAGATTAATTTATTCATCAGTTACTCTTTCCATTCCCCTAGACACATGATATGGAGCTAAAAACTCTAAATTAAAAAAAAAAATCTGAAAAATCTGATTTTGTACATTCTAATCTTTATTTATTCTTTTGCAAGCTACTGCACAAGTTGCACTGCTGAAAATTAATAAAAAGTTAGACCCCAGAAAAAAATGTTTTCTTTCACCTTTTATGAAACAGATAAGTAATGGCTATTCAAACCAAATGCTTAAAGCTTTGAATCATTTGTCACTGCAAGTACTTTAATTGCCTCACTTCAGAGAAACTATAATTGATTTATGACCTGACTTTGCCAGAAGGATTCAAGTTTATTTCATTAGGACACACTTATTTTTAAGCTCTAAACTTTTCAGATCGATTGTGTGCCTGATTCTCCTTGTACATTTGTTCTCCTGTGAACATCAGAGAAAACACTGTCCCCAATATTCTTAAATCAAAAAAAATTCAAAACCGAGGTTGCACAAGCACCTGTAGGTTCTGTAAGAAGTTCCCTGTTGTCATAAGCTTCAAAGATTCTTGCCATGATGGGATGGTACAGCATTTTTCCTGATCAATCTTCACGTTGTTCACTTTTCGCTGGAAAAGCAGTAACACACAGTCCATGATGCGCATAATGAGGTGAGGAGGTCGACCCAGCGTGCGGACAGTGGCAATGTCTGAAGGTTTTATTGTCTACAAATTTAAAACAAAGGGTAAAGGAATTACTGCCATTGTTTATTTAATAAAACACAGAGCACAATTTCACTAACAATATTGAACTAGTGGAGAAGAAAAAAAACCATATTATTTTAATTGGAATAATTTTACCTCTAAAAAGCATTAACCTAGAAGGACGCTCCAGATTTTTACTACTTCCTACTAACAACTTCTGGGAAATGTCAGCTCAGCCACCTACAAAGCAGTGCTAAAAGCTTAAAACGACCATGCAAAATTTTGAGGGGGGAAAAAAAAAAAAAAAAAAAGGCGCAAAAGGAAAATACATTTTGTTGATATTTGACAAGTGAAGGTGAATTAAAGAAACGAGTAAGAAGGCCTGATATATGTATATATTTGCACCTTCTGATTCGTCTTACTGGGAATGGTCCTGCTGTAGAAGCAGGCCCGCAAGAAAAACTAATACATTATAATCACATATGAAAACTGAGGCCCTAATAAGTAAGGTCAAGTAACCCTGAAAATGTAACAATAATCTCATAACTCCAGTGTACATCATGAATTAAAAAGGGCTATCAGAAAAGCCTACCGAAGATATTTCCTTAGAGAAGCACTAGTTTGAGCAATACTGCATACTGCACCACACACAGAGCAAAAAAACCCACTGAAACATGGCAACTGCTGATGGGCAGACCCACTCCCATAACAGACAAAACTGTCATCAAAAGCTTTCCTTATTCACAGGTAGTTTATGAGTACATGATAGTGACACATAGAAAGCAACAAGTTCTTACAGGAGTTATGACACATTGTTTCTAGCCTAGAACATGCCTCACTGGGGATTCACAAAGGAAAATTTTAATTACTTGTGTTTATATTTCAAGAAGAGGATATACTTCAAGAAAAGTAAATTATTGCAGATTATCCTGATCTTTCCTTCTGACTATCTTTTGTTTCCCTTCAATATTTTGTTCCTTGTTAGGTCCAGTGTGCACCTGATAACTCAGCAGGATTTTTCCAGGTATCTTTGTGGAAAATTCAACTGCTGTTTCTTAGTGACTTTCAGGAAATTCAACCCAGTCTTTTTTTGCTACAATCCAAATTGTGGCAAAAGAGTTGCATTTAATTTCAAATTATGTATTTATTTACTTCTAGTTGTGCATTTAATGTTCCATTATTATTGTAGGGCTAAGTGCAACTAAGTTTTAATGAACCTTGACAATTCTTACTCAAACAAACCTTAAAAAGGTAATCTCAATACATTTAAAAATGCTTATAAACTTATCTGTACCTATCTGTCTCTTAACATGATATTTAGCAGTCCTAGGATATGCAAAAAAATGGACTGAAATAACCAACAACAGATTTATTTTTTTTTTTTCCTCTGGGAAGTCAGCCTTAAATTTATCAAATATTTTAAAAGACAGTCATCTTTGCTGCAAGCAGAATTCCATTGTAGAAATCCCTAGAAGGAAGCTTGCAAACCCATAATAATTGAGATTAATGTCTTGAAAGATCCAGCCTACGGAGAAGTTTCTTGCTTAAAAGAGGTTTTGAATAAATGAATGCATGCTGAATGCATTAGTCTCCTTCTCTGGAGACATTCAAAACCCGCCTGGACGCCTTCCTGTGTGATGTACTCTAGGTGACCCTGCTCTGGCAGGGGGGTTGGACTAGATGATCTTTCGAGGTCCCTTCCAACCCCTATGATTCTGTGATTCTGAAAAAACATATATGCATGATGATAAGCTTGCTTTTCTGATGTTTTCCTCTCTCCTTTACCATTTATTATAGCAGATGCAAGGATTTCAAGATTAAGCCAAACTACCTTTCCCCATTGTGAAGTCACACAATAATGATGAGATTTCCATTGTGCTCTTCAAGTCAGAGATTCTTTAGCACTTCTCCCTCAAAGTGAAGTCATTCATTCAGAAGACCTATGAAAACTTAATTATACTAGATTTTGAAGACTGATATGAAGGAACATCACAATAGCCTTTAACCATCATAACTGTTGGCAGCCTCTCAAGAGAAAAGGAAAACTTTCAAGTAAAGCTACGTAATAACCTCTGGGGTTTACCTATGTTCATGGTTTTCCTTCATTCTTTCCTATTTCTTGTGATGCCAGCTCCCTGCTAGCCTCCAGGACTAAATTTACCTCATATCACACTGTTCCTGTTCATGACAGAAATGCCTCATGGGACATTCTCTTATACAGTCAACTGAACAGACATTTAAAAAATAATAAGCAAGATGAACAAAAATTAATCTTTTTTCCATCACTAATCATAGAACGGTCAAGTTGAAAAGATCATCTAGTTCCAAATCCCCTGCATGGGCAGGGCCACCTCCCACTAGACCACGTTGCTCAAAGCTCCATCCAATTTGGCCTTGAACACTTCCAGGGATGGAGCATCTACAAATTCTCTGGGCAACTTAGTCCAGTGTCTCACCACCCTCACACTAATGAATTTCTTCCTAATATCTAAACTAAATCTACCTTCTTCCATTTTAAAGCCATTACCCCTTGTCCTTTCACTCCATGACCTTGTAAAAAGCCCCTCCCCAGCTTTCCTCTAGGCTCCTCCAGCTACTGGAAGGCCACTATAACGTCTCCCAGGAACCTTCTCTTCCCCAGGCTGGACAACCCCAACTGCCTCAGCCCGTCTTCATAGGAGAGGTGCTCCAGCCTTCTGGTAATCTTTGTGGCCCTCTTCTGGACTTGCTCCAACTGGTCCACATCCTTCTTATATTGGAGGTCACAGAACTGGACACAGTACTCTAGGTGAGGTCTCACCTAGGCAGAGTGTCAGATTGTATCTTTCTATTAAAGAAGCTGTATAAAAATAGCATGTTGAAAATTATGAAGTCCCATCATGAATGCTAGAAATCTGGATAATGCCACAAATCATATAAAAAAGAAAATGTTTTCAAGAAAAGATTGGATCAGCTAACATGCCAAATGAAGTTCATTGGTGAAAATTTAAAAACAGGAGGTTTAGATTTGGAAGGAATTATAACTGTTTTTACATGGAAAGCACTGCTCCATTCATTGCACACAAGTTATTTAATAATAGTCTCAACATTCAGTTACCAGTCTAATACCAACCTACAGCACATGGTACATCAGCCATAGATTCAAATGGAAGTTAAAAATTGGTCTTTTCTGAAATCCTCCCTATTTTGGGTTTGGTACTCAGGGAAAAATAAGTAAATAAGTAAATAAATATCACCCTGAACCTAAAAAGCCTCAAAATACTCACACTTGTATACATTTTCTGTAAACTGATGAGTTATGTGCTGCATCTGCGACCATGTTTGTTTTCAAAATAAAATAAAATAATGTTATACACAGTCTGAACACTTACCTGTAAGGCTGCTTCTGCCTCTTCCAAAGCAGGTTTAGCAGCTTCCAGCTTCTCTTCAGCAATGGCTTTGTCAACTGAGATACTGTCTACAATAGCTTGAGCTTTGTCTTTCACTTTCTGAACTTCCCCCTTCACCTTCTCAGCAGCCTGTGCTTTTACAGTAACTTCTTTCAATACCTAGAATGTGAGAAAACCCACATGCCAAATATTAAAGAAAACATCCAGTTGGAAGAATGTATTAATTAATTTTTGTTGTAAAATTTTATCTGTTTAATTCCAGAACCAGAACCATAAAACTCAAGCAAGATTACTTTCATTATTGTTGTAAGTTTTCAATATCTCTTTTTTCCAGCACTTGATTTCCTTTTACTCAATTTGTCTTTCCAAAACAGAAAAAAAGAGCAAAAAAAAAAAATCAAACTATACACTGTACATACCATGTCAGCTCTTTCATTGGCAATTTGAAGTTCTTTTTCCTTTACCTCCAGCTCTCTGCTTAGAGCAGCCACTGACTCAGAGGCCTCTTTCAGTTTTTCCAGTCCAGTATTCACTCTGGATTTTAAAAGCAAGCGAAGAAGAATGCAATTCCCTGTGTCATTTATGCTCCCCTTTCCATATTATTCCATCAATAGAATGAATCACACCAATCAGAATGAACATAAGAAAAATAAAATAAAAATAAAACTTGTACAGGAATTTTCACAAAAGTGTCTGTGGGAGTCTGTGGTTTGAAAATTTACCCACTTCTAACTCACACCGTATGTCTTTATCCTGGCATAAAAATCCTATAGTTTGTTTCCAATATGTGTCACAATTCCTGTTGACCTCCAACCTGATACTCAAAGGACTTAGTTCTATAGAGCAAAAAGTATTTTCTGATCATTAGAATTCTGAGAAATATCTCAAATCACTGTTGTTTGTTTGAAGACGACATTGAAAAGGCTAATAAAATCAAAATATTGAAATCAAGACCAACCAAAAGAGCTGAACTGAGGTAACACTTTCCTCATTCAGTATTAAAATGCCGCTTCAACAGTGCTTTTTTCGAATCAAAATATAACTCCACACTTGGGACTTTTCAGACAAGTTCAAGAGGACTCTATGGAGGCTGCTATTGCAAAGGCTAAGCAGTACTTGAACAGCTAAACAAATACAGAAGAACAGATAAAGAGTAACACCTCTTTGCCAAAGCAACTGAGACTGTGCAACTAAGATTAAGTGGAACAAACTGACATGCATGAACTAATCTGGCATATTTGACGCATCAGAAGGTAGAAAACCAGACCTCTTTGTTTACAAGCATGTGCCCAGACTGTAACTAAAGATGTCTAACTCAATTTGGCTTTGAAGCCAAAGAATGTTTCAAAGTGAAATTACTTTGAGTCTTTCTCAAAGGTCTCCAGCTCTTTGTGTCAATCTTTCAAAACTGAGAAGACAGTTTTTCTTAAGGGTGATACCAATTGCTACACTAACTGCTAATTTTAATTCTACTTGAGTATTTCTGACATGAAGATAAATCTGAAAATAGCCTTAATTAGTTTATTAAAGTATCTGAAAAGGAGAATTAATCTATCAAAACCACTTTAACAATCTACAAGTAAAAACGTCAGCAGCCTAAATGAGGCTCTATGATCACAAAAAACAAACTAACAAAAAAAAAAAACATGCTAAGGGTATTTCTTATACAGTTTATAGGAATATCAAGATAACTTCATAAATGTTCATCAAGAAAACAAAAGTTGCTCTCTGGTAAATTTAATGCTATTGCAAATACATTATGAAATTGCATGTAGATGTTTTATTTTACTCATTAAAAATACATGGGAATAATTTACATTAGGTTAGGTTTTTTTCCCACCACCTTGCTTTTTCATACATCACTGCCCTTTTTCCCCCTCCAAAAATAGTCTTTAATTTTTATGCCAAGAGCAACTATAATATTTGATCAAGTTACACCTTTTCAAAGTTTTAAGAAACACAATAAAAATTAATCCTTTTACAGTGCAGAGAGACAAGCCATGCATTAAAACAAAGCATAACAGAATTATAACTGTCTGGGGAAGAAAATTACAGAAAGTTAGTAGTAAACTGAGCAGTTCACCTGTTGGCTAATGTCTGCACTTCAGCATGCTTTTCTTCGTATGTGGTTTTATATCCCTGAATAAAGGAGAGGTAGGATTTGGGAGTCACATGTGTAGAACGTCTGTATCTTTGAAAGTAATCAGAACACTTCTCTGCCACTCCATCCTGGAATGAGCCCATGCACTGCACAATTTCCCTCTTTGTATCAGCAGTGCAGTCCATATCAAATGAGGCCAGGAAATGTTCAGATACTTAGGAAAGAGGGAAAAACAAACTTAAGTCAATATCAGGAAAAACTCCTAGTTTATAAAAAAGGCAATATAAAGCCTGTGTACCAAGAAAAAGATAAATATTTCATCTAATTAAAATCTGCATCGCTAAAAGCCATTGATCCGTGCACCACTTACTCATAAATGTTTGGCTCTGTATGTGGCTGAACTTTAAATAGCATTTTTTTTTTACATTTCGCAATCCGATATGTAGTATATTAAAAGATAGTATTGATTACACCAGAAAATAGTTGCAAAGTAGAGAACACCTCTGGAAGTCTTTATACAATATTATTGGCAATCTGAGATACATCTTCTTGAATTTTCTATAAATTTAATTTAAAGTGTAAACACCAATTATCAACCAACTTATTGACAGCTGTGATGTGGAAAATGCTCTCCCATTGCATCAATAAGATACATCAGCTTTCACTCAGCTTCTGAAACCCCAGTCTTCTTTACTGTAAATCATCAGATTCTTAACATTATTCTATACTTCTCAGTAAAAAGCATAGCCAAGAATCTGGTATTTTTCACCTCTAAAGTATGCAACTGTTTTTTTTCTAACCTCTAGCTACCAAGGACTGAGTAAGCACAGCCTTTCTCTGTATGCCTGATCACAGGCCCAGTCACTAATAATCATCATCTTTAGTAGTATTTTGCCTTTTTACTAATGTCTTTAGGCCATATTCAAAGGGAATTTTTCTTCCAACTGTGTTCAAAGTTTTCCTCTGTTAGAAGTATTTCAACAGAAATATTTCAACAGATTAATATAACAAGCCTTAAAGAATAATACATCTATATCAAATTTTGGAACCAAGCAAGTTTCTTCTACCAATATGCTGACAAAATTCAAATCAATTTAAACAACTTTGTCACCACTGATCACAGAATTTAATATCTGCAAGGACAAAACCTACACCTACCTGCCACTAGAGCATCCTTGGGCCATCGGCTGAACCAATCTATAGTGCATCCAGAAATGAGAGCAGGGAACTTCAGGGCCCTGCTTCGGAATTTTTCACCCACCGGTGAAAAGCAAAGAACGACATGAAGGTTCTGACGGACTCTGGTCATGAAGTAATCATACAGAACCTCATTAGTTGGAGGTCTACGTGGATGTTCCTTTTTGAAGGTGGATATGAGGTCACTAATGATCTCATCTACTTCATCACGTGCAAATAAGTTTGACACCTTTGAGAAAAAGGAAGATTTATTTCACACTTTGCAAGATGATTCAAAAATTGAGTATATGGCATAAAGTTCATTTAATACATAGCATTTCAGGAAAGGACATCCATTTCAGACACTGGAGTTATTAGGACCCACCCCACTTCTTTAAACCAAAACTTTTACTGAAGTGATGTCATTAAACACACTGAAAACTAACTTGCTGCAAAGTAAAATCCACTATCTCATATGAATGGCTTTGCTTTCTTCTTATCTGAATATTCTAATAACTAGTAGAAATTACCCTGAAACACACTTGAAGAACAAATAAATAAATAAACAAAACCTGTTCTATTCATTCTGGACACACATTTACCACACAAAAAATAATTGTCTACTAATGAGATATTTAATTTAACCATTTTCTTGTACATCAATGATGTTCCTCAAGTCTCCATTTTTTTTAAGCTATTCTCATGTCCCTGACAGCTTGTCAATTAATTTAAAAGGGTCTGACTTAATACTTCTTCATTAATGATAATTAATAATTTTAATTCTAATTAATTAACAATTATAATTATTAATTATTAATTTTACAATAGCTTTGTGTTACACTGACCTGGTGTAATGGATTGATTCTATTAGTTATAATAATGTAATGATTAAAAACACTTGAGATTTCATATAAAAGAATAATCTATGAAATTCAGTTATTCTACTTCAGAACTATAAAATTTGTAAAGCAGAAAAATTATCATGAGAAGGCATCTTACCTCTCCTGATGATAAAACATTGTTCAGGTACTCCAAAAATGACTCATCTTTGATCTCATTGTCGGTAAAAAGAAAACAGATGCCTTTCCCTTCCAGTCCTGCTGTTCGGTACAAGAGTTTCAGATCTTCCATCAAGTTTAAAGTGCTGTACGATCTACAAAAAAGGACAATTGTACTAATATTCTTTCCTTTAAAGAAGGGCTTCTGGCTAAAAATAAATAAATAAATAAATAAATAAAAATAAAGAAAAATTAAATAAGAACCAATCTCTTGGAATTTAGTGTAAAAAGGTGTAGTCTAGGAATATTCATCTAGATTAAGAATCATAGAATCATAAACTTGTTGTTTGGGTTGGAAGGGACCTAAAATATCTTCTACTTCCAACCCCCCCTGCCATGGGTAGGGACCAATCTCACTAGACCAGGTTGCTCAAAGCTCCATCCAACTTGGTCTGGAACACTTCCAGGGAGGGGGCATCCACAACTCCCCTGGTCAACCTGTTCCAGTGTCTCACCACCTTCACGTTAAAGACTTTCTTCCTAATGTCTAACCTAAATCTCCCCTCCTACAGTTTAAAGCCATTACCCCTTGTCCTATCATTGCCCTTGTAAAAAGTCCATCCCCAGCTTTCCTGCAGCCCCCTTCAGGTACTTGAAGACCACTGTGAGGTCTCCCCAGAACCTTCTCCTCTCCAGGCTGAACAACCCCAACTGTCTCAGCCTGTCTTAAAAGGAGAGATGCTCCAGCCCCCTGATCATCATGGCCCTCCTCTGGACTCACTCCAAAAGCTCCAAAAGGTTGAAAGACAGCTTATTTCAAAGTCTGACATCAAATAACTAATCCATTATTCTCTTTCCTGCTTTCTTTTTCACCTCACACATCAATTTAATTAATTAATTAATTAATTATAATAAAACCACAACCCACCAAAAAAAAAATGCCAAGAATAACAACAAGAAGCCACAAACCTGAAGTCTTATCATGCTACTTATTTATCTTTAACTAGAAAAAGTGAAAAGATAGACAGGTATAATCTCACAGCATTTGTTCATGTGCTGGGTGCACTAAGATACTTCAGATTTTATCGACTACTTAAAAAAATTCAAACTAGTTGGCCCTTCTGGTGAGCGTCATCACCAATCGTGCCACTGACAGTTTTACAAAAGGGAAAGAGAGCAAACTAAGAGACTAAAAACCATAAAAATTACCAGGCAAGGCATGTTGGATTGACTTTGGCATCAGACTTCTTTCTCTCACATATTGTTATTCGTCTCTTCCAGCTGCTGTTGCACATAGGTTTTTTCTCCCTTTTTAAATACACTACCACCAAGGTGCTACCATTGTAACTAATGAGCTCAAGCTTGGCCAGTGGCAGGTCCATCTTGAAGCTGTCTGGCATAGTCTCTTTCAGACATGGGGGAAGCTTCTAGCAGCTTCTCACAGAAGCCAAACCTGCAGCCCCCTTTCTACCAAAACCTCGACACGCAAACCCAATACACAAGGTTACATCAGAATAATCTCTTTGAATGGATAAAGGAGTGCAATAAAAGCCAAGGTTTCTAGCATGCCCACTGGGAATTAAAACAGAGAAGTAGTTTCATGCAACTTTACTAAGAGTTTCTTATGTAACCATAATTATCTCATGTATAACCTCAAAATCAGAAATTGTACAATAGTTCCTGTTACTAGGAAGAGGAATAAATTCAGGAAATAAATTAATATTTTTTTACTATTTTTTCTTCATTATCAAAATTACAATTATTAGTGTTTCAGCAAAGATAGCAAAATCACCAAGGCAAGGTTCCATACATTCAGAGTATGCTCTAGTGGCCTAGGTGTGGGGGTTTTGTGGGGGTTTTTTGCTGCAGTGTGTGTGGTTGCTTGTGTTTGTCTGGGGCTTTTTTGTCTTGATGGTTGGACTCAGTGATCTCAGAGGTCTTTTCCAACCATGACAATTCTTTGATTCTGTGATATGGGTTTATAAATAATAATTTTGCTGTCACCAGAAAAATTAGAAATGGACACAGAAAAGACTCAAATATTCTCTGCCCTTTTGTTTCACCCACAGGGGGGAAAAATATTGGAAGAGTTATTCAGTCAATTAACCAAATTAGACAAAAATACTGACCTGAAAAAAATACTTGGTCATACACATTGAGTTAGCATTATGTTTATCTTTTACCTTGGTGAACTAAATAAAACCATTCAAAATCCATCAAATCTTTGAGAACAGGAAATTATGGATTAACAAAGGGCAAGCATTTCTATCCAAAAAGGATTAAAAAATTTTCCCAGAGGTATTTTGGCACAGATTATTAGATGTGATTTAAACACTTGAAGTCAGAAAAGCGCAGAGCTTAATTTTATCAATGAGATTACACTTCTGTGCTTGTTTGTTGACCCACTTGAGGAACTCCGTGGGTTTGTAAGGCAGGATTATGCTTCATCAGAATCTTTGATGAGTCTTTCCTCAAATCATGTTGATTCAAACCTTTGACCAGTCAATCATGACAGTTTCTTTAATTCTTCCAGTGCACACATTGGTTTTACAAGCCTTGAGGTGTAAGGGTTCCCCAGAACTGTTCTGGACTTTTTTTTTGGGGGAGGCACTTGGAGTCTCAAATAACCAGAAAAGGATTTGTAATTTTTTAAATTTTTTTGGTGTTATTCCAAAAGAAACCACATTGGGTTGAACAATATGAAATGAAGCAAGATATTCTTGAAGAGTTCGTCAAAATACTGAGATATACATAAGATCTACCAAATTAATCATCAGAGAGGAGGATTCCACCTCCTTACACAGGCTTTATTTCAAATATTTTAAGATAAACTCATAAAGGCATTATGGATAGCTACCACCTACAAATACTTTCAGTACAGTTTAGTGTACTGTGTAAAGACACAGAGTAAAGATAACAGGACACTGTCAATACTCCTTCTCCTTCTGTGAAACACACAAAACAAGTTTTCTTCTGCAAAGATGGTAAAAGCTCAGAAATATGGTAGAAAATCAAGTAAATTTAGAAAGTCTCAAAATATTTTCATGCCTTTTCACTCTTGGCAACAGTGCTCAGCCTATGTTAAGCTTGCTTTTTCTCCCACTCCAGAGACTGAGAGTCTGTGTCATTTATAGGAAGAGTTCAAACACCAAGTACTGATTTACTTACATTTTAATTACTGCTCACCTTGTTAACATTATCTGGAATGTATCATAGCCAGCTATGAAAGATGCTAGTCTTGTCAAGCTCTGCTTTCCTGAGCCACCAACTCCAACTAAAAGAGCATTTCCACGAGGAGTGCGAATGACCCGAGAAATCTGTAATATCAAAGTTATTTATTGCTACAATATGCAAAAGTAACCCCAAAACACCCCAAAATCCTATGCTACTGTAGTAATAAATTTATACTAGAAATGCAGAGCAAACTGAAACGTTGAGGTTTAATTAAGGGATTCTAAATTACTATTAATATATTCTATGGGCATTTGCACTTGGCAGTATTTTCTGTAAACCTTCCAGTACTATAGCAACAACTTCATTCTGTCACTGTGAACTTTCAATAATCAGTAGAATTGCATCTCACACTTCCACAAAGCACAAGTAAATCTCAACTGTGATTTGTTAGTAATGTGCTCTCATAGCATGACAGATTATTAAAACTGTGAAGGAAATAACAATTTCCCCAATACCATACCCTCTGGACAGCTTTAGTAAGACTCATCTCTGTGCCACTTCATTGTGACCAGAAAGAGTTACCCCAAGCATGTTAAATTCAGGAGAAACAGCCCCCAGTATCCTCTGCAGCAGGTAGTGACAGCTAGTCACAGAGTGACAGACAAAATATTTTCTAGCAGTAAATTACTTGCTTCAGCTTTATAAGTAATTTAGATTGACTCATTAATACCTCCTCTCACAGGTGCTGAGGGGAAGTGAACAACAACAAATGCCAGTCCAGAAAGACTGTACCTTGACTAAATGAATCATAGCATCCTTAAAGAAAACCATGTCCATTCCAGCACCACGGATATTCTCATTGTATGTTTGTAAAAACATATTTAAACGATTTCGTAGCTGATGAAAGGAGTTAATTGGCTCATAGATTTTTGGAATATCTAAATTAACTTCTTCCGATTTTTCATCTAGAACAAAAAGAAAGTAACAAAGATTCAGCAGTTTACATGATTGACAAAGGCTCAGTGTGGGGATGAGTAAGTGAAGTCTCTGTAACCACTGAGAATCAGGTTTATCATACATAATATATTTTAGATGCACATATCTATCAAGGAAAAGTAAGTACAGCTGCATAATTCTCAAAGACAAAACCAGCAAAAACTAAGAAGCCTTCTTTCTCTACATCTGAAATTTGAATAATGAAAATCTGAAACAAATCTGAAGCAAAAGCAGCACCTGAGAACAAAGGCAAATAACTACTGCAGTTAAAAAAAATACAAATAAACCTTTTTTAAAGAAAAACACTCTGATTAAATCATTGCACTAGTGAAAAAAGTTATTTCTAAAATAAATAATTAACACAAGTTGTTTTTTTAAAAAAAAGTATATTCACTGTGAAAAGTCATACATTTGTTCCAAGTGCTCTGAAAGCCACAACTCACAGCAAATAAAGTCACAAAAAAGTTGAGGCTGGCAGAGACCTCTTGAGGTGATCTGGTTCAACGTCCCTGCTCAAGCAGTCACCTAATGCTGGCTGACCATGTCTAGATGGCTTGTGAATATCTCCAAGGAGAAAGACTACACGAAGAGTTCAAGGGTCTCAAGAACACTAACACCAGGGGGTTGGACTAGATGATCTTTCGAGGTCCCTTCCAAGCCCTATGATTCTATGATTCTATGACCAGTAACAATTTCTAAAAAGCTAAGTTCTAAAAAGTTGTCTTTGTGTATTAATGTCTGTGACAAATACATTGTGACTATACAACCCAAAGAGATACAGAGATTATATGTAAATGTATCACTAACATGAGGGTAAGGTTATTTGAAATTTATGTCAGATGTATTTTTAATGTCTATTTAAGAGCTCAGAAACCCAGTTGTAGCCAGGGTCTGGCGGCCGGAAGATCTCGTGCTGTACGGAAAGACAGGGCCCTCCCCCCCCTCGGGACAGCCAATAGTGTATAGACTGTGATGTAAGCAAAACGGATGTGACATTACTCAAGCTATATAATGCCATGCCGCATGGCAATAAACGCCATTTTGTCATCCACCACATTGGTGTCTGTGTGCATATGGACCGAGCGACCAGGGGTTGGTCGCCGTGCCGTTCCTGAACCAGGTCGCCTTGCCTTTCCGAAGGCAACACCCAGTTCCTGTTTTTACACTTCCATCATAACGGGCAAGACTAAATGCCATTAAAGGGAAAATTAAAACAAAATTACATTGGTTATTCTTTTCACTTAAAGCCAAAACAGGAAGGTGTTCTCAAGGCTTTGACAAACACATTGACAACAAATTATGTCCTTTCTAAATGAAAGCCTCCAGTTTGCATTTAGGGGAAGTTTCATTCCAAATGGCACACTACAGGGCAGGCACATTTAAATTGTTACCAGGAAGCAAGTTAGTTAGAGAAATAAATGTTTGGGTTTGCATTTATTTTTCAGTTCAACACAGTGGTTTCTAGTGTGGATGCAAATTTTTGCACTAAAAGTCACTCTTCACTCTCACAGAACGTATTCTGACTTACAGTTCAGTCCTCTCTACATTGCTGCAGTTTAGCAAAATATGTAAGGATGTATTTGACTACTTTCTCACACCACTTTCTGTTTGATTCCTTCCACTGAAACTTTTCCTATCCTTTACTCTTATTTTATCATTTCCTTCTGACTACTTCAGTTATCCAAAAAGAGATTTAAATGGCATTTTACCACTCATGCCAACCTTTTATTGTCTACACTATGGATCTGTCATTACAATCATATGAACACAGATAACTGAATCATCCATCATCATAAAATATTACTTCACCCAAAGCCCAAGCAACTGTTTTCTGTTCTGTTGCATCAACTACAAAATATTCCCATGTAATAGTTATCAGAGTCCATCTTTACCCATTATTTGAGGTGCATCCCTTAAGAAGTCAACAAAGAATGCATCATTTTCAGGATCCAGCAAAGCTTTTGTTTCTTCAAACTCCCCCTCAGTGAGTTTTGCCACAGCCACATCAAACCAGTGTACATCATCTGAGGTTGTGAAACGATCAGCAATAACACACTTACATTCATGCTTCCACAATTTTATTAGTACCTATATATAAAAAACAAAACAAAACAAACAAAAAACAAACAAACAAAAAACATTTCACATTAGGCTTGCAATAAAGTTATGCCAATTTTAAAAACATGTTTTTATTTAATTAATTAATTAAAATCATATGAATGGTAGGAAAGACACAGTACTATTTTGGAGTTAATTCAACAGAGGTATCTTGAGCTTTTACTTCTGCCCAATCGCATTTTAAGATTACATTCAGTTAACTATGCAAGAAGCCTTAACGTACCCTTCCAAAGCAGACAGTATTTACAGAACTAATATTATATTTTCCTAGCTCTGAAACTATATTCATACTTGTTAACACATGGTTACACACTGGTCTAGACCACTTTTTAAACTGGTACTTAAGTAGAAGGTGGGTGAAGAAAATAGTAGAACACTATCATCATGGCATAAATAATTTCATGGTAAACACAAATGTCACTCCCAATACCAAATCCAAAGTATTTAGAGAGGAGAAAAGAAAAAGTGAGTGTGTTTTTGTATTATTCCTTATCAAACTGAATATACCATTAATGACTTTCAGTTTGGTCATAGGATGGAGAAGGAAAACCTGTCACTTTGTTAATCCTAGAAGAACTGGTTTTAATGCTATACTATTACTACACAGTAGTAGGAAAAATTCCAAGTACTCCTTGAAGACCTCTTGTTTGATCGAGCAGTACTTCAGTACTTCACACCAATGACACATATGTCAAAGGTCTCAGAACTAATATGTACATTTATACAATCAGATTTTCAGCAATTGTTTGTTATACTTCAAATGACATTAATTGACAATTTACATACAAGTAATCATCTCAGTGCTGTATATTTTTAGCTTCAGAAACTAAAATCAATTCTAAAAATTAAAATTTGGATGTGGTAGAACTCAGGAGCTTATTCAACAAGCAGTGAAGTACATTAAACATTAGGTGATTATACAACCCAAATGTATAACAGATTTTCCATTATTATAATGAAAATTACTTTTCCAGTACTTCATGTTTCAGTGCTCAAAACATTAAATTACTTTTCCTTTAAATAACTAAAAGATAAATTAAGCATAAAGTATTGAGCTTTTCTGGAAGAAAGGTGGATTACAGAAAAAAAAAAAAAAAATCACTGTGAGTCATTACTCCTTCTTCCTTTGAAGCCGTAAGTCAGAAATCATTTGTTAGACAGATATTAAGCAGTGACTGATAGCCTTAAGACACTAATGGAAAGAGGGGAACTGTTGTTTTTTATTCTATATGCATTTTCATTTATTTAAAATAAATTAATTGCTTCTCATGATTTTCTTTGCTCACTTCTTTCACACAAACTAGGATTTAACAGTAATAGATAGCAGATAGAAGCAAATGCTCTTCTGTCAAAAGTGGGTTTTGTTATAGTTATGAAACACACTTCTTATTTCAGTTGACACTGGATTAAAACACCTTGGCCTCAAAAAAATCACTGAAAAACTTTTAATCAGAAATTGCACTTTTCTACAGCAAGCTCAAACGCAAAGAAGTTACACTCTTCATCCTCTTTGCTACACGAATTACAACAAAGCCACTGATATGTTGCTCTTACCTTTGGTTCATTGATCACTTCTGATGTAGTGTTCAGCATTCCTTGCCAAATCCTTGAGAGATCTCGAAGGTTGAAGACATAATGAAACTTGGCTGGTGTGGGCAACATTTTTAACTTGGTAATCTGCCACAGCCTGCGTGTCAGTGGAACCAATTTGGCTACTGTTTTCTGCACATCTTCTGAAAATCCCCGCTCACTACAATAGTGCCCTTCTCCAATTACACCTGTAGAAAAAAAAAATGCCAAATGAAAGATTTTTCTAGAAGACACTAGTGCAACATCAAGAGCTATGACCTTAAGTTTATTTTTATTTTTCTAATTGATTGAAACGGCTTTCCAGCCTTTATCCAAATCCGATTCAACACATCAAAACACTGTTTTACCAATAGCACACTGGGTATCTAGCTCTTAATTAATTGTCCATTAAAAATATTCTTTTGTCTACAAAAACAGCTTTCACAGCCTTTGAACAGCTAATCCCTACTTTGAGACCAGTATGAATCTGTAATTTGTGAAAGTCTAGTAATTTGTCAGTCATTCTTAGCACCAGTAGCACCTTAACAACTCTTCAGTATTGTCACAAAAACCAGGAATGGCTTTCATGCCATTCCTCCTAACCTTAGCATTCCAATAGACTGAGAAATGTGACTGGACATGAAAAACTTATAGATTGATGATGTTGCAGGTGGAGTGTGATTACTGAGGGAAAATGAGCAGGTGAGCAAACAGATGGGGATTTAGCCTCAGTTTTAATCCTAATGTTTATAAACAGGGGAATAAAGAAAAATCAACTAACATTTAAAAAAATATTAACATTTTCAAAATGATAGATACAAAGCTAATTTCCCTTTACCAAAAATTTTATCAATGGAAGAATTAGAAGGCAGAGTACAGTTGAACACAGAAAATTGTCTCTTGAGCCTCTGTGGAATGTCATTGCGACCTCCCCCAGGGTGGATCATGGCAGCCAAAAACTGAAGGTCCACAATGTTGGTAAATTCACCAGGCTTTTCCAGGTTATACAGTCCATTCTGTTCCATTAGCTGCCTAACTATTTCATTAGTGACCTGTAAAATAGCCAGGTATTACATAACAGAATATTCCACACAACTTAATGAAGTACAAAACATACTTACGTACTTGAAAAACCTAATAAAGAGTATACCATTCTTCTCTCCCTAGCAGAATCCCTAGCTTAGAATTAATACTTCATATTTAAACTCATTCTCGTCTCAATGCTGCATATTTCTCTCTTTGAACACAAAATTTCCAGTTTGTTCTAATCACACTGATGCACCTCCACATGTTGCATCTGCTGCCAATTTTTTTTTATGAAATTACCATGTTTAACAATCACAAGGATGGTTTTTCAAGCTGCAAACATCTAATCACTTCATACAAAAGACTGCAAGATTCATTTCCTTAGCCACAAATGGACCCTCTGCTCTTCTGTTTGACCAGTTGAAAACATTACACAGACACTACATAATACAACTACGCTTCTCTAGAAATTCTAACATTAGTTTCCAAAGCAATAAACTTCCAAACCTTCTTACCTATGTACATAATGATTACTTTAATTTATTCTAAAACAGAAAAGTTACTTCTTACCTCTCAGCATTTACAGTTTGCTATCCCAGTTTGTGTGCCAAAGGTTTTTTCTAACTACTTTTTTACTTTTTTTTTTTAATATAAAAACATTGTTAAAATTACACAGTCATGTTTTAAGGAGTACTCTAAATGCTTCTTGTATTCATTATATTTATTTTTAACTGATTAATGACAATAGAAGGGTTCTTTAAAGAAACTGCTTTAAAATTAAGCACTACATACCAAATTTACCCCTACTGCAAGATAGAGAAGAGAAGCCAGTTTTACAGTGTAGCAAGGAAAGCAAGAAAATCTCTTTTGCCTTCTTTTTTCCTCTTTTATAAACTAACCTGATCTCCCCATTCATTTACTACGGGCATATTCACATCATCAATGAAGACTGTCATCTTTTTGCCTGCAGGCGGACCGTAAGTCGTTCCCATGCGCTTGTCCACGTAACTTTCTATTGTACGCTGTTAAAAAGCAATTTTTAGCATAGTTGCAAAAAAGCATTTCCTTTCACACATGATTGAATCATTTAAACATACTGATGGTTTTGTCACACAGAATTTTACTAAGGGAAGTTGAGACAACACGCCTGCTGGAGATAATTGTACTAGTTCAACTAGAATGTCTGAAATCTTATGCTGTACAGCATTAGGTTCATATCAGATGTAATAAATGTCTAGTATAGGAAACCATGCCTAACAGTTTCATAATTTTGATACCATTTCACACTTTTCTTTATTTTTTTTACTTTATCAGCAAAATTGATGTTTACTAGGCATATAGATTAAACTAACAATCCTGCAGATCTGAAAGGTATTATTCTTGAAGACCTTTCTAGCAGACATCAAGCTTATAGACAGCATTTCTGATTATAGCACAGACTTTGCTTTGGCTTGGCATACCAAATCACATTAAAAATATTTCCCATATACATTGCTAACAGGTTAAAGAAACTTGAAATACTTTGAAGTAGCTCAGTAGAAATCTGGACAGGCAGTATAGTTCAGAATTTAAGTATTCGTATTTCTATTTAGAGCAGCTGCACTGCATGTGTTACTTTTTTAATGAGCAATTTAATTTACTGAAATTTAAATTGCAGATAGAACACTTTTTATAACAGATTGTTGTGGATAGCATTTATTTTACATGTGGCTTTTAGTGAAATCTGAGGGAAGTCACTGACAGGTCTACCCAATTAGTGAGAACTCATAAATTTGACATAAAAGCACGAAATGTGATGAAGCAAATAATACACACGGTATTGAAATAGTCCAAAACCAGCTCAATAAACATCCAATAAGTTGAAGGGAATGTGAATTTTAAAGAAGTCTTTAAAATCACATGTTAGGATACTTAGCTTATTTGAGAAGGTGCTTTTTTGTTTCTGCACTCATTTAAAATTAAAGTAACCACTTTCAGCAGCATCCTCTTGGCAAATTCTCAGAACAATCGCTGAATTCACACACATTGTATTAGAAACGGAAAGACTACTATACCTGGAAAATTAATGGGGTAGTTGCAGATGAAAAATTCAAAATCTTAGACATGTGGCTTTCAGGGTTGTATTTTGACAAAAAACCTTTGATGATAACAGTCTTTGCAGTTCCTTGTTCACCAATTAGTAGGACAGCCTAGACAAAAAAAACACTAAAATAAAACAAAACACAAGAGCCTGGTGTCTTAGCAAAGCTTTAGAAACCCCATTTAGCTTTTAAACTGAAATGAAACTAAAAAAGTTATGAAAAGTGAATTCTCAACAAAGGACATGTGGAAGCCAAATAGCTTATGTCTCACAGACTTTTGCAGGCCTCACAAGTTAAAAATGTTTGCAGTAAATGGCTATGTCTGTCAGCACAAAGGAACAAAGGGATGGGTTATTCATAAAAGGAGTTGATTAACTGAAAAAGGTTGTACCACCTAGAGCCTCAGTATCTGGAAGATTTCAATTACTGATGTTATTTACCATGTCTTTATTACCTGACACAGTTTCGGTGAACAACAGTTGCACAAACTAAAGCTACTTAAACTCTGTTAACTGCCCCATGTGAGCAGAAATCATATCAGCAGAGTCTAGCACTCTGCTGCCTGGAGTGCTGCCACCTCTCCAACAACTACACGAAAAAATTGCTCTGTCCTGACCTGATCTCAGCTGTATTTAAGGTCATTTCTAATAAAGAAAGGATGGGTTAAAGGCAGACAAAAAACTCTGGAATAAGAGAGTATTCAAGAGTTCAACCTTATTTATATGAATGTAAGCTCCTGGAATCAACATTTTATATTTAAAGAATGTAGTTCTTCTTTTTCAAAATTTTATCACTTGATTTAGATGTGGAATATAGAAAAAGTACCTTGCCCTGTTTTGCAATGGTTTCAATAAGGAAGTCCATCCTCACATTGTCAACATTAGGCACAAGAATGGAGCCATACTCTGGAGTGCTGCTACTGGGATATACATACTCCTCAACACGTGTATTCCAGTGCATCCATTTACCTAATAAAAACATAAGTTAATGTTTTAGAAATACAAGGCATTGTTGCTTCTTTCATTTTCCTTTGAATTGACTCATCTGTCAGTGCCTCTGTCTCACATACAGTAATCTCACTCTGTAAATTCAGACCAAATTATAGAATCATATAATCATAAAATCTCTCAAGTGGGATCTAAGAAGCTTAATCTTCTTTCCTACATGAATTATGACAAGGACAATGCTTGTCTTATTTTTGTTCACCTAACAATTCATTGGCACAACGTCCACACAGCTTTCTGTAGCAATGTATCTACACTCTGATTTCTCATAGGAAACTGGGAAAAAGCTTTATACAACATCAGCAGTAAGGTGTAGCTGTGAAACAAGACTTGCTAAGGAACACAAAAGAAGATAAGCTACACAAAACTTCTAAATTAATTCTCTAGAAGAAGTACAATTTAAAAATTACTTTTAATTTTTACAACACAGCTGGGTTACTAACCGTCAGACGCCACATAATAATCAAACATGGTATCTTCACTGCCTTCTGGGATACAAGGGAGATCAAGTTTTATTCCTGCATGGTTTCGAAGCCAGTGTTCCATTTTGCACCTGTCTTCCAGTTCTAGTAATGCTCCTACACTCCACATAAGAGAGAAGACGTACAGCCTTTCCAAGTATTTTGGAGCCAATTCCCCTCCTTGCTCCTGAAGGATCGAGTTAGGTTTTTATTTTCAGTAGTCTGAAAATTCTACTTAATAATCATTAGTAACATCAAGTTAAAAGCCTTGAGTCATGTTTTAAATTACTGACATCTTTGTCAATTAACTGAGCCAATATCAAGTACACAAGAAAACACAGAAAATCACTCTGTAAATGTCACTCTTAATGACCCATTGCAGCAATCTATCTGTTTCAGTTCCAGTATATAATCTGATAACAATTCACCCAAAAAAACCTGAAGGAAAGCTGCTGAATGACACATGCTATTTGTCAGTGCTTAACATAAAATCCAAATGTGAATGAGGCCACGATAACTATTCTTTTCTAAAGAAAAAGGATGTATATCTTACTAACCTGCACCTTCATTTATATTCCAGGTCATCAAAGGATCTCCCCCTCTGTATAACCTCATGTCCTACAATTATCTCCATTACATTAAGTAAATATAACAAAATCCACACTAATTTACCTTAGGTGGGATAAGGCCCTGCAGCATATTAATGCTTTGCATAATCACAAAGGCTTCCAGCATCTCAGTCTTTTGTTGCAGAGACTGAATGCTGAAGCGGTACAAGTCTGGGAATGATGAAGAATACAGGTGATACAGAATTTCAGCTTCTTGGAAGGAACGTCTTTTCAAAAATCCCTGTTACAAAGCACAGTGAGAAAATAAATGAAGTTGCCCATGCAGGTATCAGTAAATTCAACTCTAGCAATTCAAAACTACGTATGCATAATTCTCACAGGATGTTAAATCAAGGATTCTGAAGAAAAAAGACACTTTAAAGTTTTCAACAGCACAATAATCATTCTGTTGAAGTATTTTTTAATCACCAGGTTTAAGGTACACAGCAACTCTGGAAAACAAATTTTATCTATTCTGCACACTAATTTCTAACAGTGATACAGAGTACTCCAAAATCATCTGGCAGTTGCAGAAAAAAAGTTAGGATTTCAGGATAGGATGTCTGCTGGTATGTGTCATATTTTTCTTGTGCATCTCAGTTTTCTCACATCTGCGTGGCAGAACGCTTCTCATTTACTCTCCATGGATGTATTTCATATATAAAATACATCCATCAGGAAAAAGACTTGAAGACTTCTTCCCCAAAATTCAAACTAAAATTTGGCACGAATTGAAATCAAATAAATTCCATTAAACATAACAAAAACCTTATGTTGTTGTTGTTGTGAAGGTCATGAAACACTGCAACAGGCTTCTCAGTAGCCTTCTGGAGTCTCCATCTCAAAACTCAACAGGACACAGTCCTGAGCAGCCTACTCTAGTCTGCTTGGAGGGAGGTGCATTCACAGAATCACAGAATGTTAGGAGTTGGAAGGACCTAGAAAAATCATCTAGTTCAAGTGCCCTGCCAGAGCAGGACCACCTAGAGCAGGTTACATAGGAATGCATCCAGGCCGGTTTTGAATGTCTCCAGAAGAGACTCCACAACCTCTCTGGACAGCCTGTTCCAGTCTTCTGTCACCCTCACAGTGAAAAATGTTTTCCTCATGTTTACGTGGAACCTCCTATGCTCCAGCTTGCACCCATTGCACCTTGTCCTGTCATTGGACATCACTGAGAAGAGCCTGGCTCTGTTCTCCTGGAACTTGCCCTTCACATATTCAAAAACATTAATGAGGTTGCCCCTCAGTCTTCTCCAAGCTCAAGAGACCAAGCTCCCTGAGCCTTTCCTCATAAGGGAGATCTTCCACTCCCTTCATCATCTTTGTGGCTCTGTGCTGGACTCTTTCAAGCAGTTCCCTGTCCTCCTTGAACTGAGGGGCCCAGAACTGGACACAATATTCCAGATGTGGCCTCACCAAGGCAGAATAGAGGGGGAGGAGAACCTCTCTTGACCTACTAAACACACCCTTTCTAATACACCTCAGGATGCCATTGGCCTTCTTGGCCACAAGGGCACATTGCTGGCTCATGGTCATCCTCCTGTCCACCAGGACTCTTAGGTCCCTTACTCCTACACTGCCCTCCAGCAGGTCAGTCCCCAACCTGTACTGGTACATGGGGTTGTGCTTCCCCAGGTGCAAGACTCTACACGTCTCCTTGTTGTACTTCATTAAATTTCTCCCCGCCCAACTCTCCAACCTAGTTGGGTCTCACTAAATGGCGGCACAAGCTGCTGGTGTGTCCACTCCTCTCAGTTTAGTGTCATCAGCAAACTTGCTGAGGGCACACTCTGTTCCCTCATCCAGGTCGTTGATGAATATATTGAATAGTACTGATCCCAGTACTGACCCCTGAGGGACTCCACTAGTCACAGACCTCCAAGTAGACTGTCCCGTTGACCACAACTCTCTGACT
The DNA here is from genome assembly GCF_020740795.1 of Apus apus. Classification (NCBI taxonomy): domain Eukaryota; kingdom Metazoa; phylum Chordata; class Aves; order Apodiformes; family Apodidae; genus Apus; species Apus apus. Next base: position 80,695,545 of record NC_067283.1, on the reverse strand, counting down.
TTTCTTCAACCAGTTCACAATCCACCTCACTACCCAATCATCCAGACCACACTTTCTCAGTTTATCTGAAAGGATGCTGTGGGAGACCATGTCAAATGCTTTAATGAAATCAAGATAAACCACATGCACTGCTCTACCATTATCACATATCCACCTCATTACGTCCTCATAAAAGGCTATCAGGTTGGTTAAACATGACTTCCCCTTGGTAAAAGCATGTTGACTGCTGTTAATAACCCTCTTATAATTGATATACCTAGAGACAGCACCGAGGATAAGTTGTTCCATCACCTTTCCAGGGATGGAGGTGAGGTTGACCTAATCGATCTCCAGAGGTCCATTCCAACCTCAACTATTTTGTGTTTCTGTGATACGTTTCTACACTTCTAGTCTCGTAGGATTTTAGTTTATCATATATTATAAATATTTATTATTTCTAATCTTTTACTGCCCTAAGCAAACTGTGGGACTGATGACAAAAAGGCAGATACATGAAAAAGCTTTCTAGAAACAGGTAGGTAGAAAACAATCCTCTAGTGAATAATGTCAGATTAACATCTACCCTGACCTGCTAGAAATGTAGCATATTGCTCTACAAAATAGACTTAAAGGGAGATGTACTGAAAGAGTTATCAAGTTGTTTTATTTATGCAGCAAAACCAAATAAAAAAAAAACAACTAAACACTAAGGGCTCAAATGACAACTATAGGTTGCAATTTTATAGCCAATTTGGGGGGGTGCAGGACAGGAAGGGAGGTTGGAAGGGTTGTTTCATGGCTGAAATGAATGTAATTTGTTTTGTTTTACCCAAAAGCAAAAAAAAACCCAAAATCCTAAACAAATCAACATATTGTTGCTTTTCTTCTGACTGTTGCTACCATCAAAATAAATTAAAAGCATAAGGTCATGGATTAAGTGAAATTACTTTCATGCAACACTTACTTCAACACAACTAAATTTAGTCTGTATATCACTTTAAAGTGAGGAGGTAAACTATGACTGATAAGATGAAATAAAATGCTTTCCTTTGTTTTTGCTGTCTCTGTTGCTGAATCTATAGCTCAATTTAAACTGAAATGTTCGAGCAGTTGTCTGCAAATTAACCAAGGCAGGGCTATGAGAACCTAACATCAATAGGTCCTATACAGTGCTATAAGTACAGAAAGGAATGACACAAGTGAAATCTCATGGGAGCCACTGTCCTAGATGCATAATTTACACTTACACTTTCCCAAGTATCTATATTAGTAAAAAAATTAAAAAGCAAAGCCTTGCAGTAATATAAACAAGGTGCTTGTGTTGACGCAAATATTTGCATTGGTAAAATATCAATAACAGCCACATTTTTAGTAAAATAATTAAACACTGTGGGGTGTTTTGGTTTTGAGGGTTTTTTTGTTTATTTGGATTTTTTTCTAATAAGAATGCAAACATTTTGGACTTGGCAAAGAATCTATCAAATTAATTAGAGATCCTTCTTGAGTGTTGCTAAGTAGCTTTGATTGAACAACCTGATGACAATAACATTCTTTTTCCTCTTAATTGGTTAAGGCTTAGCAAGATTCTGATACCTCCTCTAGTGGATCATGCTGCTCCTCTCCTACTCTCAGGGCATGTTACTTGACCAGCCATTTCAGATCTGCAGGTGGAAAATAAACCTCTTTTCTGTTGCACAGAAAACACAAGTTTACAGCCTTCCTCATCTTGGGAGTTTCTGTTCCCCAGAGTTTTGAATGCAGACTCACACTCCTTTCCATTACATGCTAAGGATGTTGAGTCTGCAGTGTCACTGCAAAGATCCCTGCTGATCTGTTTATCTTCCCTGATGGCACACAAATCACCTCATCTCTTCCCAAAGCTCCTTCACCTGATAACTCCATGCCCTGGGCACACTTCTCCCTGGGGGAAATCCCAGTGTCCCCAGCCCCAGGAAGAGGCACCAGGCACAGCCTGCCACTCAGGGCTTGGACAGCAGTGTACTGTCTTTCTTGATTTCCGTCTGTGCTGAAATGCCCAATATGCTAAGGACAGTCGTTCTAGGCAGTGTTATAAACCATGCCATGTTGCATGTCAGCTTTTCCCCCATTGCCAGACAAATCTTGGATTTCTGGACAAGGAATCTGATTACAAACAAGGAAGCTATGTAAGACTTACAAGCATGAGAAGCTCTATGGGCTAAACCAATAAGAAATCTGAGAAGAAGACAAAGTAATAATTAAAAAAGGCTTCCTCAACTACTAACATCTTGAAGTTAATAAGAAACCAACTGTATTTTCATCTGGCTAGTTAAGCAACACTGTCTATATGAGTATTAGATGCATTTTCCAAGAGGTATTCTATTTTATTCACAAAATTAAATGAGTGAATGAGACTGTGAAACACTCATTTTTAAAACCCACTTTCTAGAAAGAAGGACAGTAAAATTCAGCTGTTAGCTCATGGCAACATGTGAAGTTTTGGTCTTTTGCATATGCAAACTATAAATATACTGTAAGGGCCTGGATGATGTTCTAATTTCACAAACAGAAAGACTAAATTATTCCTAGCTTATAATTAAAGTCTAAAGCCCATAGAGAGGAATGTTAGTTTGGGATTATACCAAAGAAAGGTATATTAACTTGGTTTTCAGGATAAAGTAATAAAGTAACTCTCTCTATGAGCACAGGAATCAGTGTCTCAGCCACAAGAAAGAAAGTTTTAATTTTTTATACTCATGAGACATTTGTTTCATCAAAGCAAAGTAACACCAACAAAATATTCTCCATAAAAATGACTACACAAGAAAATTATAAAGTGGAAAAAATCGGTATTTCTTTTAATTTAAATTTATTACAGTGTTAATCCTGAGAAGCCTACTTCACTGATTACTTTCTAAGGCAATATAAGGCTTAAGAATAGAAAAATATAATAATCAGAAACCAGTTTTTTTTTACTGCTATTCTCTCCATTGTTTTCTTAAAAGGGAAGAAAACAGGAGTTAAGTGCTGAAAGTTTTGTTGAAAGATATTACTGTGGACCATTAGGTAGATTCTTGGGAACTCTTACATTTCAAGTTTACCAAGATCTTTGCTACGCAGGGAAAAAAACAAAACAAAAGAAAAAAAAACAAAACAAAAAAAAAACACCTATAGTATACTCAATGTAACATTCACTATACCTTTACCAGCATTCTATCAACATAGGGATTTTTTTTCCTGGGTTTTAGAAGATGACACATAGAAGAAAAAACTCAATATGTTATATACCCCTCCAAAACACACCCTAAAACATGTTCTTTTTTCCTAAATTATTAATTCCGTGCCAGAGACAGAGTAACCACTGTTTGGTTCTTCAGACATTTTGCTTTTAGAAATATTAACAGACAACTAGGCAAGGACATAAATCTAAAAATAACACACTTTGATGCTGCACTAACTTTATTTCTGGTTCTAAATCCCAACTGCAATTGATTGGAGAAATATCAAGAGAACTCGTATTTTCTTCAGGATTGCTAGATTCCTGAATCAGCTTGTTTATTCTTTCTTCTTCCTTGATCTGAAGCTGTACTAGAGGCTGTTAGGTAGATGGTACTTTGATCACCAAATTGTTCTTCAACTGTATAAAATACTTGAAATTACAAGCTTGTTCCAAAGTGAAAGATCCATGTTTTTTAGAAGTGTAATATGATGACTATGTTCCTGAAATATTTATATTATGTACTCTTGTATAAACTCCCAGAAACACTGCTACATTAAATACTGACTTATAAGTTTATATAGTGCAAAAGCTACTTCATAGAAAAAAAAAAAAAAAAAATCACAAAATTAGGTCCTAAAGTAACAGCAGTGAAAAGTTGAGTAAGTAACCAGTCAAACATTCAATATATAAACAATCACTTAGCTATTGCACCTCAAGGATAGGGCTCCAGTTGAGAACTGATGAGCTCATGAATACCATCCCATTCCTTGAAACTGTTGCTGGAGAAGCATTATCAATATTATGAGGTTCAAAGACTATTTTGCAGTTTGGTGCCATGGGTATCCGATCCCCATTTGCTAGTGTTAGAGTTCTGTTATCATCCAGAACAGAATTGAGGTTCTCAATCCAAATAGCATCAACTGGACCATCAAGAACTATCCAGATGTGGTCACCTAGAATCCAAAATAACATATTAAAGTGCCTTTCTTTCAAGGACCAGTTTCTTCTCTCCGCAAGAAAAATTTCAAATTCTGAACTCATGCACAGAGCTGGAATCTCAGCTTTTAATAAAATTACCATTTCCATCACTCAGTTTCACTTCAGTAATTCATTTAGTCACCTATTTATAATAATTATCCATCTCTCAGTATATAAAGTGTCATCAGTTTGTAATAGTCTCAAACAGTTTTATGGATCCAGTCTTCAGTGCAGTAATAAATTATTTCGACATACATAAAGCAACATTAAGAAGATAGAAACTATGGATCTATTTAAAAACACCATTCGTCTCTGAAGAGTTTGTATAAATGTAATGAGATTAAATGAAAGGAACACTTGAAAAAAATCCCTCATTGAGACAGTATGCTCATTTTCTTAGGTAAAAGAGGGTCATTAGGGGAAGATTCTTGTTTTTTGTTCTCCTGTTTGTAAACTTGATCCAACTCCCTTGGAATTTTTTTCAGTTCTTTCCATTTAGCATCAGAAATGTATCCTAAAGCCTGCCTCTGTTTCCTAGGAGGGTCTGGATCTGTTCTGCTCAACTCACTTGGGTACTGAGCAATGGGCTCTGCTGGAAAGGGATTCCCCCTTGGCTTCTGGCTTCCTGCTCCAGAGGGAGTAGCCAACCCTGCTATGCACTCCTAGATAGTTCTTTAGTTAGAGGTGGTCCCACTCTCATCTCATCCCACACTCTTCAGAGCAATTCCTTACCATCTAGGCCTATGTAGCTTTGTGCCCTGCTAGGTATGAACCAAGAAGGTTCCAGATGAGAAGCTTGCTCAGCTCTGAGGCAAATAGTTTTGTATTTAGAAGCTTTTCATAGCTACACTGCAGGCATCTCAGGCATGAGATAGTCTGGAGTTTGCTTCATAAAGAGACATTACAAACAGTTTGCAAACAGTGAATCTGAGGAAGTCACATAAGTGTGCTAATTTATATTTCAAGTTGAGGGGAAAAAGAGAAAAATCAACAGTTAATACTATGCTGTATTTTCAAGGGTGACACATTACTAAACTTGAAACAAAACCAACAAAACTAAATCCAAAAGTATTTTCTATTTTAAAAGTATCTGTGTCCTTAAAGACTAAGAATTTTTGTATGAAAATTGGCAGTGAAATAAATGTTAGCATTTTCTCTTTTTTTTTTTTTTTTTAACCTTTAGTCCTTAAGGCCTAATGATAAATTCACATACTAATATTCAGACTAAACAAAGAATAATCCATCTAACATCAAAGCCTCTCTTTTAGTTAATATAGCAGCCTAAGAATATACGCCAGCATTGTTCTAAGCAGAAATTGTTTGTGTAAATAGAATTATCTATTGCTACTTGAGATTTACAATGATATGTGCAGGGCTAGGAGGTATGACACAAAGAATATTCACAGCCTTCTAGTATGGCAGCTGGAGACCAGATAGAAATCCTGACAGGACCAAAATTTATTTTATATCAGCGTTAGGGGAACTGACTTCTACCTTCCACTTTTCTTTCATATGAGGGCATGTCATTTGAGAGGGATCAGCAAATTCAGGGAAACAGTATTTGCTATACTACAAAGTTTGAACACAAAGCGTTTAGAGCAGAGACTATACAATAGACAGAAGTTTTTGCAGCAATACTGCAATGCTTACATGTAAGTTAAAAGAAAAAAAAATTAAAAATATAAAAATAAAAAAAGAGATGCCCTGAAGTTTTTGGTTTGGAGGGAATTGTTTTTCATTATACCTTTCTTGGCTCTTAAAGTTTTTCTCCAGAGTGTTGAAAATATTCCATCTGTCCAATCATTTGTTGCCACATCAAGACGACCAAACATTTGTGAAGCAGTTATAGCTTTAGGATTCATTCTCATTTCACGATGTGGTTGTCCACAATCTATGAAGGCAGATTCACCCCTTAGTTTTATCATTTCTCTTCAACAGTCAGAGAACTTTGACAAATTTGAAGTCATTACACCACAGGCACTGACCATTACAAAAAGCTGTGTACTTACTCGGAAAACTTACCTCATGCTATACATCAATATTTGCTAACTGGAGGCATCAAAATTTAAAGTAGGACAAAGTTCTGAAATTTTGAAAGTACAATTTGTATTTCATAGATTCATTGGGAACAGAAGAGCAGCAAGATGAAATTTATTCACGGTTAAGTTTCATATTTTGAAGTCTTGTCCAACAATAAAGCTTTAGAGCCTTCAGTTTAGATTCACTTCTTAAAACTCAATGACTAAATACTGGACAGATGCTCCACATAACTGACTAGTTTTGGTTTTGCCTGATGATACTCCTGCATACACCTTGGAACAGACAAGTATATGATATTGGTATATCCCTGTGAAGCCTCTGAGGGAGCTAACATCTATCTAGCCATACCATGATCTTATAACCTTTATATTTTCCTCATTGACAAAAGCTAAAAAAATCCTATGCCAGATGTTTTTAGAAAAGCCAATCTTAAAATGTATTCAGGAGCCAGAAATAAGATATTGAAAGAAAGCACTAAAAAAAAGGCTTTTCTTAATTATCAGGTCTCACTAACATATAAGACAGAAGCCTGGTAAATCACGTAATTTTACATTTCATGAGGTTATGCTAGAAGATCAGCTTGAAAAACAGCATTGTGGCAATTTTACCTTGGTAGTAGTTCACATCTCAGCATTACAGAAATATAGGAAAATAGTATAATGCAACTACCTGCTCTTTGTGGGCTTTTTTTTCCTAAATAGAACTGTCATTTATGCTGCAATGTAGAACTTAGTGTTTCTTAAGCACACTAAGGTACTGCATGGATGACAGACTGGCTGAACCATTTTTTACAGAAACTATCAATTTCTGAAAAATTGCATAAGCAGCCTACTGAAGCCTGTGAAACAGGGTAACACAAGCTTACCTCGAAAGAGATGTTTTTACCTCCCCAGCTATGAGCTTTTAGTTTAGTAAGGTCAAAGAGAAGGTCTTCCACTAATGCTTTTGTTTAGAGCTACAGAAGATAAAAACACACTCCTCAAGCACCCAGGCAGGACACAAAATTAATACCCTTGAAGACTTTGTTGCTGTCTAAACCAGTAAATATCTCCTAGCAGCTACAAACGATAGAAGCAGTTATTTTATTCTGCAGATGAAGACTGTCTTTTGAGTTGTGTTCAAAAAGGACTACACACTTATGATTAGGGAAAGTTTTCAGCATCACCTCAGCCAAACCTGGGAAATGATTTAATCACTTGTCCAAGCTGGTGACCCAGACAGTACTCCTCTTTCTCAATGTTACTAGAATAAGAACTTCTGATAAAAGTGTCGTAATATGGAAAACAGGATATGTTATTATATAACAGGATTTTGGATGTCAGACATTTTAAAGGTTTTAAAAGATACTATCACAATAATTATTATCACAACACACAAACCGATTCTTCCAGTAATGTATTCTCACAGTGAAGTAATTGAGGCTTTCTATGAAGAAACAATGTGGTTTAAGGTTTACAGTATAACAGTTTACAATATAAATACTCCTGTACCTGTCATGGCTTTCATCAAAGTGTGGATGCAAACAGTTTTTCCTGCACCACTAGGTCCTAATGTCATCAATCCGTGCCTTACTCTCTGGGTTTCAAAAAGTTGGATAACTTTCAGTTTCCAAGGAGGATGACAAATGAGTCCAGCTTCCTCTACCTACAGACAGTGACAGAAAACTATCTTCAGCAGAAGTCACTCTTTGTAAAGGTTTTGTGTATATAAAAAACTTGGAAAAAGAAGGGCAATTTGGTATTCACATAAGTATTAAAAAAATAAAAGATAAATCTGATCAGCAAGTAGACTGGGGTGGGCAAGAGGCTGAGAAGGAACAAATCTGGGACAGGTGACTCCGGCTGACCAAAGGGATATTCCATAACATATGATGTCATGCTCAGCAATAAAACTGGGAAGAAGTTTCTCCAAAGTACACTTTACTCAGAGACTGGGCGTAAGTCCCACAAGGTGGTGAGCAATTGCTTTTCTATCACCTGTTTTGTGTTGATTTGTTTTTTTCTTCATTTATTAAATCTAGACCCATGAGCTTTTTCACCTCTCTTTTCCCATTTCAAATCCCTCCCCCAGTCCACTGGGGGAAAGTGAGCAAGTGACTGGGCTTAGCTACCAGCTGGGGTCAACCTGCCACAGCATATAAACATGGAAAAACACTTTAATTCAAATAATGACTATTTCTTCATTACTATATTTTCCCAACAACTCCTGCCTCCCTTCCCCAATAAAAATAGTTCTAAATCTGACTCCATCCTAACCTAGCTGTTTTCATTGTACAGACATTGTAGCTCTGAAAACACAGCAGAGTTCCATTCAATAAAACCTTTATTCACTTCCAAGACAAACAAGACAGCCTACCATCTCTGTTTTCACCAGATTATAATTTTTAGCAATATAAGAAAAATATAAACCAATATAAACTAAGAAAATTTCCAAATATTGTCATAGCACTAAAAAGCCACTGTGATATCCCTAGATCTGAACTTGTAATAAATTTTGTGTTACGTAAGGTAATCACTGTGAGTAAAGCTCTTCAAGTTTCTAATACTGCTTCAGCATGTGCTGACATTACAACTTACAAACAAGTGATAATGGTTTGCTGCTAAGAGTTGATGCTTACTGTGTCTGGCTTCACAGATAACCAACAGTAGAGCTATGAAGACCTAGAGCTATGAAGAGCTATTAAGAACTCTTTTTTATTTACTACGAAATGGCAATTTAAAGTATGAGATTTTTAGGAAAGATCGGTCGGTGAAGCGAGGTGGTGGAGTTGCTCTTTATGTGAGAGAGCAACTAGAATGTATTGAGTTTTGTACAGGGGCTGATGAGGGGCGAGTTGAAATTCTGTGGGTAAGAATTAAAGGACAGGGTAGTATGGGTGACACAGTTGTGGGGGTCTACTACAGACCTCCTGATCAAGATGAGGAAGTTGATGAGGCTTTCTACAGGCAGCTGAAAGCAGCCTCACAACTGCAGTCCTTGGTCCTCATGGGAGATTTTAACTATCCCGATATCTGCTGGAAGACTTATACAGCCAGCCTTTCACAGTCTAGGAGGTTCCTCCAATGCATTGATGACAACTTCTTAATGCAAATGGTGGATGAGCCGACTAGAAGAGGAGTGCTGCTGGATCTTGTGCTCACCAACAAGGAGGGCCTTATTGAAGCAGTGGTGGTCAATGGCAACCTTGGCTGCAGCGACCATGAGATGGTGGAGTTCAGGATCCTGTGTGGGAGGAACAGAATTTCCAGCAGGACCAGAACCCTGGACTTCTACAGAGCAAACTTCGGCCTCCTCAACCAATTGTTAAGGGAAGTCCCATGGGACAGAGTGCTAGAAGGTAAAGGGGCTCAAGATAGCTGGACAATATTCAAGGACCACTTCTTGCAAGCACAGCATCAGTGTGTCCCAATGGGTAGAAAATCTAGTAGGGGAGCTAGGAGACCAGTGTGGTTAAAAAAGGAACTGCTGGGGAAACTCAAGTGGAAGAGGAAAATCTATAGATCATGGAAGGAGGGGCTGGTCACTTGGGAGGAATATAGGAATGTTGTCAGGGAATGTAGGGAGGCAACTAGGAAAGCTAAGGCCTCCTTGGAACTTAACCTTGCAAGTCGGGTTAAGGACAGTAGAAAGGGCTTTTTCAGATACATAGCCAACAAAGCTAATACCAGAGGCAATATAGGCCCACTGCTGAATGAGGTGGGTGCCCTGGTGACAGAGGATATGAAGAAGGCAGAGGTGCTGAATGCCTTCTTTGCCTCTGTCTTTACTCCTGCAGGCTTTTCCCATGAGCCCCAGATTCATATAACCCCAGAAGTAGTCAAGATAGGTGAGGACATAGTAGATGAGGATTGGGTTAGGGATCAGTTGCATAATCTGGACATCCATAAATCGATGGGTCCGGATGAAATGCATCCAAGGGTGCTGAGGGAGCTGGCGGAGGTCATTGCTAGTCCACTCTCCATCATCTTTGGTAAGTCATGGGTAACAGGAGAGGTGCCTGAGGACTGGAGGATAGCAAATGTCACTCCAGTCTACAAGAAGGGCAAGAAGGAGGACCCGGGTAACTATAGACCGGTCAGCCTCACCTCCATCCCTGGAAAGGTGATGGAACAACTTGTCCTTGGCACTATCTCTAGACATATCAAGGAGATGGGGGTCATCAAGAGCAGTCAACATGGTTTTACCAAGGGTAAGTCATGTTTGACTAACCTCATAGCCTTCTATGAGGAAATTACTAGGTGGATAGATGATGGTAGAGCGGTAGATGTGGTCTATCTTGATTTCAGTAAAGCATTTGACACCGTCTCCCACAGCATCCTTGTAGATAAGTTGATCAAGTACGGGTTTGATGATCAGGCAGTGAGGTGGATCAAGAACTGGTTGAAAGGAAGAAGTCAGAGAGTTGTAGTCAATGGGGCAGAATCTGGTTGGAGGCCTGTGACTAGTGGAGTCCCTCAGGGGTCGGTACTGGGACCGGTGTTGTTCAATATCTTCATCAACGACCTGGATGAGGGCACAGAATGTACCCTCAGCAAGTTTGCTGATGACACCAAGCTGGGAGGAGTGGCTGACACACCAGAAGGCTGTGCTGCCATTCAGAGAGACTTAGACAGGCTGGAGACTTGGGCGGGGAAAAACCTGATGAAGTTTAACAAGAGCAAGTGTAGAGTTTTGCATTTGGGGAAGAAAAACGCCATGCACCAGTACAGGTTGGGGGCTGACCTGCTGGAGAGCAGTGTAGGTGAAAGGGACCTGGGGGTCATGGTAGACAGGAGGATGACCATGAGCCAGCAGTGTGCCCTTGTGGCTAAGAAGGCCAATGGCATCCTGGGGTGTATTAGAAAGGGTGTGGTTAGTAGGTCAAGACAGGTTCTCCTCCCCCTCTATTCTGCATTGGTGAGGCCACATCTGGAATATTGTGTCCAGTTCTGGGCCCCTCAGTTCAAGAAGGACAGGGAAGTGCTTGAAAGAGTCCAGCGCAGAGCCACAAGGATGATTAAGGGAGTGGAACATCTCCCTTATGAGGAAAGGCTGAGGGAGCTGGGTCTCTTTAGTTTGGAGAAAAGGAGACTGAGGGGTGACCTCATCAATGTTTACAAATATGTAAAGGGTGAGTGTCAAGACGATGGAGTTAAGCTTTTTTCAGTGAAGACCAGTGATAGGACAAGGGGTAATGGATACAAGTTGGAGCATAGGAGGTTTAAGATGAATATCAGGAAAAATTTTTTTACTGTAAGAGTGACAGAGCACTGGAACAGGCTGCCCAGAGAGGTTGTGGAGTCTCCTTCGCTGGAGACATTCAAAACCCGCCTGGATGCCTTCCTGTGTGATGTACTCTAGGTGACCCTGCTCTGGCAGGGGGGTTGGACTAGATGATCTTTCGAGGTCCCTTCCAACCCCTAGGATTCTATGATTCTATGATTCTATGAGATTCAGGTTTTTTGGAATTTCTCCTAATAAAAGCTTAATTTGTGAGTTCTTTTTTTAAAGACAACTGTGTAAACTACAAAAAGCAAAACACTTTCATAAGCATTGGCTATAATTCAACTCTTCCTTTTTTAGGAAAGCCAGAAGCAGACCTCTTTACTTGTAGCTAATCATATTAAATATAAATAAATGAAAGGTCATATACTCAAATTCTTCAGGAATGCACTTCTGTTTTTCAATGTTTTCACGCTGGGTTTTTTTAAGTTTTTTATTTCTCTGTTTAACTGTTAGATAATTATCTGAGGAACAGAAATTCTAGAAAAAGATTAATAGAAGTGATCATTTCAGTGTATATACCTCATTAACCCTCTGTATCCCACTGATGTTCTTAAGTTGGCCCTATTGAAATGTTCCAAAAGATGTAATGGAAGACGATATAGAGGGAATGTCATTTTAGGTAAGTATTTTCTTAAGCTCATGTTCCAGTTGTTGAACTTTACACAAATATTAAAACGTGGGTCACATAAGGCAAGTGTATATATACGCATTTTTCAAAGTAGTCAACACAAATTACTCACAAGAAAACCACAGGACACCACAATCACAATTAAGTTACATCCTTAAGAACAATTACCTTAGATGTCACATCACAATAGTTACGTGACAGCAGCACAGATCAAGAGGAATGTTACCTGTTTGTCAATGGCAGCTTCCAGTTCAGGATAGCCTACTTTATCAAGCTGGGTATCTGGAAACAGATCTTCAATTAGACTTAGGAACAAGGGCTCATCTTCATCAATCTAGTGAAAATTGGAGTGGGGGAAAACACAGATTAAAACCTATTTTATTTATCCTAGCACCTAAAAAACCAATCTTGACTCTCACAGAGCTAAAAAAAATATTAGAAAACATAAGGAACCATCTATGGTAAGTCTCTAGGTGCAAAAAACTCCAGCAGAAAACAGCAGAAGGAGAACATGTGATGCTTCAGATAAACAAAAAGCTATTGAAAATAAACCACTCACATACAGACAAAATGTATTGAAGTAGATTTTAGCAGTAACATCTATACAAACAGTAAATTATTTCTCTAAGGTGTAAAAAAGGTAATAAAGGAGATGAAACATTACAGCAACATAAAAGGGGGTGTTTTTAGCTATTTTTTTAGCTATTTATGCTATTTTTTAGCATATTTAGACAGAAGAGATGGTACTCATTGCTATGAATAACAGTTTCTTTGAAAAGAGTGACTAAATAATTCAGATCAAAGGTTCTAAAGAGTTTACTACATAGACTTCTATTTGGTCACTTATTTCTACAGGTAGCAGGGGAAATACATTAAAAAAATCTGAACAAGTCGAGGTGTTGTAGTTTAACCTCAGTAGGCAGCCTAGCAACACACAGCCTCATTCACTCCCTCCCCAGCCCCATACAAGGTGTTACAAAGAAAAGTAACTCTCTTCCAGACAAAACCAGTACCCAAGATCATGCAGAGAATGGAACATTTCCAAGCTAGCTTGAGAGTAAAGGCTACATCCAATCCTCTAGTGATCACCTTAATAGACTGAAATAGACCAAAAAAGCCATATAACTCCAAAGTGCATCTTAAATAATTTACCAGGCCCTTGGAACTTACCAGTTTAGACAGGTTCATGTCTCTCAGCACACGCATGACAATGGCAGATTCAGTATCTGTAGGATTTGCTCTTTTTGCTGCTCCTAATGTACGTAACACTGACAATATGTTCCGCAAGCCAAAATCATAATGCACCTAGAAGATATGCAAAGTTTGGGAAAATTTTCCCCACATTAACAGAGCTGAAACAATTCTTATTTAAGACATGGATACACCTCATAAGTCTCTGGCTGTACGACTTCGCATTGTTTCATTGCCCACCTCTGCTACCACCTACTAAACTGTAAGGTGTGTCAGAAAACAGAAATGTAATCACAAGTCTTCAACACAAGATAAAGTTCCCGAGGACTAATAAGAAATAAACTAGCAGTATTATTTTGAATTTTCTGTGGATTTTGGAAACTGACTTTATTTGAGAAACATCTAAACTATAACTATAAACTATATATTCTATAAGATCAACTAATATATAAACCATTCATTTGCCTTAATCATCACCATTCATTAAATTTAAATCTTAATAAATGTTCTGAATGAAAGTCTCATTCTTGTACAGATAACCTCATCCTCTAGGACAGCAGAGGGCTGCACTACTAAACTGCAAGTGTCATTTAACTTGCTTAGTGAACATGGCCTTTTCCATTTTCTTCATAATAGATATTAATAATTTGTGACATCATATGCAGTTTTTCCCTAAGATATTTTTTCCTCACATGAAAATAATCACCTGCTTTGACAGTTGTTCTTCACACAGCTTGTACAGTGTAAAGAATTTCCTTGACAATACAACATTATCAATGAAACCACAACTAGCCAATTTGACACGAATTATGATTGGACGATCAGGAACCATCATAGGCACAGAACGGAAGTTGATCTTCAAGTTTTCAGGAAGTTCTTGCCGTCCAGCATACCCTGGATTCTGGAGTGAAGAACAGGTTTTGAAGTTAAACTGCATCTTGCACAAACAGAAGAATCAGCAAAGGAATGTCTAATATTGCTAGACAACTTTTGGCTCTAACTCACCTGTAAAAATGAGTTTCCATGCAAATTTACCACCATATCTCTACAGTATTTTAGCCTCTCCTACATCCATGAAGTATGAAAAATATTCCACTTAAACACTTAAAATCAGTATTTGTCTCATAGGTTCTGTTTTTACTGGCTACTTCTATCTGTATCTCTATGGTATTTCTCTCTACTTGTAGCAAAAAGCCTACTTTAAGAACTAGAATGTAGCATGCAGAAGTAATCTGACACTGAGATAACTTGCATTTACAATGCTGTCTGCATTTGTTAATTGTATGCACTTGATATCATTGAAACAAGAACCTGTGAACTGTCTTTGTAGTAATGCTCAATGTTCTCAAACTGTGAGTTCTAAGAGCTGAGTGACTTAAGAGTTAGCAAGTACATCTAACATACCACATCAGAAGTGATTAAGTGATTAGAAGAGAATGCATAGTAGACACCTACTGAATACCCACCATAGTAAGAAAAATGCCGAATTCTGGGTTCATTTCCACATTATCTCCATCAGTAAAAATAAAGCTTTTTTTACGTTCCTTCTTACACGTCAACACAATTGCAATCTGCTGTGCAGCTACTGATAGTACAGGTAAATCAATACGATTGAATTCATCAAAGCAACCCCAGGAGCCAGACTGAGCAAGACCTTCAAAGAGAAAAGCAACTAAACATCTGACCATCATGCTGCTAACACTTTTTGGTGCAATTCATATGCCAAAAATCAGGTTGACCCATCTCAGAAAAAAATATGTTCAATTTGGAAGGCTGGGACAAGGAGGAAAGTTCAACTATTTTCCAAACAAGAATGCACTAAGTTCCACAAGTCCTCGAGCTTGTCTAAGATAGTACATCCTGAAAATCCTGGTCCTTCTCTCAGTTTTCCTGATCCTCCTTACCTCCCCAAAAAATATCCCTGCAATAAGTCTACGAAAATATGATGAGCTGCCAATAACTTACTGCACATATTAAAGTTAACAATAAAGTTGCTTTCATCTGAAAAGAAGTTAGGGGTCAGACTGTGCCAGAACTGCATTCTTCCTCAGATATTTCAGGAAAAACAAAACAAAAAAATCATCAACACAGTCACTTGCAACAACAAAATAGTCAAGGCCCTCCACTCGATCTCTAACTTGACGTTTGCCATGACTGACAGGTATCAATTTCAGATTTCTAAAAAAAAGTCTACATCCAACTCTGGTGAACTGCACTAATGGTTTTTAACATACACAGCATTATTCATACAAATCCTTCAACTGATAAGAACTTCTATATTTGAAGAAGATAAAATACTGGAATCAGAAACAAACACATTCTGCCAGTTCAGCAATACATTTCACATCTTTTTCTTTTTGTACTGGCAGTCCTTCTTGATTATTTTAAGTGTCTGTATCCTTTCATAAACTGTTTTACGCTTTAAGACATTTCTATTTCTTGGTAGCTGTATTGCAAATGTATTTTACATTCATGATAAGATATTAATTAGTTGAATTTATTAAAAGACTGAAAACCACCTGCTGATTATTTGTTGACCTTTTTTTACAAAGATGTTAATTTTTAATTTTCACATAGTCCACAGAATCATATAATCACACAATATGCTGAGTTGTAAAGGAGTCATAAGGATCATAAAGTGCAACCCCTTACTCTGCACAGGGCTACCTAAAAGTTAAACCATATATGTCAAGTCCAAAAATTACTTGAACACCAACAGACATGGGGCCTTGACTACTCCTAATTGTTCCAATGCTTGTCCATGCTCTCAGTGAATTCTGAATATCTAAACTGAAATTCACCTGACCCAGCTTTAAGCCATTCCCTCATGTTCTATCTCTATCATGAGAGAATACATCAGCACCTCCCTTTTTGTTTCCATTCATGAGGAAACTGTAGACAGCAATGAGAACACCCCTGACTCTCCTTTTCTCTAAGCTGAACAAACCTATTTATACTCAGCCATCCCTCATCAGTCATGCCCTCTAGCTCTTTCACCATCTTTGTTGCTCTCCTTTGGACATGTTCTAATATTTTTATATACTTCTTACATTGTTGACCCCAAAACTGCACACAGTACTTGAGGTGAGGCCACTCCAATGCTGAGTATAATGGGACAATCAATTCTTTTGGCAGGTTAGCTATACAGTACTTAATGCACCCCAGGACACAGCTGACCTGTTTGGCCAGCACATTTCCTTTCCTCCACATCTTACCTTTGAAGATCCTCCCTAGTCCTCGAAAATCCATCTGGTCTGAACAGTTGAAGACCACTACATATTTTCCAAGGCACCGACCCATGTCTTTGATGGTTTCTGTTTTTCCAGTTCCTGCAGGTCCCACAGGTGCTCCACCCATGTTCATGCCTAAAGCTTGAGCCAAAGTGATATAACACCTAAAACGCAACAGGCTATCATCATTTAATAGGTTACAGCACACCATTTTCTGTATAGTGCCAAAGGAACTCAGGTGTGTTACACAAAGAAGGTCCGATTTGAGGAGAAAAAGAAAACTGCTGAAATGACACACCTCTAATTACAATTTAAATCAGTAAGAACAAAAACCATTCCCTCAGCTTCTGATGCAGGTAATATTAAAATCTGACTCATACATAAAGTGGAAGAATGGATAATCCTCAATACTCAACAACCTGAAAGATCACAAAAAGGGAAGAAAACAGATACAGAGATGCTGCCTAATCTAGTTTATTTGGTTTAGTTCCTTAATTACCTTAACTGGAGTAGTTTTGAATTACGTTCTGATGTAGAGTACAATATTGAGGACAGATGACCTTTCCTTTATCATCCACCTTTAAAAGTTGATCATATACTGCTTCCCATTTTCATAAATGAAACTTCTATGCGTAATGCAGTAAAACACCAGCTAACAGTCATATCTAAAGGGAAGCTCTAGAATTTTCTGTATGGCACAGCTAAAAAAAATATAGAGACCCACCTAATTACCTTATTCTGGCAATAATAGCTCATAGACCATTCTTTGCATTATTCCAGTTAGGTAGGTACACCTCTCCATTAATACAACTGCAATTTTTTCAACATACATCTAGATCAACTATCTCAAATCTATTGAAGCTGAATAAAATTTATTTTCTTGTCTAGTCTTCCTTAGCTGTTTTCATTAGCTTTCCTGTAAACACTTGGTTTTGTCCTGTGCCTCTCTCTGCATAGTGTATCTGTTGGATGTACCCAATCCTCAGGCATAGTAGCCTCACATACATGAGAATCAGAGTCCCATACATCATGTATGGGGGGATCATGCAAGTATGAGGCAGAAATTAAGCTAGAAATTATTTATATTGTAATGCACAGAAACAAAAACACTCATGTATTCCATGTAAAATTACTTTGATAAGACTGTGAAGGACAGACTCCGCAGAGATCTATTTTGCATTCAACAGAAATTACTAAATTGCTTTTCTAAAAGCCTAGGTTTGGTGTCAAAGAAAAAAGAAATAAAATCAGTCTTTTCACCTGTCTGTAAGAGGTGTTATGACAAGCCGGTCAGTACAGCCCAAGAATTCATTCTGGTATGTAAAACCCACATCAGTGATCTTAATCATCATTTTGTCAGAGTCTTCATCAAAATAAAATCTACACTGTTTCAGCCATTCGAAATCTGTAGGGCTCTTGATATGCATGCGACACTACGAAAAGAGGGGGGAAAGGTGATATTCATGGTTAACATTTATTTTTGCATTTATACTATCTCATCTAAGTAGCACTGCTAAGACAGCACTGCAATCACAATGAAAGACATAAAGAACAGCTAGGAACAGAAGAATAGTGAAGACCCTGGCTTGATTTTTACAAAAAAACTTGCTAATGTGTTATTGCTGACCCTGAAACCCATACTAAGTCAAAGGAATTTCAGACTTTCCTAGAAGAGTATCTCAAAACTCTAAATATAAATGAACAGTTCATAAGCCTCAAACAAAAATCATTAAGTTCAGCTAACATAAAAACTGCTCATTCTTTTATTCATCTCTACTATTTTATTCATCTCTATCACATAATATGAGACTTCATTATAATAAAAAGGAATTAGGATTGTATTAAACCACATGCAAATTGGAAAAAAGGTATTTTACAACAGTGTCACAGTGCAGAGATTAGTTAAGAAATTCAACAGAGCTGGGAGTAATTCAAAGTTGAACAATCGAATACTAAAACCATTAAAAAAGATGCAGTGCAGGTTGTATCTACAACTTAAACTTTACATAAGATTATTATAACTAGAAACAAATGGTTCTACAATGAAAAGCCAGGTGCCTGCCTATCAGCAATGGGTTAAAACTCGGTAGTTCTTTTCTCAGACAGCTTAATTTCAGTGTCAGGTCCAGAGCTTCCTATAGGTAAAAGAGTATGTTAGCTTTTAAGTTTGATTATTTAAGCAGTAAATGCTTTCATTTTCCTAATTTTAATATTCTGAGGCAGTATGAGAAGGTGTGAAATGACTAAATAAATCCCTAAGTAATAATTAGGTATGCTATTGAAATGAGAACAGAGAAGATAGCAGCTTCAACCAACTTCAAACCTTTTTCTGTACTGTAACTCTACATTCAGTCTATTTATTCTCAAGACTCAAAATGTAATCCAGAGAAAGGACAATTACTTGCAACACAATGCATGAGGAAAAAGAAGTCCCTAACTGATCATGCAGCAGAGGCCTCTATCTTAAGTAGATCGACACAGAGCATCCTAAAATTTTGCTGTTGCTTATGGTGGAAAAAACCCACTTAATTACTTATAGGAAAATTAAGATGTTGATTGAAATAAATCAGCATTTTTATAACACCCCAGATCTCATCATCATTACAGTCCTGAAATTAAATCTTTAGTTTAAGAGCCTGTAGTACAGGTATTGTAATATTTTCTTCTTGTCACATTGTTTCTCATGGAAACTACCTCATAACTCACTGTACATTTTTCAGTACTTACCAGACCATCAAAAATGTCTCTCTGATGCACATGAATAGTGATTAATGTCTCGTATTTAACTCGCTCAACTGGGCTAAGTTCTTTTGTTGTCATATCTATAAGCATGTTTAGAAGATCCAGGAAAAACTGGTTCGTTTTTCGCATAATTTTTTTGTCATACTTGGCATTAGTCAAAGCTTCTTCTGAGTCTCTTGTCCAAATCATCTGGATGCCCAACAACCCAACCTTGGGAAACATAAAAGTATGTGTCTCATAATCTTTTCTCTTTAACCCAAAAGGTACATTCACAGACACAGATAAACTAAAGAAATTGCTCTGCTACTAGTTGTATAAAAGAATGTTTTTATTCTTCTGTATAGAGATCATTCAACCCATGCATTTGTTTTAGGTGTCCCAACTCCATTCATAAATGCATAGTGAAGTCCACACTTCAGCCTTGTAGATACTGCTTACAGTGCACTGCTGATAGAATTGTTCAATATAAGTTACTATTTTTTTTTTTAAATACACACTATATATAATTAATACACTTTATATATAATAATAACTAATCAGTGAATAATTCATGCTTCAATTTAAATTTTTTTTTCAGTCATTCACAAATACTTTATTGCCTCTCCAACAATATTCCTGATCACAAGTGAAGACGCTTCTACTAAGAAAATTTTTGCTCAGCTCCAAATCTTAAGCGATGTATGTTTCCCTGAGTATATAAACAAACATACAACTTTACTACTTCTCCCTCAGAAGTCAAGTGTCAAGCTTGTAAAGAAATAGTGATAACTCCATTGCATTATTGTATTCAGCACTGCTTTTGAACAAGGGCACCACAATATATAAAGGACATCAAGCTATTGGAAAGTGTCCAAAGGAGAGCCACAAGGATGGTGAAGGGTCTGGATGGGATGACTTATGAGGAGCAGCTGAAGTCACTTGGATTATTCAGCTTGGAGAAGAGGAGGCTGAGGAGTGACCTCATTGAAGTCTATGGCTTCCTCACGAGGGGAAGAGACAGAGCAGGTGCTGACCTCTTCACTCCTGTGACCAGGACTCAGGGAAATGGCAGGAAGCTGAATCAGGGGAGGTTTAGGTTGGATATCAGGAAAAGGTACCAGAGGGTGATTGAGCACTGGCACAAGCTCCCCAGGGAAGCTGTCACAATGCCAAGCCTGCCTGAGTTCAAGAAGCATTTGGATGATGGTCTCAGGCACATGGTGTGATTCTTGGGGTGCCCTACATAGGGGCAGGAGTTGGACTTGATGATCCTGATGGGTCCCTTCCAACTCAGCATATTCTATGATTCTATGATTCTAAGAGCTTCAGGGTAAGTTTCCTTCTTTTGGTTTCAGAGATAAATTAAAAGACTGAGGTGACTAATACAAAGTTAAACATCAGGTTGGCATTTATTGCACTGGCTGAAATTTGGATTGCAAAGATAAGAAAAAAACATAAATGCACTACATATCTGTGAACAATTCTTCATTGATTTAATAATGATGTTACCTGGGCTGGGTAAGTAGACAGAAATTCAGGCAGCTGGAAACCAGTTTCCTGGATATGTTCAGCTGCCTGACGAATAACATGATGCAGTGACAGCTGGGATTCCTTCAACAGAGAATTGAGCCAAACTTCCACATTACCTTCAGCCATTACAGGTCTAGTTAGTGCTACAGTCTCACCCTCTTGGGAACTAATCGACAATATACAATCATATATCTAATAAAAAGCAAAGAAAGAACAATTTTTTATTTACAGATTTCTTGTTATCGTTACCATAAATGATTTTCCTGCCATCACTCAATTAAACTTATTTAGGCAACTAATAAATTATACCAATCTGTCAAGTGAAATATAAAAATAATTAAATAATTTATTTTGGTGTACAGAAAGGCTTTAAACAAAACACTGTCATCTGAACAAGGAAACAAACCCCAATACATTGACAATTCCTGAATTTCATTTAAGTTTCAATGACAGCATCAACTTTCCAGTCACAATAAAGAAAAACTTTCCCCACGACTGGTGGATTAATATCCTAACAAAGTTTACAGCCTTCCAATCAAAAAACCCACAGAAGTTAAGGAGCATGGTCATCCAAAAGAATTTTAAATGCACAGGAATGCAGTGAATTCTAATGAAAGGTATACTTACATAGGAAATAAAAATGTGTTGCTGTTTGTTCTTAAAAAAGATATGAGAATATTGTTACTCAAACACTGTGTTTGAGGGAATATTACGGACAACTCAGAAACAGATGACAGAATACATATACTTTTCTTTTTTCTTACAAGCAAAAAATGAACAAAGAAGTACAGATACAGGCAATCTAAAGATACAAATACACTTATAAGCAACCAGAAACTTACCTTAGAGGATGGTAGCTTATATTAAAACACAGAAGGCAGTTAAGGACCTGGATGGTTTTTTTTGAAACCTGTTTGTTTTGTAATTCCATATAGAGTTTTCCTATTAGGTAAATGAGGATATGAAACTAAATCTTAAATGAAGAAAGCCTATGTAGCATCAAATAATTGATGAATTTGGCAAAACAGCTGAATGTGCCCTGGTAGCTTTCCTATCTAACAAGTATCGTGCATTGTTAATTTGAAAGAATGTAACATGGAGGTGGGGGCAGTACACATACCCTTTCATGGAAACTGACACTTTTAATGTTGTCAAAAACATTCAGCAGATGTGCCTGGATATTGTGACAGTCTGATGCCTGGCCAAGAATTTCCAGGAGAGCAGGATCTGACACAAAGAAGAATCGTGGAAATAGGAGGCGCTTTTTCTCCAGATACCTACATTTTTTAAAAAAAGTGAGGGAGAGGGAGGTGGTAAGTGAATTAGGTTAATTTATACATCCTTTATTAAGGTGGCATTTGTCACAACACATTGCAATTTTTAGCAGTGGTAATGACAATTCTTATCAATCACACCTTCATGCTAATCACCTGCTTTAAGCCTACTCTTTTAGCATCCAAAATCCTATCACTGAAAAGTTTTACTATTTTATATAATGTAAGCACTAGTAAAAAAACAAAATAAATTGAGCTAAAGTAAAATGTTTTTACATTAAGTCTGTTTCTTGCTGTTTAGGTCTCTCAGGCTGAATTACTCACAGCTTTGTGAAAAGTCTGAAGAAGACATATCTAGACTGCTTTCTGGAATGAAACTAGGCTGAAACAAGCTTTGGCTTCAAGAGAGGTAGACAATGAGTGACAGCTTAGTCACAAATCAAACACTTATGAGTGAGTTGTAAGCAATATCTTTGGAGATGTTGCATCACCCTGCTGGCTTGTTTGCTCAGTTCAACTGAATTCATAGCAGAACCAGAACATAATCTTTGCAAAGTCCACAGGACAGCTCTCAAGCAATTGCTCTTTCCCTAGTTAAACAAGTCACAACCAGCTGTCCAATAGTGGTCTCATAGTGATCTTACCCCGTGAGTGATTTCTGACAGATTTCAAGCTGTTCTAGTAAATGTGGTAGTAACTGTCCCATAATTTCATCTCCAACACAGCACTGAACAACATTAGGTGTTTCATGAGCTCGGGCCATGATCCTCACCCAGGATTTATCAATGTTAGAGAAACGCTTTGCTTCCTGTTGAAGCATGACAGTAAATGTAGAAGAGAAGAGATGGAAGAAGGAACAGAGAAGAGGTAAATGGCACTTGCTTGTAGAATTGATATCCAGCAGTCATCTTAATAGTAACCCTGCATCCAAATTCTAATGATTTTTCAGCTTAGAAAAATACAGATTTTGCTGCTTACACAGGTCTCGCTGCTTACACAGTACAGCTTATTTTATACTTGACTGTCAACCCTCCTACCTTCTCTTTCAACCATTCTTAGCGAAAAAGACAGAAAAATCATTATGCTTGAATTGTATGCTTCAAATTTGAAATTATTTTCTAAACACATAAGATAATTTTTAATTTTAAAAGCTATGTAAGAAGGTTTAAGATAAGGATTCTTAGCAAAACTGCACATACTACTAGGCTAGTGGTAGGTACTAAAAAGCTAGCCTGACTAGGCTAGGCTACTGCTAGGTATAACACTGAAACACATATTGGTTAACAACTTTGCAATCTAGAAATAGAAATATCAACTATCTCACACAAGTTTATTATTCTTCAAAACACAATACTGCTGTTGGCACTGTTTACCTACTTTCTTACTAAGTCTAGTTTTGTTAAGTACCAAAAAAATTAAGTTTATCTTACTGCATCAATTATGACATCACAGTTAAGTTTTATTCTTAAAATGTAGAAAACCAAAATTTTAAAAAGCATGTCTGAAAACCTTTGGAAGCTGCTTTGCTATGTCACCGCCAACAAAAACAGCTTCTAAATATATCCACAAGTTCTGCACAGTCATCCAGCTCTCAATTATATCTGTTGTATTGGAAAGATAGTGCACCCATTTCTGAATCTGCGTCTTGAAGGGTGTGTTGTATCTAAAATAAAAAGAAGATGTTTAATTTCAAGAAGGAAACACATCTCTTGAAAGTTAGCTCATTACTCATAAGAATGAGGAATAGTTTTGCTGCTTTTATCTCTGTCAAGTGAATATATAAAAACCTATACTTGACTCAATTCTGCTAGTTAGCAGCCATAAACCAAACCAGCTCCAACCTGCTGCTTTATACACATGCTGAATAGCACAGCTCTGTTCCAACACAAGCTGAATAGGAGCAAGATTTCAATTTTACTCTAAGGTAAAGTAGTTTCAAAAATAGACTATGCAATATTTCAAAAGATGCAAGACTCCCAGAAGTCCTTATCAACCAAACTCTTGCTTCTGAACTGCTGCCTGATCATTAGGTTCTGTGTTCCTTATTTTATCTGTGGGCTTTGGCATATGAAACCAGAGAAACTGAAGCTCAATTTAGCCAGAATTTTCAGCAGCTTTGGCACAAAGCAGTGACCTATCACAGAGGGCAGAGTAGCAGTGCCTGTAGGGCCCATAGTATGCCTGACACAACCACGCAGTGTTCCCCTTTATGCTCGTCACCACTTTCTTGAATTAATTAACACTGTCCTAGTATGAACTGCATCCACATGCTTTCAAAAGAGCTTACTGGAAGAACACAGACTATAAAAACAGCCCATGAACAGTTCGAGGACATGCAAGTTTATATTTTTTATCCAGATGTTTATTTTTCTCTTCCTCTGTGAAAGATATATTTGTTCAATAAAACAAAGACTTTTCCTGCTATTTTTAAGCCATAACTCCACCCCGTTTCCTATTACCTGTTATTCATGAGAGAACCAAGAATCATCAAGCTGTCCTCCATGGTAGCAACTGTTTCTGATACGCTGTCACCTCTTAGAAGAAGTTCCCCACGGGTTTTAAAGTTTGCAAAGATAAATGTTTTATTGTCCCATTCAGCTATCACTTGTTTTAACTTCTGCTCAATGTCTCTCTCCTTCACAGCACTTACACAGATATCCTTTTAAAAAAACACAATGGCAAAACAAGCTTTGAATGCTTGAAGCCTCTGGTATAAAAACCTAACTCATATTTCCTGAAGAGCAACTATTTATCAAGTGAAAATATCTACAGACACACAAACACCATAGCTAATAAACTGTATACCACATAACGATACGGCCAGCTTTGGGGGAATAAAAGAATAATAGAGTGATTATTTTTCAAATCTTCACTGTTGCAAAGCAAGGCACCATCACAAATTAACTTCTGGGCCAAGCTGTATTATTTAAGAAGAGGAGTCAACACCACAAGATATTTGTGTCATTATTTTATACAGAAAGTTGAAGTGACAGTACATTTATCTGATCTTTCTTCAGAAATATTCTATTTTCCTTCTTATTACTGGTTACTCCCATACTATTTATTCAGCAGATTGTTTTGCTTCATGCATCCATTTCTCTTCCTTCACAATACCTCTATTTCCTCCTTATATCTTAATAGTGGCGCTTCCATTATATTCCTCAGTTTGAATGTTTCACTTTCCACATCGAAGTTGTGTTCAGTGAGATCTGTAATCTGCTTCCAGTGTCGAGGCATCATTGCTTTACTTGACAAACGTTCAAGCAATGGGCAACATTCACTGAAGTCCTCTATGATCTTCTTTAAGTCAAAAAAGGCCTGCCATTCCTTTACACCCCGAGGAAGCTTACAGCATCTGCGTAGAAATAATGCAAATGTTTTCAAACAGTTTTAAGTATTCTTTGTTACCCATTTAACCACAGTTGTGGGGTTTTTTTAAGATTCTGTATGTGATTCTGAATGTGAGAAAGTCTGATTCCATTCTATTCCACTGACCTACAGCCTCCCGTTAAGGTGAATAGCTACATAATTCTAATATAATTTGTCACAGCAAGCTTCAAAAACAACTGAATTGCTTTATATCTTGATTTCCTCTTTTGTTGAGGCTCACGATATACACTGCTCTATAAAAAACCCTGTTCCTCAGAACATGCAGGTTTCATTCTTTAAATCATTTTATGTTTGGTTTGATGAAAAGTTTGGCTTCAATGTATGCATTCCATCCCATTTTGCAAGACAGCAATTCACTAACTTGCCTTAGACATCTACGGTGACTCTGTCTCTCATGAATAATAATATTACAACAAACAAGTGAAATTGCCCTTCATGAACAAAATAAATAGGAATTTTAATATATATTCTAACCATATTAAAAAAAATTAACCATGAAGCTCTCTAAGGAACAATAATCCTCAACCTTTAGAGTTTAAACTGGCTCCTTTATTTCATGAATTTGGTAATGAATATATTTTTCAATTAAAATATGTTTTTCATGTTTCAATGAATAAATACATGCAGAGATATAATTTTTTGTGCTAACCAGTTCTAATAATATTTAAGAAGTAACAAAAGTATTTTAGGCATTTTTACCACAGCAGCAATTTCTCACCTGTTCTGAAACTCCAAAAGTTCACTGTTAATCTTTCCAGTGTCTAATTCTGACCAAAGAAGATCATAGTAGCCACTGATTGTGTCAATGACATTGTTATACAGATCATAGAGTTTCTGTAACAGTTTCAGTTGCTTCTTTATTTCAAGAAGCTGAGGATACTGAGTAACAGGCAAACCAAAAAGATCTTCCCCACCAGTGTAAGTAACGTATTTCCGAAAAAGATTATCAAATCGATTCTAAGAAAGAAAAAGAAAAACATTACATTAAATAAAACTTTAAAACTAACTAATCAAGAGCTGGCATTATGTTGAGAGCTGCATTAGTGTTTAAAACCTAGTAAATACCAGAAAGATACACTGGAGATATTAACACTGTCAACAATTTTCCTGAGAAAAGTAACTTGTGGTTAGCTTGGAGGCACATCTTTAAAAATGGACAGGGAGGGTACAGTGACAGTAAAATAAAGGCTAAGCTTGAACTGGAAAGGTGGAACATGACATTGCAAAGTAAAGCAAGGTGGATGCCACAAATTCTACCTCTCCAAGTATGCTGTGCAATTCTTTTACCAAAAAGAAGCAAAGAAAAACAAAATTTTATTGTAAATTGCAATATACCTGAAGAAACATAGTAGGAAATCAAATTAAGTACTATGGGAAAAGGTAAACCACTAGAAGTTGGCCTTACAGGAATAGAAATTACTTATGGTACAAATAAACTTTTCAACAGGAAAAACAGTCAATTAAATTGAAACCTTTACTGGGCAGAATTGTATTAATGAGAGAAAGACACAAAAATTGTTTATAGCCAAAAAGACTAAACTTGAGAATAGGCTCTCATCAAGATACTTGAATGTAGTAATTATTGCTTATTACATTTGCAGCCTTTCTTTTAGCTCCTAAAATAACTAATTTTAACCAGCATTTCTTGCATATGCATAGAAAAAATAACAACCTAGCTTTCATTAAGTTATTACAGACTTTGCCCAATCAGTAACCCTTTGTATTAGTTCAACTACTCTTATTCATTCTCAGAGCTTTCAGGTGTCAGTTTACTTGCAGTAAGCACTAAGCTATGTCTTAGAATTAACAGTACCTGAAACATAGTAAGCCTGTCACTGGCCTCTTGAGGCTCTAAACCAATCACCATTGGCCCATTCTAAAATAAATAAATAAATAAATAAATAAATAGAAGTTAGATACTCAGTTTATAGGGTGAAAATAACCACAATCTTTTTCTAATTCCTAAATTTTTTAAAAACAGTTTTCTAAATGCTAAAGTCAAACATAGCACTGTATTAAAGAAACAAGCAAACAAACACCAAAACACAAACAAGGCAATTAATCATCTTTTTAACACAGAAGTTTTTGTAATACTGTAAAATTTAGGCTACGGTAGCTCCTTTTTTAAGTAACAATCAGCATTACTTAGAAGGCAACAGAAGACTGGTTCAGCTTGACTCAGTCTACTGAGAAAGAATTTAAGAGCTTAAGTAATTTGTACTTATACCCAGTATCTGAAAATGCTTCTTACTTTGTAACGCAGTATCTCATCAATCCAAATCTTCACTTTTGCTGATGCTAACCAGCTGTTTATCACAATTTTTCTCAAGTCTTAATCTTAAGAGCTGATTACCAATGTACTTTAGTCAGATACAAAAAATTACCAGATCCTGCCCTGCACTGAAACTCAAATACCACAGTAACAAGAACAGAAATATTCTTCAGACAGTAGAGGCCCATCTCGTTAATTAGTCAATTACACAACCATTTCATGCTCCTGCTGCTTCCCAATAATTCCTCTAATACAATACACTACAAACACTCACCTGATCATAATCAGAATAGAACTGTGCACAGTCTTCAGCAAAAGTCTTAACCGCTCTAATTAGCTCTCCCCTGAAGTTTGGCTGCAAAGCAAGGAGCTCACTCTGCACTTCATTTGCACGGACTAGCAGCTTTTCCCAAGTATAGTGCAAAGTGTCCACCTTCTCTGTCTCTTCCTTGGCCACAAGTAGACCATATTTGTTTAACATAGCATAGGATTCCTGTCAGAAGGTTGGATACACAAAATGATAACTGAAGTTAATTTTACACATAAATGTATGTTAACATTTTACATTTTTAAGAACAGAGAATGATTTGTTAGAAAAAGAAAACCTGTTCTTTTTTGCATAGCACAGTCTGACAAATCAATACCAAACTGGAAGAAACATCAAAATGAAAGAAAGCTAGCTAGTTCTCTTTAACTCCTTACCTTTCACACGGCATTCAGCTTTCTGACAGATTTGCCCTAGCACTACCTGACTCATTAAAAGCTACTCTTTAAAGTATTCCTTAAGTATACAGATTTTAGTTTCATTTTAATGAGAATATTCTTCTGATTCATGTCTTCAGTTGTCTGCTGTGACCCAAGCTGTGTATTACACAAGGTGAGCCACGAGAAAGCATCCAAGCAGAGGCCTTCAAGGAAGCATGCAAACAAGCTTCTATTCCATAAAGACCATCAAGCTCTACTTCATGTTTTCAATAAAAAAGAATTAGGACACCACACCAGAAGTTACTGCAGCTAATGTGTTACTGCTATTTCAAATGTTATAAATATTAATTATACAGCGAGGAATCTACTTAAAAATCTGTTTAATGGTCCTTTGTTTTCTCAGAACATTCATCTCCACTTGTACCACCCAATGTATAAACTGGAACCCTTTGTCAACTTTCACAAAAACACAACTGAAATTAATTTACTATAAATTAGCATAGGGTAGCAATTAATCTTGTGGCATAAGAGCTTCATCTGAAAATTTTATCTGAAGTGAATTTCCAGTTTGATCAAATTGCAGACAAATTGCAAAAAAATGGAAATGTAACTATCTGTCTGCAAACCAACTGTGTAAGAAATATGTCAAGCTGTGTTTCAGATATCTGAAGCATGACTCCTTGTGACTAGGGGCTCAAGGCTCCTGCTTGCAGAAGGAAGTTTAGGAATCCTTGTCTACCAAGGCTTTTGCCTTGGCTCCACATAGAACAGTTTGGGTTGGAAGGGACCTTTAAGATCATCTAGTTTCAACCCCCCTGCATGGGCAGGGACAACTCCCAGTAGACCAGGTTTCTCAAAGCCACATCAAACCTGGCCTTTAATATCTCCAGGGAGGGAGCATCCACAACTCCTTCAGGCAACCTGTTCCACTGTCTCACCACCCTCACAGTAAAAGACTTCTTCCTAATATGAAATCTAAATCTACACTCTTTAATCTTAAAACTGTTACCCCTCATCCTATCACTATACACCCTTACAAAAAGTCCCTCCCCAGCTTTCCTGTAGGCCCTCTTCAGGTAATGGAAGGCCATTCTAAAGTCTCCCTAGAGCCTTCTCTTCTCCAGGCTGATCAGCCCCAACTCTCTCAGCCTGACTTCACAGGAGAGGTGCTCCCGCCCTCTGACCATCTTCATGGCCTTCATCTGGACTCACTCCAGGAGCTCCACGTCCTTCACATGTTGGGGGCTTCAGAACTGGACACAGTCCTGCAGGTTGTGTCTCATGAGTGCAAAGTAGAGGGAAAGAATCACCATTCTTGACCTGCCGGCCACACTTCTTTTGATGCAGCCTGGGACATGGTTGGCTTTCTGGCCTGCAAGCACATATTGCCAGCTTGTGTTGAGCTTCTCGTAACAAACACCCCCAGGTCCTTCTCCTTGGAGATGTTCTCAATCCATTCTCTGCTCACCTCTAATTGTGCTAGAGATTGTTCCAACCAGAGACATTGGCCTTGCTGAACTTCATGGGCCCACCTCTCAACCCTGTCAAGGTCCATCATCTTCATGACCCTTCTCTGGACTCAAGCCAGGAGCTCATCACATGCCAAACCAGGACAGCCCTTAGCAGGAACTTCCAAAATGTTATCTCCAAAGAGATTCCATTATCTATGACAAATTCCCAGAAGGTTCCAGCTGCACATAGACTTTGCTTTTCACAATAACTAGCTGTCCTATTTTTGTTCCTTCACACAACTAGGGAGATCCTTTCAGCTTCTAGAGATACATTTTATCTTAGCTGTGTTCTGTGAAATACAGAAGAGCTCCATGCTCATTTTCATCATTTACACATAGAAGTACACACTGCATTCCATAATTTATATCAGCTCAGAAAAAACAGAATCAGAAAACACAGGTTCAAGACATTTATCTGAGAGCAAACAGTTTTTGCATCTCCAAAACAGAATATTAGGCATTGATATTTAGTAGATAAGAATTCTCTGTTGTTACTTTAACTTAAAACAGTAAGGACACAACCCTGACAATACCAATTATGGGCAATCAGGAATCTATCAATGCTTTTCATACACAAACTTCTTCCACAAAGTACCAAAAGCTTGCTTGCATTAGATATCTCTGTTCACATCTTCTTCTCACCTAGAAGAAAGCTGGGGAGGGACTGTTTACAAGGGTGTGTAGCTATAGGACAAGGGGCAATGATCTTAAGCTAGAGCAGGGTAGATTTAGGATGGACATTAGGAAAAGGTTATTTAATATGAGGGGGGTGGATCACTGGAACTGGTTGCCCAGAGAGGTGGTGGAGGCCCCATCCCTGGAGAAATTCAAGGTCAGGCTTGATGGGGCTCTAAGAACCTAATCTAGCTAAAGAGGTCCCTGCTCACTGCAGGGGTGTTGGACCAGGTGACCTTTAAATGTCTCTTCCAATCCAAATAATTCTATGATTCTATATATCACTCAATTTCTGCACTATTAATAAAATTACCTCTCCCCTCAACAAGTTTACATCTGTCCAAATCAGAGTTCCACACAAAAAAAAAGGTGTACAGGGATGGAACGGGTTTGCCACCCAACATTTAACACATATTAAATCATACCTTTTCAAAGTGCATGGTTAAGTTTAACCCAGAAAATTATTACTATGTTGAAACAGTACTCATACATGCAACATTCCTGTTAACTACCTCAATGGGCCCAACTTGAGAGTCTATGGAGATCTGTAGTTCTCTGATGTCTTTTAAAGCTGACATGATAATTCTTATATCATCCAGATCCTTGATGTGACGATTTAACTTCTTGCTGGTTTCCTCTATAAAAGTGAAAATGGCTTCCATCTCTGTTCGGTACCTCTGATTACAATGAAACCCCAGCAAAGTCATCCAGGCTTTGGTTTCTGCTCTCAGAGCTAGCTTCAGATCAGCTTAACAAATTGAAAAATGAAAAGATATTTAGATATTGTAGATCTTTTTCAAGATGTACTTTTAATCTCTTTTTCAGTATATGTTCTCTTTGCTCCCAGTTCTGGTTTTCCAGTCTAACCATCCACGTACAAAGATGAAATCACATTAACACCTTTGAGTAATTTATAGGATTGCTTGCAATTCAGGATTGCTTTCCTCCTAATCTCAGACTATTTCACCTTTCCTACTGGGAAGATGAGGCTGGACTCCACACTAGTCATCTTGTTTGTATATCATTATACCTATTTCTGTCCTACATATCACTAAGAAATCAGTTAATATCCTCATCCAAGTCTAAAATATTTTTTTAATTAATCTTTAAAAATATAATAATGTGGAGAGGAAAGTAACACTCTGATTATGGAAGCTGAAGAAACAGAAAGTTTTATTTGACATTTAATGAACCCATTAATTTTTTTTTTAAGTTTTATCTGTAGCATCAGTGTAATCAAGTAACAAACATTTAGAGAGAAAATTGAAGTCTTGCTGAGTTGCTGCCCAATGTTGACATAATCTAGTTCATTTCTCTAAAGCCTTGCCATTAAATTCAAATTTCTTCCTCACAGTTCTCTACAGAAGAGTCAAAACTGGATAACAACATAAGCATTATGTAGAATTTTAGCTGGATAGAATTTCAGCCCAGTTATCTATTAATTGTAGGGGTCAGTGACAGAAGGACAGGAAAATATCTATCCACCCCACAAGTGAGCAGCAGTATCCAGGTAAGGGAAGAAACTTCAGCTGAGCCTCACAGATACCCTTGTGTCCGTGTTTTGTTTGCGTGCATTTACGGACAAAACAGCAAACAGCCATTCTCTCTCTTTCTCCTTTCCATCTTTAACCTAGTTCTCCCATCCAAAACTAAGCACCATCTCTCCTTCCCACAGGAGTCAGAAAGTATGTCTCTAGAGAAAAATGGAAAGCTGAACTCTACCAGTGTACAGTGCAATAGCTCCCACACAGATGTATTCAGGCTCAGAATCGATTTTCAGCTCCAAGTCTTGGAAATGCAGAATTTCAGATTCGAATTCAGAGAGCAATGGGTTTCCCATCATTAATTTACCAATGGTTTCCTCCTTGTCCCACTGCCATATATGGTGGTAAGAACTAAAACTCTCCAAAGCTGTCAGAACTTCCTGAAACACATTAAAAGTTCAAAGACATTTGCAGCATTGTATGTATAGCATACACATAATTTCTTAGCATCTGCTCTGCTCATTAGAATATATTGAGAACTCCATAGTGCAGCACTTTGCATCACCTCACTAAACTGGCTGTTGGTAAAATTATGCTAAAGCAAGTTCCATTCAGAATCTCAAGCCTTGCAAGTCCTGTATCCTAATCACATTCAATGTGTCAAATCAGTTACAGTATTTTCCAACGACGTGATTCTTCAGTCAGTAAATTCCTAGGATGTAAAATATTCCCATAAGACTAGGGTACAGTACATTTGCCCTTCCCTATCACTTACTGGACTAGCAACTCAAACCTGATCTCCAGGACCCAACATAACAAACAGAGCGGTAACTCAATTTGCTCTCAAATAATGAAGCTATCAGACAATATTTTTTACCTGTATGACACTGATGATGTTAACACTAAATTCAAGTACCTTTGATTTGAATATCATTTAAGGAGTGTGCAACAGAATTATTTTTCTGGCTCTCAGGAGTTCAGGAAAATGTCAAAGTGAAATCATCATCACTCAGCTAATCAAAAAAGTATATGAGAGGTGACTGCTATGAGAGATAATCCACATCACAACTTATGAAAACATAGGGTTTGCAGTCATATAAACCTGGCTAAATTATAAGCTTCCAATTAAAAAATATTGAGTATCAAAATACCGAGATAACTATCCACTATTATCAACTGCGCCTTAATCTTCAGCACAAGTCTGTATGTCATTATCCTAGTTATGCTTTAGTACCATTGAAGTTACAATGCTTTGAGTCAAAAATTCCCACCTGGCAAGGCTCCATTGTAAGGTTGGATGGGCCCCACGAGGAACTAACACAGGGTTTCCCAAAATAAATATCAGTCCAAAACCTACAGGTTACTACAAAGTGCGTAGAATAAGAAAAGGACAAAGAAATTATGCTATCCCCTAGCCCCCAGCAGCAAATACTATGTAGCACTTAACAAATGTCAAGCTGACAGTCAGTTTTCTTCCAAAAGCATTCATAAACTCTTAATTATGGGCCAGAAGTCATCCTTGCTTCATCAGAATTTCTATGTGAATAAAACTGGTTTTAATACACTTGTACAATTACTACCAGTTCTATAGTGACTGGTAAATTACTATATTAGTAATACACACAATTCAACTATACCTAGAGTTTCCTACAATGTTTTACCAATTGGAGATACATTTTTAATCAGACCTACGTTTTACTTCATGTAATATCCTAAACCTCATAATTTTTTAACAGAGTACACTTAACATGTTACACTTTCAAAGCATACTTTCAAATTTCCAGCCAGAAGTTTTCCATCCACCATGCTACACTTTTTCATTCATGTGTTTAATCACTGATTTCAATGCCTACCCTTATTGCCCAATAATACATTCATATCCTTTCAATAGTTATAGTAAATTAACATTTCGACAGTCTTACCCTTTTTGTAGAATTAATAGCAGTGCTGAGTAAAGATACTAATTTAATAATTTCTTTGTTTTCTGAAACACACTTGAAGTAGTTCTGGCTTTGCACTGGATCAGACAAACTGAGTGATGCTGCATCAGACACATTATCTACAATGACAGATTCAAACACAAAAGCAGTTTTAGGGCAGATGTATTGTTTAGGCCAAACAAATTCATACAGACAAAAACTAATGCCCTATTTGCATTCTGCATGCATCATTTGCATGATG
This sequence comes from Apus apus, assembly GCF_020740795.1. Lineage (NCBI taxonomy): Eukaryota > Metazoa > Chordata > Aves > Apodiformes > Apodidae > Apus > Apus apus. The sequence goes on along the minus strand of NC_067283.1, from coordinate 80,661,292 downwards.
CATGCATTTTTAAGTTGTGTTCTTATTAATAAAAAGGCAACTAGAAGTCTAGATGGCCAATGTAGTTGTCACAAATTCATAAATTTCTCCATTTTAGGAAACTTGCTCATCTACACACTGTCATACTTGGATCAAGTTCTACTCAAATCTTTTAAATATAATCTTTCATTTTCTCTCACCCCACCCAAAGGTTTATCCTGTGTACTTCACCTAAGTAATTTACTGATAATGTCAGCACTGAGCAAATCAATAAATATTTTTATTTTCTGAAATAATGTGGGATAGACTGCAATTGATTATTTGAAATACAAATAAGTATTACATCCAGGAAGGTGATCATAGCCAGTCCTCAAAAGGAAGGGAAGATAAAAGGAAAGTCGATTAGTTAGCAAATACAAGATTCACAAGATTGAGCCTACCATAATTTCTTATTTTATCTAGGGCAAGGGAAATTCTTAGTTTTGAAAAAAAAATTTGATTTCTTAACCAATTCAAGTATTACTTTTCTACTTTTTACGTGTACAAGAGAGAGCTAACCTAAAAAGATTATATATGTTTTTGAAGTACCTTAAGTACAAAGAACAATTAATTTGGCTTGATTCTAAACCATTTCAGTCTAGAACTAAAGATATAAATTTAAATTTCCTTTAATTAATGCCTTCAATAACTTAATTCCATGTCTGATCTCAAAACAGATCAAGTTAAAATCCTTGTAGAAATTTTAGTCTATTCAGTCCTCTTCACAATCCTCTCTCCACTAATACTGCCATTTATATAGACATTTTGATTCAATACCAGGTTTTGTTTAAGTTCAAATTACCCTTCTTAAAGGAATTTTGGCACAGGTTTATAATGCCATTTGAACATGCCAAAGTTACAAACCACACTGGCAAATCATGAAAGATCTCTAGTGTAGTGACAGTGACTATAATTGTTTTCCAAACACATTCACAATTTATACTGTGCTGCCCATGCTGGCACCCTAACAGCTTTTCACATGCTGCAGGTAGAACCCAAAGCAGTACAACTCTCTGAGAGTCACAAAAAATGCCTTTACTCAAATCCACACATAGACAAGTATTTTCAGGCAAGCCTGGTCTCTAATCACAAAAAGAAAGTCTGGAATTGTTATTATATCCTGTTTCTTCTCTGAGACAGTTTAAAATCTATGAAGTCTTAATTCTACCACTTTTGATGCATTTTGTATCTAATATCTTCAAACACATTCTGTATAAATCACATATATCTAACATTCAAATTGAGTGATGTCAGAGTTTCTCATTACCATGGATGTTTTTCTTTTCAGTTTCTTTCATTCCATCATCAAAATTGCTGTCTCTGCTCTCACGTCGCAGCAGAGCCACTTTTCTCTCTAACATTTTCTTCTGTGGAAGAAATATAATTTCATTTTTTATTTGTCATATTTTTGAAACATGAGTTTTAAGTAAGGCTGTTAAAGACACAAACCTTGGATATTCTCTCCTTACTCCACTGTCCAACTCCTTTCATTACTTTCACAATACTATCTACAGCTTTATTAAGCGTCTGCTGAACCTCATCCAAAGAAGGTGTCATGATGATATTAGGGATAGATAGGTTAATATTAGTCCTAATTATAGGATGAGCACTTTTTTTCTTCTTAGAAGCACTGTCATTTTCTAAATTCAAGGACAAATAAAATAAAAATAAGGTTGTTCACATTTTTTCAAGACATCACACTAGGCACTGTTATGATATAAGCCGCTATATAACCGAGCATTGAGTATTGAGTGCACTTTCTTAAGGAGAAATAATTTATAATTATTATTAAATTATAATTATTATGAATAATTTCTAAGAGGTATTGGTAAAGTCAAGCAGAAACTAAGTGCCATGCTATTTCTCTTCGTGAAGTTCCTCTTCAACTTGTTCTGTGCAGCTAAACTCTGTTTAGCAGAAAAATTTGTTATCTGGCTTGTACTCTCAGTCAGTATATTAAATTGGGCACAAGCACTCCTTAGAATCTCCATAATATTGTATGCCTTATAGGCTTCAGAGACCAAATACAAAAAATGCCTTTAGTTTTGTTTCTAGAAGTATGTAACAAGAAAACACTTCAAAAGACTGTTACATGTACAGTCCAAAGTACAGAAAGATGTGAAGGCAATTATTAAGATAAAGAGAACACATCTCTGGTTTTTTAATGCAGTTTTATGTAAAATCCCAGATCAATCGGGTAACCACTTATCAAGTCCCAGTCCAAATGTACTATCTGGCTTCAAAACAGTACAGTGGGTCCTAGAAGGAGCAGCACTGCAATTACACATTCTTAACTGCCACAGGGAAAAAAATCCTTTGAAAATATACTATGTTATCAATTGTGATTTGAGAAGAGAGTTTATTGAGACTCCTTTTTTTTCCCTCTTTTACATATGTGGCTGGTTTTTATATAGTTCTGGGATATTCCAGTTACGTATTTCTTTTTATAGACTGAGAAAGCAAAGTATTGCAATACGGCCACCTAAGAAGATGATCATGGAAGATGCATGAATGTGTTTGCGTATGGTTTCCAGAGTGTTCCGAGTGACTTTCAAAAGTGCATCAACATTACAGTGATTGAAGTAGGAAAGCAGTTCATTAGCTTCTTCCTCTAACATTTCTAAATCCATTCGCTTCCTCTTTGCTGGAGTAGACAGTCCAGCCCATATTTCAGCGGAATTGCAGGAGGAAGTCAAGCTTTTTGCTCTTCTTTCCTCTTCTGTTGCTAGAACGTCATTAATCAAGTTAGTTAAATTGACTTAAAGGACTTAAAAATAAAATAAAGCAACACTTCGAAAGGTGTCTGAAATACAGCTAGATTTTACATAAGTGCAGATTATATTCCCTTATAATCTGTAACTCAGTGTAACAGTCCTTTTATTCCTATCTTCCTCCTCTACTCAGTACAAACTGGAATGATAATCACCATAATATTGCTATTATTTCTTACATTAATTTTATAAAAAGCCCAGCAATTTACCAAGGCCTGTAAGTAGCTGCTTCTATGGCATTAACATTTCAACATGCAAGCTAGACTGATAATATTGACCTAATTTACAGATGATAGATGATTATTAGATGATCCATTATCCAGGCAAATTCAAACAGAAGTCTTTAGATACTAGATACTGATTGACAGGTCAGTCAGCTAAACTACAATATCCCTCAACATACATTATCAGCATGCAAAAGACATTTAAGCACAGAGCTACAACACACTCTTCTTACCTGTATTTTTTCCCTTTATTTCCCCTGTGGGTACAACCAACTTGTCTTCTTTTCTGACCTGTTCCTCAGTGTCAAGTAACATATTAATCAGCTCATTAGCAGCTTCTTCCACAAGTGAGCTTTTTAAATGTAAAGCCTGAGAACCTTTTATACAGAGCTCCTGTTATCAAACCAAAAAAAACATATGTCTTCCTGGTTTTATTTCATAGTCATAGCAGCTTTTATTAATACAAATGTCAAGACCCCAGACTTGTGAAAAACAAGATCAGTACAAAGCATTATTTTTAAATTGGCATGATCCAAACTACTTAGTATTGGATTCTCTGTTGTGCCAAACAAGACATCACAAATGTCTTTCAAAATAGCTGTGGCTTGTTTACTAAATCACAAGACTCACCCTTAGATAGTACATGAATTGATGTTTCTAAAGCCTAGTTCCATTAAAGGGCTTTCAAAAGCAAATGCTTCTTAATTTTCTTAGCTTTCCAATGTAGACATGGAAGATTTTAACTGCCTTTTAATCATTGCCACTTTAAATTACTTGGCTGTGCTATAACGATATTAGTCTTATCATATTTCCCACTTACAGCTACACATGAGATACTATCTATCAGAAACTGTATTTAAGATTAGTAGAAACAAGAAAATTATTAACCAAGGGGAGAAGGAATCAAATAATGAGATTTAATAAAATTCAGCAATATATTACAGTATTGTGCAGTTTTTTCTTTAATACAGTAAAACTGATCAAGTTAGTGAACTATAATTTGTAACTATAATTGCCTTTTAATTATTTTCTTTTTTGTTATCTCCTATTTCTTTAAGCTTAATCAAACCTGACTAGCTCTATTTAATTAAAAATCAATGATTCAGTCGAGTAGAGAAAGAAGCCAGATCTGATTTGCAGTATCACAGCTACTACTAAACAAAGTACTTTGAGTTTTTCACCATGGTAAAACTATTTTTGTTGCAGCAATTTCTTTGGAAACTTGAAGACACTCATGGTGTGACAGAATTTATTTCTAATCCATTCTAATTAAAAATTACAATAGCTTACAAACACTCTTACTGTTTTCATTGTACCCATAACTGGGGTTAGTACATCCACTTACTCTGCTAACGCAAATTGATTGGCTGCTGTGATGTAATTGGTATGCAGCAGTTCAAGTTTTCTTGCAGAAGATCAGTATTAAACAATACCAGTTATCACACGGTTCTGAGAAGTATTTTTGTGCTCACTCTCCCTTATTTTCACTTTAATGAATATACATTTTAGTACCAGCTCTATCAGAAAAGCCGTAGCAGGATCAAAGGAAAACAGACAAACAAAAAAACACCAACAACTATGGATTGTGAGGCTTACAAAACACTATTACTTCTATAAAATATTATTTTATGTTTTACTTTGTACTTAACAACGAGGTGAGCTGTAACAATAGACAAAGAGGAAAAGCCAAAAACTTAAGTATACTAAGAGAAACAAAACTTTCATTTGTAGTATTCGTTGCTACAAAAGGCCAGGGATTATGTGCATGATCTTCTACAGTCTTCTCCAAAACAAAGATTATTCCAGGAGAAAACACAAATAAGACATTATAACCCAAAATGCCAGAACATCTCATTATTGCATCATAAAAATCCTTCTGACATTCAGTTTTATTACTAGCTTAATCAGCTTTCTAACTAACTTTCTAACTACATTTAATCCTCCGCAACAAAAGTATTTTGACAGAGTGAAGGAAGGAGCACTTCCCAGAACACCTTCACCCAGGTACAGATTTAGCACATTGCATTACCAATACTGGAGAGCTTGAGATTAATAAAGATATTCAGCACACAATTACTTCCATAGAATTTACTCTCCCAGGCAACAAAGTGCACTTCTTAGAGAGCTATTCACAGGCATCAGATGGGCAATTCTCTTATTTAAAGGTGTTAACAAGCAACAATGACCAAAAAAATAAGATACTATCACAAAGGACAAACATTCAATTGAGTGATATCAAACGATAAAAGAAATATCATCTAGTAGTTGGCTTGAAGTTTACAAGATTAAAAAACATCTAAACTCAGACTTCTTTGTATTTGGTACTTTGTTTCCTTTTTTAAGGTTCCAGTCATGCAAATGAGGATTTCCTTACTTCAATTTCCCACATATTAATTCTACATTGTTTTTATCTCTTAAAAAAAAAATAAAATAATCAATTCAAAATCAGTGAACTCTTCTTTAGGAAACTGGAAAATAACCTTAGTCTTTTGGAGAAACTCCTCACAGCTCAGTGGTTCATCTTCTGGCAACTTACAGAGTGGCACACTACTCATTTCTTGAAGGACAGCATCAATACGAAATTCAACCAAGTCATTAACTCGATCAAGCAGTAAATCCAGCCCAGCTTTTGAAACAAACAGAAGATTCAAGATAAGCTTAAAAGTTTGAAACAATAGTCTTTGCAGACTCCTGCTCAAATTTTTCCTTCAACAAACCAGCCTATTCAATACTACATGAATTCTACACCTTGAGTTTACTTCAAACATCTAAAGCTTTACATGTATTTCAAACACAAAGAAATTAGAATTCAACTGAGGTCCAGGAATATGTCTCCTCCTATAGCTTGAGATAGCTGCCACTTGGGGAACCTACTAGCAACAGAAACTCTTGACAAATTAAATATCTATCCTTTAAAAAAATGTTAGAAGCCAAATAATATTTAACAGAAAAAAAATCCCTAGAATTTTCACAGTTTAATAGCAATTTGTTTTCAATGCTGAAATTGAAATAGCAGCAAGGTACCTGTTTCAGACTCAAACTACTTGTATTATTCAAAATTAAATTGAGCATAATGTCAGGTTAGCATCCAAAATGTATTTTAATTTGCTATTTCAAATTCAGAAAATTCCCACTATAACTACTTACCATAATTTCAAAACACAAAATCTGTTAAATGTAATAATTAAGCTGAAGCACAAACAACTTGCTGTCTTCAGAAACAATACACATCTCAGCACAATCTTCTGATAATCTTTTGAAAATGCAACAAGCTCATCTGTTTTCTAAAGCTGTTGCCCAAGATGTGTGTGCATTAGTTTTAAAGAGACTGATGCTTTAAAAAAAGTTAATATAAAAAGCCAGTGATGGTGCCAACTCCACCAAGATATTATTCCTTGATATTTTTTGTATATTAGAGAAACAACAGGCAAGATGAGGAAAAGCCTGAAACCTAGGAGCTCTTTTTAAAAGTCATCATCATTCAGAGAATATAGAATACACAGGACTTTTTGCACACTACCTTATGCTTTGTTTAATCCTTAATAGCACCCCACCCATATTAGTAAAAATTTGACAAGTATCTGATACAAAAAGAAGGTGCTGTTATACAGCAGAGGTTTCATGAGTACAGGACAGGTGAAAATTCTGATTTCTTTCATGTATAAGTCAACTAAGTGCAAATCATATAAAGGACAGTTAGTAAGGTTAAAATCACAGCTTGCATCTGTTTAGAAACAAACAAGCAGAAGCTAATGGAAGGAGGCAAGTGACTTACCTAGCTTGTAAAAAACTGTATTCATATATTTCTCAATATTCAAGGATGTCCAGGTCAGTAACAATACACCTGGCTGGATAGCATCATCTACATTTGCTAACCGAGGAGCCATCAGTTGCTCAATAGGTTGTTGTATTTTCAGTTTAATTCTTTTATATTCTGCCAGCATCACCTGATATATATGGAGATTGAAAATATTAGTTAACATACACTGATTTTAACCTCTTCCCATAGACATATTTATCATAATGTAAGAAAATTCTTTCTGAAATTTTTAGGAATTTAATACGTAATTGTTTGGGAAATGCTTTCATTATTTTTGGCAGAAGTTCACTATTTTTTGCTCTTTCACAGACTCCCAGAATCACTTAGGTTGAAAAAGACCTTCAGGATCATTGAGTCCAACCATTAACCCTACTCTACCAAGTCCAGCACTAAGCTAAGCCCCCAGGCGTCACATCCAGACGACTTTTAAACAAATCCAGGGATGGTGACTCAACCACCTCTCTGGGCAGCCTGTTTCAATGTCTGACAACCCTTTCAGTGAAAAAGTTCTTCCTAATGTCTAGTCTAAACCTCCCCTGGTGCAGATTGAGCCCATTTCCTCTTGTTCTGTTATCAGTTACTTATGAGAAGAGGCCAGCACCTGCCTCCTTAAGTCCTTTCAGGTAGTTTTAGAGGGCGATGAGGTCTCCCCTCAGCCTCCTTTTCTTCAGACTAAACGACCCCAGTTCCCTCAGCTGCTCCTCATAAGACTTGAGAACAAGGCCCTTTACCATCTTGGTCACACTTCTCTGGACATGCTCCAGCACCTCGATGTCTTTCTTGCATTGAGGTGCCCAAAACTGGACACAGTATTTGAGGTGGGGCCTCACCAATGCTGAGTATAAAGTGACAATCACCTCCCTGGTCCTACTGGCCACACTATTTCTAATACAGGCCAGGATGCCATCGGCCTTCTTGGCTACCTGAGCACACTGCTGGCTCATGTTCAGCAGCTTATCAACCAGAACTCCCAGGTCCCTTTCTGCTGGACAGCTTCCCAGCCACTCTTCCCCAAGTCTGTAGCACTGCAAGGGGTTGTTGTGGCCCAAGTGCAGAACCTGGTACTTGGTCTTGTTGAACTTTATACAGCTGACCTCAGCCCATCGATCTAGTCTGTCCAAGTCTCTCTGTAGAGCCTCCCTACCCTCAGGCAGATCAACACTCCCTCCCAACTTGGTGTCATCTGCAAACTTACTGAGGGTGCATTCTATCTCCTCATCAAGATTGTTGATAAAGATGTTAAAAAGAAGTGGTCCCAACACCGATCCCTGAGGAACACCACTTGTGACTGGCCACCGGTTGGATTTAACTCCATTCACCACCACTCCCTGGGCCCAGACATCCAGCCAGTGTTTTATCCAGCAGAGTGTTTGCCTGTCCAAGCCATGAGCAGCCAGTTTTTTCATCAGAATGCTGTGGGAAACTGTGTCAAAGGCCCTACAGAAGTCCAGGTAGACACAGCCTTTCCCTCATCAACCAGGTGGGTCATCTTGTCATAGAAGATCAGGTTCGTCAAGCAGGATACTTGATAATAATCGAGTACTACTTCACCTAAAAGTTCATCTTTGTAGATTGTACCGGTTTTGATTAGGATGGAGTTAATTTTTTCTCACACTGGCTCACACGGTGCCGTGTTCTACATCTGCGACCAAAACAGTGCTGATAACACACCGATGTTTTGGCTATTGTCAAACTGTGTTCGTAAAGCATTGGGGCCTCTTCTGCTTCTCACACTGCCACACCAGTGACTAGGCTGGGGACAGACAAGAAGCTGGGATGGAACATTTGGGACAGCTGACCCCAATTGGCCAAAGGAATACCCCACACCTACCATACTTAAAAATAAAAGCTGGTGGAAGAAAAAGGAAAAGGATCATTGAGAGTTACAGCGTTTATGTTCCCAAGTAGCTATGATAGAGTCCTGCTTTCCTGGATATGGCTAAGCACCAGCCTGCCAATGGGAAGTAGCAAATTAATTCCTTATTTTGCTTTGCTTGCACATGCATTTTTTGCCTTCCCTATTAAATTGCCTTTATCTAGACATATTTTTCTCTTTTAGCCTTTGGACAACGCCCTTACTCCCACTGGGGAGAGTAAGCGAGCACCTGTGTATTGTTTACCTGCCTACCAGGGTTAAACCACAACATAGAAAAAGGTTTGCAAATTTCAGGAGTCAAAAAGCCCAAGAAAAAAACTGATTCTAAGTGAACTTTTAATCTGTTTTCTGGTAAGACCAGCCTTACCAGAACTTATTACAGTTTTTAGTTTCTAGTTTCACATCTTTTGCAAAAAAAATAATCCTTACAATAACTTTATTACTTAATAAGACTTTTTTTTGTCATTTCAGAATCAAGTAGGCCTTTGAAGCTATAGTTTTCTGGACATGTAACTCTGAATCCTCACCTTGAGTCATCGAGTATCTTGTTTGTTCACAAGCACACAAAATGATCCAAAGGATTTCAAAGATGAGAGAAAGGCAAGTTTTAGCTTCTCTTTCTTTTAAACTCTTCCACAGACATTTGAGTAAAAGTTTGGTGCAATAACTATACTGCTACTTGTTGGATGCTTTACACTTTAAGGCATACCACCTGTTCCTCCCTCCCAGCTTAAAACAAAGGGCATCTAATGTTGATTTCATTATTGGATGAGAGATAAATTGCTTATAATTTAGAAAGCAGGCAACAGACAAATGAATCCTATAATCCTCCTTTCCTCCCCATCCACATCCCTTTCCCAAGCTCTGCAGAGCTTCCCTAAACCGATGCATCTTTGAAGTGACTTCACAGAAAATACAAAACTAAAAATTCTTTTTAAAAGAGCCTCAAGACAGTCATAAATATAAAAAACAGATTTGGCAATGTCTTCATAATGCATAATAGTTGATCTTCATTTTTTTCTCTTCCACAGGTATAGGACCTGGATATCTTAACGTACACTACAGATACATAAAACTATTAAATAAACCCACGTGCAAATTGCTGACAATCTTCTTATACCAGTCTCTCTTCTGTTGAATAATACTTGCAAATGGTGGGATTTCAAGGCACATGTGAGCCATGCAATCTGTTTCTCTGAATGAAGTTAATATTTGAGGATCAAAATTCACAAGTAATTCTCCCGTTTCTGGAGCTTTTACTAAAAGAGATGTCTGAAGTCCTCTTCTAGTTAATTCCATCTGCAGGAAACAAAGTAATCATTCCTGATCAGAGAAGCCAGTACAAAGAAATACTTCATTTTGGATATAAACATCACTGTGGCAGATAACAAAATCAGGTATTGCTGACAATGAAGATTGATATGGTATGAATCAACAAAAACAAACAAGAAGTTATTAACATATGTATGTACTCAAATGTTTAACAATCAAATTAACCTTTCTTTATCTGACAGAATCATAAAATCATAGAATGGTAGAGTTGGAAGAGACTTTAAAGATCATCGAGTTCCAACCTCCCTGCATGGCCAGGGACACCTCCCACTAGATCAGGCTTGGATATCATAACATGCATTCTACAATCCAACATTAAAAGCACAGCCAGAGACTTTCTTAATTCTGTCTTCTTAAATCTGAACTCTTATTTTCTAAAAACTTACTGTGCACTCTGCAATAAGGCTATACACAATCTTCCTGATGAACTACACTATTCTGAGATAACTTGGTCAGATATCTTATGGATAAACTTATCCTCATTTCTCCTTTCACTTGTTTTCCACTACCACTAACAGATAGACTAGGCTCCATTATTGGTTTAACTGCCTTGTTTGAATATTAGAATACCATTTGTATACCATTTGTTCTCCATATGATTAGAAGGGAAAGTATTCGTAAGACAAACACACATGGAAAATTTGGCTGATACCAGGAAGAAGTTATGCCTTATGTAGGGAAGTCTTTCCTAGGCAAAAAAAACTTTGCTGATCTTTCTATTTTGCAGTTGTCCATTTGCTGATGTAATATTATTGTTCTTTATTGGCTTTTCAAATTTCATGTATCGCATTACATTGAGATGGAGCTTGTTTTTAAGCAATAGTTTAAAATCCCATTGATTTATTTTGGTGCACTTTTTTCTTATTAATGCAACAAACTGGAAATTTACACCCCCTTTCAGTCTCTAAAATATTGTTGACTATACTTACCATGACATTTTAAACAGCATTGTTCAAGAGATCATCTAATCAAGTTTTGTCAGAGAAGCTGTCATGCTCTGTCTACTAGCATCAATGTCACTCAGCAGAGCTGCCTTAACTAAGAGCTGAATTTTTTTTCCTGCAAAATTCACCAGCAAATCTTACTGCACTCTTCTTTGGACTTCAGGCTCATTATTCCCACTATCAATCTCTTGCTCTGCCATCTAAGTTTTTTTCCATGTAATTTTTGTTATTAAGGTAACAAACTGGTAACAGAAATAAGGGGTACCTTGAAGGCACAAATCTTACACTGCCATAGAATTATAGTAACTTTCACACTGTTTTATTCTTCTAAGATGCCCAAGTTGAAAATCATTTGCTACAATGTAAAAATAATGGCTTTACATCTTGAACTATTAAAAAAGTGGATAAAAAAGGTGGTCATCATTGAGTATTAAACAGGCAAAAGTGTGTGTGAGGGGGAATGTTTAGAAATATCAGAAAGCGCCACTGAGCTTAACTATTTCCACTGTATAGGAGAAAAACGGAAGCTACGCCCCCCTTTTATTGCATTTGTATTCCCCACAGGACATTGGCTCCCTCTCGCTTTTCCTTTGCTCAGTAGAGCAACGGCTCCACCTTGTGTTCTATGATACTCCCGTCCACATCTGTCTGCACTCTCGCATCGAAAACAGAAGAGACTAACAAACAGTAGCCGTATTTTTTACCACATCGAGCAGAAAAGTACATTGATGATAAACTGGGTATAATTTTCATGTATTTTCAATGCCTGTGTGCTCATTTAAAAAACTTGAAATTGTGTTCAAATCCACTTCCCTTTGTTCCCACATAATGAGGGTAAGGTTGGAGCAGGCTCAGAAAAGTGTACATTACTGCCAGTCATTGAATCACAGAATGGTAGGGGTTGGAAGGGACCTCTGGAAATCATCTAGTCCAACCCCGCTGCTAAAGAGTTTCAGATAGAGCAAATTGCACAGGATTGCATCCAGGAGGGTTTTGAGTATCTCCAGAAGAGACCTCACAACCTCTCTGAGCAGCCTGTTCTGGTGCTCTGTCACCCTCAAAATAAAGCATCCTGTCACTGGACATTACTGGAAAGAGTCTGGCCCCATTCTCTTGACACCTGCCCTTTAGTTATTCATAAGCATTGATAAGATCCCCTCTCAGTCTTCTCCAGGCCAAACAGACCCAGGTCTCTCAGCCTTTCCTCCTAAAAGCGATGCTCCAGTCCCCCAGTCATCTTTGTAGCCCTTTTTGAAGACTGGAGTGACAGTGGCTCTTCTCCAGTCCTCAAGCACCTCTCCTATTCTCCATTAATTTTCAAAGATGATGGAGATTGGCATAGTAATAACATCTGCCAGCTTCCTCAGCACTTGTGGGTGCACCATATTAGGGCCTATGGACTTGTGGGTACCCAGTTTGTCTAAATTATCTCTAACCCAATCCTCCTTGATCAAGAGAAAGTCTTCCTTTTTCCAGACTTTCTCTCTTGCCTCCAGAGTCTGGGATTCCTGAAGACTTGCCTTAGCAGTAAAGACTGAAGCAAATAAGGCATTCAGTAACAGTCTCCTCTGTATCCTCCATCACCAGGACACCCTGGTCATTCAGCAGCAGGCCCACATGTCTCCTAGTCTTCCTTTTGCTGTTGATGTACTCAAAGAAGCCCTTCTTGTCCTTGACATCCCTTGCCAGATTTAATTCCAAGTGAGCCTTAGCCCTCCTTCCTGCACATTCTGACAATACTCCTATATTCCTCCCAAGTGGCCAGTACCTTTTCCACATTCTGTAAACTTCCAACTCAAAACTAAATCCATATTTTCCAGACCAGAGGAAACATCTGTGTCTGTTTTTACCTTAAGCCAACCAGCTGACAAAACCCCTCAACCCACTCATGACCTTCCTGCACCAGTCAGTAGGATATGGCAGACAGTGGGGCAGCTAAGGCTATTGCTGAATCTTCATTACACGTTTCCGTAACAAATATTTTTCATTAGAACTTTGTAGTTACAAGCAGCATCTTTCAATGGCTCCTAAATTCAGCTACAGGCAGTACAGGCAATGTTTATTAATAGAAACACTTTCTTATAACGTACCTTTTCTTATTCCCTCATCTCAGGGGCATCCTAAACCTACAGCTTAGCACACCTGACTACTGCTATTAACCAGAGATTCCATCCACATTTCTGTAATCCAGTGCTTCACTGAGGCCTGAAACAACAGGAATCCAATCTGGTCTTTATACCGAGATGTTATTAGTCTACCAACAACAAAATCGATCACATTTCTTTTAAAGAAATGACGTAACCAAAATCAGGTGGTTTACCTGCTGAATCCATCCCCTGTGGTAGATCACCTCAAACTCCATTAGAGCTCTTGCTACTTTGTTGTAGTTACGTATTACACGTTTGCCATCTGGTGTTTGCAAAACAGCTGGATGTTGCTGGAAGGACTCCATGGGCTCCTGGATCCTATGGAATAGGTGGCGTGCCCACAAGATTTTACCAGCTATTGGAGGCAGATTACGAGCCAGTGGAGGGTCCTGCTTCTGCCTAGTGTAGATCTTACAGACAGTTTCTATGTCATGACCATAGTTTTGTAGTATTTTCTGATATTTTTCATCAATGCCAAGATCTGGGATTTGCAACCTGCTTAGAAAAATAATAATTTAAAAAACAATACTTCAATACTTCAGAAATTCTTTTTAGACATTGTTTGAAAATACAGTCATTCTAGATTCCCTTGCATTCTTTAGAAAATAACCACTTCAGCAGCAGTTTTCACTAAAGCTTGAACAAATGCTGTCACAACCTGATTCCAAGCAACCATCATTTAGACCAGATGATAAAAGTTTCCATGTAAGCATACACATTTTCTGTTATGTCAGTTTTCAAACACTGAGCTAAAATTATGTGCAGCAAATTTTAACCATTTCACCACTAGCAGTTTACTCCATTAAACAGAATATTATAAGAAAACTGATGCAATAAAGACTGAGGCTGCTTTTCAACAATGTGAATTTATCAAGACAAATTTCACTGTTTCCCAATACAAGCATTTCACTCTCTCCTAACTGCATTGTGGTAAGAAATTAATGTAATTGTTAAAGGTCAAAGCTAAAGCAAATACACTAACAGTCATCAAGGATTCCAGTACTTATGATAATTTTGAAAGATTAAGTTCAAAGTTCACTTATATTTTGGATCAGAAAATGTAAAATATGTTTTTCATTCAGCCATGTGGCTGACTAGACATCCCATAACAGAGCTGAATTGTTGAGTGAGAGGAGGTTGAGTTGGTTTTCATTTGTATTTAAGGAGATGCCTCCTGCTGCCCTCCTCCCACTTCCCTCCCCTCCAAGTGTTATTTCCATTGCCTGGCAGAATTATAGCAACCTAGACTTTTAGAATTCTAGGACATAGTACCTTTCAAATTTCTTCAGCGTATTCAGTGCTCTTTCAGTGTTCAGAATATTTTCAGTGGTGACATCCATGAAAATCCTTAATTGATCCTGAAGAAGAGCAAATAATTCTATAGCAGAGAACTACATCAGGTACACACCTCAAATATGCCACATATTATTTGACAGGATTTATCCTGCACTATATTAGAATATATTTTTTAAATGTGAAATTAACCTCAGTAAGTACCAATTTTCCCTTTCTTCCTTCCGTCAAACAAAATACAACCAACTTTCAAGGCATTTTCTTTCTGAGTTCTCTTTGTAGCTGTGCAGCCAACAAAAGCTTTTGTACCTTCAAATATTCCACCTCGCTGAGAGCCCTCAAAGAATGCTCTTACATCTTTGGCAGTCAAAGTGAGCCAAGTATTTGTTGGGTTTTTTTTCTTCTACAGATACCCTTTCCTTGCACCAACTTACGATTTCAGAACTATGGGAAAGCTAATTATCTGACCTATGCTATGCTCTCATTCAGCCAATGAAATAATCCATTTTTGTGTTATTCTTGCTAGCATAAATTCCAAATAAATTAGAGTTATGAAAAATTCTTCTGTTGGAGGCCCTCAAGGCCCTTTCTGGCCTCTCCATGAAACTGATTTGAAAGTTAGATAATAAATGCAAGCTTTAAAGTGAAGATACACTAGAATAATTTTTCAATTTCAGAATACAAACACTGAGATTTGCATAATTTGTTTGGTGGTAACTCAGGCAAAGGTATTTTTCTTTTAATGAGGATCCATCTAAATTAAATTCTTATTTGAATCATAAAACCTACATGAAGATCATTCATCTCTTTGCAAAACTCTTCATAGTCTTGGTCAAAATCAGTATTCCGCTGATCCAAGAAATCGTAATGCCTTTTCTTCATGACATCAACAATGTCCTAAGCAGTTTCACAGAAAAAAAGAAAAAAAAAAAAAAAAAAATTGTCTTATAAAAAAGACTTATCACACCACAATATTTAGCACAATGGGCTGTGCACATTCACATTTTATCTTTGCAACTAGTTAACAGTGTTTGCTGAACAACACAAACAAACCACTTCAATGACACATTTGCAGGAAAACAGTTGGTGCAATGGCCATATGAATTTAATTTATATCACTTACTTCTACTTCAAGTCAATTAGAAATGATGGAAAATTCAGACTCTTGTTTTTCATCAAAACATTTGCAACCTATTAAATATCCTCTCATGCAGAGGTTCATTATTTCTATTTTAATAGTTAAAAAAGTTGAACCTAGAAAAATATTTTCGCATTAGTATTTTCTACATCTTTAAATTAACCAATTCCATAGAAAAACAGACTATTGAAAAGTCACAGTAAGATGTGGCACAAGCCTAGGACTTATTATTCCTGGCTTCTCTTACATATCTGCTGTCCTCTCAAATGAATGTACATCTTAATCAGCATCTCCCTTGAGCTGTACACACAAAGGATTTCTAATGAAGAACCACCGTTCAACATCCTAGTTGCAGTTGCCAGAGTACAGCTATGAAGCTCAACACATTTTCAGTACAGCAGACCTCCACCATTTTATTATAAGTCAACTGAACTTCATTTTGAACAGTTTTACTGCTTTCCTGTAAATAAAATTCAATATTTTCCTCTAAAAACTAACAAATCCTACCTAGCAACCACTTAAGAGGTAAAGCATAAAGAACTGCAACATAGCTTCCTACTGTGAAAAGGTTTCAAGTCATATAATCAGTCATATAACTATTGCTGTGGTCCACGTCAAATACTTCAGTACCTCAATTCTTGTCACTGTTAAAAAAGTACAATCACTTTCTGCCCTTTATGCATACTATCCAGAGTCTTCCACGTACTATTTTCTACCTAAGCATATATAATTTCCCCTTACTCCCCCAAAACTGAAATTAATTTCACAGTAACTATGTCTCTTACTTTAGGACTTGAATGCTGCAATGGATAATGCAGTGTATGTGTCTAGAGTTTGCAGACTGCATCACTGTTCCAAGGGTTCCAAGTGTCTTTTCAAACACCCCAAAAAAGTGAGATGTCTGAGTTCTAGTCTACAAAACAGTATCTTCACACCATGACCTGAAAGCTCCTAGCAACCCGAGTTGCTGAGAAGCCTGCTGGAACAGCTTTAGAGAGCAGCTCCCAGTGAAGCAACAAATATTTAGAGCAGCCCATACCCATCCTGCCCGTGTGGAATAGTCTGGGACCAAGTCATCCTTCTAGTTGTGCCCATGTTTCTTCTCAAAAGACTACAGAAGACAATAAAGGAGAAAACTAGCCACTGTGGAGGACGTGGTCAAGGAAACAAAATCTTGGACTGCAAGAAGGAGTGAACTGAACCAGGATGGACCATGGAATGCTCACAAAATTTTACCCTATGGTTATTTACCTGAAGCAAAGTGATTTACTCGTGGCAATAACAAAAAGCAAGAGGACAGAGTAAAGCAAATTAGACTGCCATAATTTGTCTGTACAACCACTGTATCACACAGTCTCTAGAAGAAGTCTACAAACTCCACACATTGAATACTTCTGATTTATTTCAATATTTACAAGTACCAGAACTACAACACTGCACTAAGAAAGATATACAATAAGGTAAGTTAACTCAGACTCAGGAAAAGCAGGGAAGACTCTGCTATAAAATAAATTTAATCTCAAATGGAATGAAAATAACATGATTTAGCACATTTATAGTCTTAGAAGAGCTCCTTGTTGTTCAAGTCTCACTCCTGTTAAATAAAGGGACTGGGGAAGAAGCCTAAATAGTAATAGGAATTTCACTGTAACAAAAGAAAAAGCCTAACTTGGAGAGCTTTCCAGAGCAAGCCACTTAGAGTAATTTCTTCCCTCCCTCACTGCAAAGGTAGGCATCTGTGAATTAACTCTTAATTTCCTCATAGAACACACGGCTGTTGATTGTACAGGTTTTAGTAAACCTAATAATCTCTTTTGCTGTAACAAAATTCACTGTTTCCTTAATGAAACAAAGTACATCTGAAAGTCCACATTTTTTGAGGGCTTTGGTTTGGCTGTCTGTTTTTTTAAATGACTTGTATCAAGAAATCAATGTTATATTTGTTTGTATTTATGCAACATGGAAATGGATCTGGGGCTTGTTTCACTCCAAGTTGCAAGGAAAATGTGACTGCAACATCAACCACCATGGCAACAGACTCAGCCTCTGGCAGCCACTGATCAGGTACCCCTTGAATAATGGGCAAGAGATTATAACAGTCTGCAATTTTAGTCACACTTTCAGAGCTAGCAAAACATTGTAAAGACAGAAAGGTTGCACTCTTCCTTTTTTCTCATTATTATAACACAAAACCATGATCCCATTACAAAGTCCTCCCATTTTGTTACTTTTTTAAATCAGCTTTGATTTTAACGTACCTCTTTCACATGTTGATGTGCCCCTTTCCATCTTGTCTGCTTGCTTCCCAGCAATCACATATTTACTATGCTATGACCCAGTAATTTTAGCACAACTCACAGAGTTAATTTTTCTCTTGATGAACACTTGTCTTATTTGCATAACTGTTTATTGTTTAAGGTTCAAGTCAGACTGACAGGATATGCAAAATTTACTGTGTACCTCATATTTTGTGATCATTCCTTCCAATCCCTCTATTTTAGACTCCTGTAGAACTGAGTAGGTTTTCACAGTATTGAAAACATCTATTATCTTTACCAGGCGTCGATGAAAAGTTTCAAATTTTCCAAAGATATACACCTCACTAAAATCAAACTGTCTTTCAGCTGGATTTTGTTTCAATTTCTCTTTTATCTTGTGAAAGCAATTTTGATACTCCTAAAAACAAAGAGGAATTTAAAACAAGAATATCAAGCATATAATAAAAGGCACTATAATCAGATACAACTAAATTTATGCAGACAGTAACAGAATTTGTCTCTGAAAGCTAACTCAACACTGACACTGCAGGATCACACATTTAATTAAATTAATCAACTGCACAAATATGTATTTGTACATCCTATCCTTAACTAGTGTGAAATTCTCTTCCCCTCAATTTATAGTGGGGCTTTATATATTTACTGATTTTTATTACTCAACACGTTTACCAAATATCCAAGATTACAACCCACCTTTCAATTTCAGGGACTGAAAATAACAATTGTGTGCTGAGCAGTTTTATTGAGTAACAATATTTCAAATTTACCAAAATCACCTTTCAGAATAAACAGCCTTCTGAAGTCAGAATGCTGTTCCATGGCAGCTTCCAGTTCTCATTCTGCTGTCTTAACTGGACACAAATCTTACTCCAAACGTGTTAAAATTAAATTATTGAAAAGTCAGACTACATAGTCAACTGATTTTATTGAAAAGGTTTATTTCAAGAGTAATTCTCTTTAAAATACAATGTTCATTATTTTTATCACATACATGTATGAGTAACCCCACTTGGAAATATAAGTATAAATACAAAAGACTCAGCGTTTCCTAAGTTCTTAGTGATTAAAATTTCAAGTTTTCATCTATTGATTTTCTAAAAGCTTTTGGAACCAGTAAGACTCAAATAAAAAAACTTACCATTCAATGTATTTTAATGCAGCAACTGAATAATCTTCTGTATCTTTACAGAAATATATAAATTTACCACTTGTTGCTGATATAAAGACATCATACAAATTTACACTAATTAATGCTACAACTAAACAAGATTTGCTGCTTCAGAAGGTGTCAGGATAAAGTTCTCGTCCTCCAAGCCCATACTATTAAGGAATCAAAAATAATAACAACAAAAAAATATATAAACCTTTGAATATCTACAGGGAAGGTGATCAAAAAGACAGAGCTAGGCTTTTCATAATAACACACAGACAGAGGCCAAGAGCATATGCTTCATTATGCAATGGACATAAAATGAAGCAGAAGATGTTCTGACTGGATGTAACCATAACATCTTTCACGCTAAAGAGAGTCAGTGAAAGAGCTTAACTATGCCTTCCTAAAACTCAGCTTATATACTGTTTTCCACATACTCTTCCCACCTACCTGTTTAAGTCTAATGGCTGCTTGTAGCTTTTCCATAACTCTCTCCTGAGGTTGATTCCAGATGGTGGCTGTATTGTTGTTTGTAATGTAAGATTTACATGCTGTGATCATCTGGTTGGTCACCTAAAAGCAGTTTTAACCTTGTGAAAAAAATATTTCAAGACAAGCAGATCTTGCCCTCCTTCCAATCTTGTTCCATACCTGACTCCACCAATCTAAAGCCTGCAAAACAGCAACACCAAACACCAGCCACAAAGACAGACTGTGTTCCTTGCAATATCCAACCATCAGACCATTACACTAGCGAAATATTGTTGATTAACTATGTTCATCATAAACCTCAACACTTTATACTAACCTTGAAATGACACTGAGGACTACAAAGTCATAAGATTTTGGTAATTTTGAAAGCAAAGGTAAAGTCAAGGGCACATGAAACTATGTTCATTAAAAAATAGATTTTTCCTTCTAAATCGTTTCCTTCTTTATGCAAATATAGGGAGGTTTAAGGGCTATATAAATTTAATATAATTGGTTCTACAAATAACAGTTCACCACAGATGAAATTCATTGTAACAAAAAGTTCCTTGATCTGTTCAAATCAGGGTTGAGACTAGCCCTGATCTTCAAGAAGTCTGAAAAAACTTTTACAACTCCAAATTACAGACAGTAAGTTCTAACTGAGAAGTAGTTTTATCAATATTTAAAATTTTCTATACATTCAAAAAGCGGCATTAAATTGACAAAAAATGCTGCCTCTTCAATCACTTGGTCCCTTTGTGTTTTCTGCCTCTCATTCAAGCAACAAAAAAAATCCATTAAAACTTCCCTTCACGCTGTAGCACCAACCTTCACAAACAGCGAGGATATCTTTTCAGATGTGTTATAATACTGAGAGATACTCTGAATCATTTTAATTGCATTTAGGAGTCCTGGAATAGCATCCACCATGGACACCTGGAAAGAAAAACACAGTGCTCAATACTTCTATGACCATACATTAGACTGACACCTAATTACAGAATTCAGGACCATTATCAACATGGCCTTTCTAATGTTTCTGCCCAGTTTCCCTGGGCTTCTCCCACAGGGCTGCCTGTCCTACTTGACCCTCCAAGCTCTACAGCTCAGTTCTGGGGAAATATTTTCACTAGAGTCTTTGCTGTAAGAATTCTGGTCAGCGAGTGACATTTGATAGAGACAAAAGCCTCCTCAGAAGTACCACCTTTTTTAGCAAAAAGTACATTTGTACACTTTTCTGCTAAACCTGATGTAAGGCCACATATAAAAAGAGTCAAAAAATGTTCATACCTCTCATTTGAACAAAGGAGCTAAGAACAACTTTTCTATAGTACTGGCATTTAGATCACAAAAACATTATATACAAGAGATGAAGTGCTTGGGAGGAGGTGATGTCCATGCACTGGGCACAGGTGCCCTGATGCTGGCTGCTGGGGCTGCCCCGCGCCGGACACAGCCAGTCCCAGCGGCTCCAGCGGCCCCAGCGCAGGGCACAGCTGAGCCCCTCAGCCACGGGCGGGCGCCTCGGGGAAACCTGGGTCAGAAAGGGCAAAACACTGCCCGGCAGCCAGGGCTGAGGGGAACGGGGAGAAACAGCCCTGCCAGCCCCCAGGGGAGAGCGGGAGGAGGGGATCCAGGTGTCCCAGCAGAGATGGCCCTGTAGTCCTTGGAGGGAACCCGGTGGGGCAGGTGTTTCCCTGCAGCCCCTGGGAAGGCTCTGGGCTGGAGCAGAGAAAAGCCTAAGAAGGATGAGCAGCAGAGATGAGCTGTTACAGACTGACAGCAGCCTGCCGTTCCCATCCCCAACCCCTTGCACCACTTGGCTAGAGAAGTTGGGAGAAAATGGGTGAAGCTGAGCCTGGGAAGAAGGGGCGTGGTGGGGAGATGTGGCTTTAATTTTTGTTCTTGTTTCTCATTACCCAAATTTATTTTCACTGCCAATAAATTAAGCGACTTTTCTCCAAGTCAGGTCTATTTTGCCCATGATGATAACAGGTAAGTGATCTCCCAGTCTTTTAAAAACCTATGAGCTTTTTCATCCTGTATTCTCCTCCCATCCTATTGAGGAGGGGGAGTAAGAGGGCTTGGTCCATAGACAAGGTTAACCACCATACCCACGGTTATTCTCCACACCCTATACAGTTTTCAGTAGGTCTTGAGTAAAAGAGAAGTGCCTTTTCCTAAATACTTTGAAGAGAAGCATACTTTCAAAAGGCCATCAGTCCTGACTTCAGCACATGAATGGGCCAGGCAAAGATTTTCTCAGACAGTTCCTCCTCATGCTTCAATCTCCAAAGCAATGACAGTTTTACTTTAGTGACAAACCGATTGTCAACATTTTACAGCTAAGTATCAGTAGGGAAAGGTTCACACTCCATGCCTATATGGCTTCCATCCTAAGTGCTACACCCTCTCAAAACTAAGTGTCTCTGAAGCTGGCACCACAGCCTCCATGGCAAAAGACAGTGCAGTGGCATAAAGTAGATCAAGTTCACCCTGCCCTGCACAGTGCCAATAGCAAGCATGTTCACTGTGTTTTGTATGAGTATTATCATACTCATACTCAAGTATCAGACTGGAGAACGCTGAAACAAAACAATGTTCTAACACCAGCAGTAAACTGAAACAAACAGAGGCATATCACAGTTGCCCAGAGCACGGTTTGGAAACAATTTCACTTTAGGAAATGGGGAGAGAGAGAGGTAGCTAGGATGGTCAAAACTTTGAGACTTCATGGCTATTGACCAGCAAGACACACACAGTCAGTTCACAGAATTGTTGCAAAACCAGTTTAAATAAAATCAACCATTTACAACCTAGTTTAGAATTCTTCCTCCTGTCCTATACTTTAGGTTGGCTGGTTTTGTTTACTATTTGGTATGCATGCATCATACTGTTACTATGGTATGAGAAGGTGATTTATATTTACAACTTAACATCTGCATAACCGTATTTGTTTTCTGAATCCAAGAAGCTGAAAATCGCCTTCAAGATGTTAGGCTAAGCATGACCTGGCCACCACCACAAAGACAAAAGCCCAGCCGAGTACCAGCTTCACTTTCACCGCCCCGCCCACCCGCCTTCTTTTTTTTTTTTTTTTTTAATTGCAAAAACCTCAGTTCCTCCCATAGCACGGAATCCAGTTTCAGACCAAATTCTTCACAGATAGCCCAGCAAGAAAATAACCAGTACTTTACTTTGTAGACAGAAATTCCCACTAGGCCACTTTTAGCATAAATGAACAAAGTCTTAGACTGGAGATGAGTACCTAAAATGCTATCTATGTAATATCCAAATTGATCCTACAAAATAAATTAATTTTAGATGTCTCAAGCTGCCTCAATCCTTAAGAATTTCAAAGTTCTGCTTACAGGATCACTATTGTATAATGGGTCATAATATTTTTCCAGACAATAAAGATATTTCGTGTTATCTTTAGCTTCATTCGCTGCAGCTGTGATGCGAATATCCAACACTCGCCAGTTCTAAGAGAAAGTTGGAGAGAAAAAAAAAATATAACTACACATTTCCAATAATCTGTTTTGTCTAAAACATTTTGAGATCATGCTGTTTTGTTACTAACCTTTAAACACCTTAGAGAGCACATATCTATTACTTCAGAGTTAGTTATGTTTCCCTGAAAAGAGGAAAGGGCCCTTGTTTTGCATTAATAACTTGTCTGTGAACATATAGTGACTTTAGACCACTCAACTCAACAAGTTATGTCAGTAGTAGTGTCAAGTGAAGCTGATGTAAAATATATAGACATTATTTGTTAATTATTTTTCCTCGATGGACTGATGAATATATAAGCAGATATTTGCTTTACGTTTCTCATTTTGATGAGCCAATACTTTTCATTTTATTCACTTATTTTTCTGTTTAGGATGGATTTTTAACTTTGTTCCGTCAATGTGACAAGTTAGGACACTGCAGGCAGTTTTGACAGACACTGTAACAACATGAGAAAGATGTTTAAAATAAAGGGTTTCTTCATTTTCTTTTCATTAACTATGCAGTTAATTCATTCAATTTTCTGATTTAACTATCAACTTTTCAAAGGTTTATAAGTATTTATTTCTGTTGAGCCATACGGATGCAATACATTATCAGCCTTTAAACAAAAGGGATTCCCAGTCTTTTCCAGTAAATGAAAATAGATTTAAATTGTGCCTGCTCAAGGTGAGGAATAGGGAAGGACAAAAACAACGAAAGTCAAAGATGCTTCAGTGTTTTTCCCACCAGCCATGTTACATACATGAGCAAAACTAACTAGGGTATACAGAGCATTTCTAGACTTTACATTCATCATAATTCAAAATAGAAACAACCTTCAGTAGTTTGGATTTAGCAGCAGTGAGTACTCCAAGAACTGCCTTCACATCTGGACTCTTCAGCTGGTCCGTAAGGTAGTTGAATTTAGACAACTTCTTTCTCCAGTAATCAAGCTCTGCTCGTGGCCCAAGGTCATCAGCTTCCTTTCTCAACTGGTCGTTTTCTGCAAGAACCTTTTATCACACAGTAATATCAGTGACTGATGCTAATACCTTTATCTTCTTGGACAGCATGGATTAATTCATAATTTAGCACTCAGTATTAACCTCCAGGGATAAATTATGTATCTCAGCCACCACCTCAGGTAAGAGATTTTCATTTTCCTTGGCCTTTTTAGTTCTGCATTAAAGAAGGAATAGTGTCTCAAAAGTGCTGTTACAGACAATTACATTTTCTGCAAATAACCTGCAAACCATGTTTCAAAGTACACTTTTGACTGCTGAGAGTAGTGTTCACTGAATTATTGTGTTCCTTTTGTTTTCATTAAATCCACTAGGAACCACAAACTGTTTTGTACCTCGATTTCTTGGCTAAGGTGAATCTTTTGCAGCAGTTTGTTACAAGAGGTGGAGATGCTTATCTCGGTAACTATGATATAAGCAGGGACAGAATACTTTCCATAACACAATAAGGACACATGGAGCTCAGAGTTAACATTGAGGTAAGAATAGGAAGGAGCATATTTACTTTAATCCGTAATCCAATTACCATCAGCCAGCTATTTAAGAACATTTCAAAGTTATGATTGTTCTAGTTTGCTTCACAGCATTTTTTTAATAAGCATAATATTCACTGAAAGTTTTTAAGAGCTGCAATATATTTCACCTGATATTTAACAACACTTCAGGCACAACAAATGGAAGAAGGGATTGCAGATTTCTAATAATACTAAATCTGAAAGCCTGCATCATAAATGGAATGAATGAAATTTAAAAATATTAACAACTTTGAAATTGTAAAATGGTTCCTTTTACTATTTTGAAATGCATCATTCGAGATTTTGAGGTTTAAGGTGGATTCAAGGTGCACTTCAAACTACTTTGGGGTCTCTCATCTGCTCAGTGGGTTCAGCGTTTTTCTCTGAGCTGGGTAACATGAATTGAAACAATTTCTGTCCACATCTTTACATTTCCTGTACAAGCCAAGGGGAGACTGGAGAAGTTCAAATGGAAAAGAAAATCACAAAAGGTTACTGAATTTAAAAAATCTTAGAATTACAAATTCTTGGAGGCTGGGAGAATACTAACAGGGAGTACTGCTATCAGCTTACTCTTCTTTGATACTCTTCCCCAGCATTCACCTTTGCCTCTTCTCAGAGAGCTGTCTTTAATTTAAAAGGATCTTTAATCTAAACAAGTAATGGTGGGGTTTGTGATAATTTGTTTATAAAGGATAAAGCCATGTTCCTAAAGCCATGGTTCTCCTCAACTCCCTTGGAGAACCAGGTGATGTGGAGACAGAATTATTATGTAACAGTAAGCTAAGGTAATAAAATGTCCTCATGAACCTTATCACTTGTTAAGGATTTCCTTGCCTAAAAAGCAAAAAATAGCTATGAAAACTTGAGTCAAAAATTATGCTTCCAATTCCTCATACAATAGAGAAGAATCATTTCATGTCAACTCAAACCATGGCTCCCTTCTTCCTCCATTTTGTGAGCAATTCTAAAATTCTCAGGCTTGCTATTAAAATCTATAAACCTATAATGCAAGTAAACTCAACTATCCTTCTTTCACACACAAAAAAAACCCCACACAGCTAGAATCTCTCAGTGACATCTGAGTTTGTGAGACTAAAGATCCTCCTTGCTTTGCTAAAGTAACGATCGCAAATGTTTTAATGACTTTTTTTTTTCTTCCCCCCACTATTTGGCAATAGGTGAGTATCAGAAGAACATCAAGTAAACCCTTCAGAAAGGGGAACTCTCCCCAGCCACTTCTCCTCAGGACAGATGCTGCCAGTCAACCCTCCCAGGCACACAGCACCATGAGCCAGGGAGGACTGCTGGCATCTGCTGACCCAGATGGTGCTGTGCCTCAGAGAGCTGGCTGCATAGAAATGGCTGTGGAGAGTGGTACTAGACCCTAAATCTTTTGTGCAAATAATAGCATTCTTCTCACTGGTTTCAGCTCATACATTTATGAATTAAAGAGGTTTGGGATATATTTTTTTAATTCTTCCTTTTAAGTTTTACAGTTCTTCATAAAGAAGATTGTTTCATTGATCCAATTTCTTATTTTACAAATAAACATGTTTCTCTGACAAAATCTTAGCAATAATTTCTACAGGCAGAACAGAGAAAAAGGTAACACGTAAGTTTCATTTTTCTGAGATTAGAAGTTATTCATGCTGTCTTCTTCTTTGATGTCTACCTGTAAAAACATTATAGAACTTGTTTTCTTGAGGCTTCTGTGCTTTACCTTGGATTGCTTTTCAGATAAACCACAAGAACCTGATATTAAATTCATGCAATAATGCAATTGTTAGTTTGATTTCTGTCTGAAAAGTACCTGAAGATCTATGCTATAAAGTCTGGAAAGGTTCTGCTTATGAGATTAAAAAAATAAAATAAAAAAAAAAATTACAATTGCAAACCTCTTCTGCATTTTTAAATTTTGTCTGCACTTAAAACAAATGGACTGACTTTACCATACTTCTAAGCACACGAAGAGGTGTCATCAGCCCAATGTTTTCTCTTTAAGATGAAGCAATTCTCAAAAACAGCAACCTAATCTTCCAAATACTTGTGCATGGTCCATTGACTAGTAGATGGAAAAAGCTCTCTAATATTCTCATTGGAAAGTAAAAGCACACAAAACATGCCAACACCACTTTAAAATACAGCGACTGATCACATCTAGTTATAGAAAGGTAGTTGTATGCCAACTGAATTAAACTCATCTGCCAATATGCAGATATTGCCAGATTTTACATGTGTTCAGTGTATCACCTGTTCAATTTGTTTGGTCCATCCTTTCACGCAGACTTCTATTCTTTCAAGAGCATCTATGCTGTTAGCAGCCATCAGGTAATCTGAAGGTCCTCTTAAAGTTTTCAGATCATATGTTTCACATTTCTTCAGATTGACCTAAAACGCAAATTAAAAAAAAAAAAAAAAAAAAGCCCTGAAATGTTGAAATATTCGTGACAAATAATCCAGGAACTTTAAAAAGCAACTGGTTCCCCCACTTGGGTTATTTCACTTCATATTCCCACTGCAGTTTAAATTAAATTGGTTTGCTAAAACTGAATTCCAGAATCTGGAAAATTCACCAGCCTGGCAGCTGCGCTCACTTTGTGAAGGG
Organism: Apus apus; assembly: GCF_020740795.1. Taxonomy (NCBI): domain Eukaryota; kingdom Metazoa; phylum Chordata; class Aves; order Apodiformes; family Apodidae; genus Apus; species Apus apus. Next base: position 80,634,186 of record NC_067283.1, on the reverse strand, counting down.
AATGATCCAAATGGGAACTAGCAGTTAAAGCAACTGTTTGTAGCATTTTAATCATTCTTGGTTTAAGAATGGCCACAGCCATTGAGCAGTCAAGAAGTTAATAGCTCAAAAGAGCCAATACCAGAAGAAACAACAGCAGAAGTGGCTGCAGAATTGCTAAAGCCACAACCTTTCAGAGACATTAAAGCCACAGATCAATGTATAACAAGTTACTAAGACAAAAAACAATAGTGTTTTTTTCCCCTCCATCTTAACAAAAGCAATTTTTAAAGAGCATTCTACAACAGCAGCTACTTCAAAAGCTCCAGACCAAGAGAGGTTCTACAGCTAACTCAATTCCTAGTTGCCATGTGAACATATTACCTTCTCCAACAGACTTTCTTGTGTTCCTGATAGCACACTAACAAAAGCTTCAAGGGAACAAAGGAAGCCCTGTTTAATACTGGAAGCTTGCTGAGGGTCACCCAGCTCAACCCAGCCTCGGTCCATAGTCTGGAAGGCTGGAATGAAGATTTCTGATATCAGCTGCTCAACACTCTTTAGCAAGCCATTTCGGCCTACATTCATCATATTGAAATTTACTTCCTGTAAAAGAAACACAGTTTAAGAAAATAAAATGTTGCATAAACTAGAAAACAAAATAACGATGTTTATTTTAGTCCTATTGCCTCGAGTATCATAAAAATTACCAGTGTGTACAAGTGCTGTTCGAGCAATGACAGCACAATTCTTGCTAACAGGGGTTGCAAGATTTACACAAAATCACAGTTTGACATAAGAAACTGTCAAAACTAAGATCTGAAAACACTTCTGAAATACAATGACAGTGTAAGAGACCTCTGTTTATATAGTTAATTTGTATGGGTGAATTAAAGGATTCCAGCCTGCCACTTCTAAAGATATCAAATATATTTTAAATGGGGGGGTGGGGGGGGGGGTGGGGGTGGGTGTGTGGGTGTGTGTGCGCAAAGATCAATGCACTTAAAAGACTTATATACCAAAAGAATTATGAGTTTGCAGTTGTCCAAAGATTTTGATCCATGAGAAATACCTCTATCCAGTTTGAGAGAGAACAATTAATGGAACATCTCCTTTTTTAGACATTCTGAAAAAGACTCTGAGGACTTCTAAGATAAATTGCATTAATCTGCCAGCCATTTTTTGCTTCATTAGAATGTACCGCAGTATTTTTTTCAGCAATGTAATTTAACACCAAACAGCTTGTATTTAAGTATCATATATTAGATGTGTCTTTTGACATATTTTACATATTTTTACTTTTCAACTTGTCTTTCCTACTTTTAAGGTTTTATCTACTATCAGCAAATGCAGTATCATTACTGGTGAAGAACTCTACACATCTTTCAACTGCAATTACAAGCTTGCAAGCTTTATTAATAAGTAAAATAACTTCAAATGATAAATAGTATATAATTTACTAAAATCTAAGCCAGAGCTGTCAAATTCATTAAAAAATAAAAAAAGTAAAAAATAACAGATTAAGCATAAAACTTTCAAGCATATATCTGTTGAAATCAAATAACAACCTGGTGACGACAGCCAGCTCAGACACCCTATTTCTTACCTTTTTGGGCAATTTACAGTTTTAAAGCCTTTCCTAGAAGAAGATAAAACTTGCTGGCTTAGGATTTGTACTTGAAAGTTCTCATTATGAAGCATATAGAAAGTTTTCCACAACCCTAAATTCTCATTCTTATTTTATAACTCTGATTAGTTTGTCTACAACTATAAGATTGCCTACACTTTCCTCTGCGCTCCTCACTACTGGAGCACTTGATCCAGCTTTGTTCACTTCATATTGTCATAGTTCGAAGGAATCTTTCACCACTAAAAACTTCTTTATATATAATTTGCATATACACTTTCAAAAATAAAAATTTTTGTTCATTTTTTTTAACAGCTTTGCTACCACTTAATGAAATTTAACAGCTTATTATTTTGGTATTGAATAATTACTTTTTTCTATTCTGGATTGTCATCATTTTTCTTCCTTAGTATCATTTCTTCATAGCAATGATACACTTCAAGTTGCTGCAGCTAGACAGTGTTGTTTTTTCCATTCTCCTCCTTTTTGTCCTGTTTCATTCAGCCAAACTGTGTCCTTATGCTTATTCCTCCATGTCAAAGGCTGTCAAACTACATGCTGAGAGCAAACACCCCAAGATGTAATGGATTTTTAAAAAAAGATTATGTACAGCAATCAGCAGTCTCTGACTCTTACCTGATAGATATTCTCGGCTGTGATGGGTTTCAAAATACTAGACCTAATGAAGAAAATGCATATGCCAGTTAAAGCAACTTCCTTTCCATCTGTCAGAAATACTTTAGGTTTCTTCTTCTTTGTCAAATGAGAGTTCATTCCTGTTCCTGGAAGACCAAAGTCCTCTGCAGATTTTAAAAAAAAAATTAAAAATTTAAAATACATTAATTATTTATTCACATAAAAGTTTTCTAAATGAATAGTTCAGTCACCATTTGTGTATCTTCCATATCCAGTCCCCTGGAGCCATCCCATGGGACGTTCCACAGGCAGTAGGCAGCACCCAGAGTCCTCACAGCACAGTAAGAACTATTTCATCTAGTTTTGCCATTCTCATATCAAATTCAATTAATTTATTTGTTTTCTATTCCTTCTAAGCAAAGTTTAAGGCTCAAAATCCTCTTATGTTGCTCTCTATCATACAGTTATAGATAATGCTCTAATGCTTACAAATAAGTAAATAAATAACATTTAAAGAAAAAAAACAATATAAACCACAGCAAATGTAGTTTACCTCAAAGGTATTATCAGTCTTCACTGCCAGGTAATATTTTATTTTTTACTTTCTTTATTCCTCCAGTGTATATATTTATAAAGATATTCATACAGCTACACATGGATGTATTTATGAGGCTCTTCTTGTACCTTCAGGGTAAACAAGTGGGGTGAACTCCCACAAACCAGTCACAGGGGCCTGGATGCCATATCACACCTGTTTCTTTACCTGTATCCGTTGTCTCCACATCTTGATAGTAGAACATCAGATGATGCAGACCTCCAGGGGCCAGGAATTTGTCAATGCACTGTATCTGTTTGAGATCATGCTGAGGTCATTACACATGGCGTATTCACTATCAAAAGTTTAACTTGCTCAGATTTTTAACATAAAGGGCTGACAAATACTCTTCATACTGTTATTGTTCAATAATAAAGTTATAGCAGGCCCTACTACTACCCCCCACAAAACGACTGAGTTACCTTGTCCTTTAGCAGCACACACTTATTTAATTGAATAATTTACAATTTTCCATGCTGAACACAAGTGAATCTAGCCAGGTCATGTTTCAGTTTACTGAAACCATTTACTCTACATGCCATGTAACGTCTCTCAAACTGAGGGCACAGGGCTTTTCTTCATTTACTGAAGTGCAGCAGCACCTCATTGGAGTCACTCACCCATGTTCTTCTTACTGCCATTCAGCTAAATAGCTGAAAGCACAAAACACAGCTGCAATCATTCCATATCCTAGCAACAGGGGAAGCCTTTATTTATTTGTATTTTAAGCATGAGGACAGTTTCACTGTTCTCCATCTATTTAAGGCTGCCACCAAGCATCCTTGAACCAAGTATTGGCAGTGCAGTCCAGGAATCTCATGTATAGGCCATAGAGGCCCAGGAAGAAACTTAATTGCTCAATGCTAGTGTGCTGATCAGTGTTTCAGCACTTGAAGTCTGGCACAATCCATTTTTCTAGATCTAGGAGTCATTGTTTCATATAGCCCCTAACTATATAGCAATCTTGCAGCAGAAGAGGCTTCTACTTGGCTAAGTTCTTCAGAAACATTTGTTGATACCATTTGTGCTTCCTAGTGCAGGAAAAAGGCTAAGAGATCATCAGCAACAGAAAGAAAGCTGCATTTATCCCTCTTCCATTAATCATGGGCCTCAGTTACACCAAAATCATAAACTGCTATTTCTGTAAATCTCAGATGAGATTTCTCTTTCCAAGTATAACAGCTGCCAATATTTTCTTCATCTGATAATTCTTCTCAGGCAATATAGTTTGCCAGGAAACTCATGTAGAGATAGAATGCACAAAGGCTGAAACTAGTTCTGCTTTTTAACTTGTGCAACAGTGTTCTGCGCACCTTATTTCCCTGTATCATATGGAATCACAGAAATGTTGGAAGGTACCTCTGGGAGATCTCTAGGTAAAAGCCTCCTTTATCATCAATAGTTTTGCCTAGGCTGAGTCTCAAAAACCACAAGGAAAAAAATTCCACAACTCACTTGAGTAACCTATTCCCATGCTGCACTACCCTCCTGGTGAAGAAGAGTGTGTCTCATTGTCCCATTGTTGTGGCTATTGTTTATGTCATATCACCTGCAATGGCTGAGAAGAGTTCAGCTCTATCATCTTTGTAACTACCCTTCAAGCAACTGCAGGCCACTATTTGCCTGCCCCTCAATCTCTTACTCTCCCTCTTCTCATACTTTACATGCCTTATGTCCCTCACTATCTTGGTAGTCTTCCACTGGACTTTCTTCAGTTTCTCAACAATATTAGCACTAAAGTGGAAATGCATAAATTGAAGGTACACAGATGGAAAGAGAATAAAAGAGGAAAACAACCCACAACCATCTTTACTTCAGTGTTGGGGAATAAAACAAGGTCTACTTGCTGTTTGCCTAGATTTTTAAAAAATAATTATTTACTTTCAAATCACAAATGCATCTTCATTTCATATAATACTTACCATCAACTTCGATGCACTGTTCCCTCGATACACATATTTCTAACTGCTTACCCTCTGCATTAACCCTGATGTTGTCAGTCAGATCACCTAGCCAGTCTATTCTGTCAGGTAGTTTCCACTTGATTTAATTTCCTAAACTAGATCCCAATGTAGTCTCACAAATGCTGATGGTGGCCTTGTAGAAACAACATGCAGCCTGCTGTAGACAGAACTCTAATTTGTATGTACTGTATGTTCTATGATTGAGAGATTTCATGCTGTGGATCCAGTATGAAATACACACACAGGTTTTACTGTGCTATCTATAACCATCGGAAAGCAGAAATTCTAATCAAATTCAAATCAATACTGTTACAACAGGTCCTGAAACTAAGGACGCTTTTGTTCAACTTAATTACAAAATGCTGAGAAATACTTTTTCAATGAGAAGACTTGAGCAATCTCAGACACAAAATCTGACAACTATCTCGCCAAGTATTTCATGGTAGTATCAATTCTAAAGCACACGACAAGCTTCACTATAAAATTAATCAGATTACCTGGTTACCATCAAGAATGGCATCTTCTACTTCTGCTTTGTCCAGGTTCACACAAGAGGCAATGGTATGCAATAAGTAATCATGCCTGCCATCCAGCCGAGCACGTTTAGCCTCCCTTTCTTCCTTGAGTTTTTGCTGTTATAAAACCCAAAGTGAGCAGTGAATAATTCAAAATCTATTTTAAAGACAAAAGAAAGACAATTCTAAAATTTATTTTAAAAATTAAGGCTATTACATTCTTCCACGGTTGCATTGTATGTTTTCAAGGCTCTGAAATGAAATTTTTAGAAGCAATCCCCATTATTATTTTACAGTTGTTTTTCTGTGTTCTATTTTCAGATTTAGTACAACATTTCTGTCATCAGTCTTTTTTTGAAAGGCTCAACAGGGGGGAAAAAAAAGCAAGCTATTTTATATGTACAACTCTGTCATTCTGCAAGTTATCTTCAACACCCTAAGTCCTTAGCCCCACCTTTTCAGTCTAGTCACATATGACCATCAAGTCAAGACAGGATTCTGACCCATCTTTGTTATTTGTGGAAGATATAAGCGTTCTCTGATAAATATAGATGCTGCTGGAGGAAGCTAGGGTTTCAGACGTTATCTCTTTAATATCATGAGAAGTAAAACAAGCCACAAAGCCTCAAGGTACACAAGTGTTTACAAATGTGCTTAACTATAGCTATTATACCATTCTTCAAGCAGTATGCCTACTCTTCTAATTAAATTGAATTCCCATATGTAATATACCTCATTACATTATAGACAAAATAGCCTTCTGGAATAGTTACTGGTATTATTGTGCTTGCGGATTACAAGATTTAATATAATTTCATTTTCAAAAGAAATTTAGAATTATGTTTCATTGATGGTAAATTCAAGCTTTATTTCCCCGGTGATTATGAAAAATCTAGTAACTCGATAAAGCATGAACAAGTGATTTATCCACAAGCTTCTGTAGAGCCAATAGGACTTGCATAATTTACTTTATTCCCTTATGCAAATATATTTTCTGCTTCCTGAAGGAATTTTCAAGTATTTGGCAAACTCATAATTACTAGCATGCCTTCATAAATGCTGAATGCACAGAAAATGTTTTTCCATGTGAAAGATAAACATGCAAATTGTGTTATTTACACAGATATGCCTGAAGAATGCAGTTGCAGATTAATTTGTACATGTACTTTATGCTATTTTACCTCTGTCATTCCCTAACATGATCTCCACTTTCCCAAAAGTGAACTGTCATCACAGGATTGGCCTTTCCTACATGTTCTCAAACCAGGCTATTTTCTCCCTAGTCAGACATACAAAAAACAACCATTTGGGGCTGAATCCGCTTCACACTAAATAACACTAGAATACTAAAACCTATTATTTCAGTAATTTGAGCACAACTGATAAATGCACCTTTAACATAGATTCTATTTAATCCAGCAAAAAGCTCTTTTTGTTTCAGTTAGACTACAAAGAGACTACTTCTCTACTCTGCTGTGTTTCCAGCATACAACTCCAGATATGTTGCTACACATGGTAGTATCATGGTAGCACATCACACAGGAAGGCGTCCAGGCAGGTTTTGAATGTCTCCGGTGAAGGAGACTCCACAACCTCTCTGGGCAGCCTGTTCCAGAGCTCTGTCTCTCTCACAGTAAAGAAGTTTTTTCCAGTGTTTACATGGAACCTCCTATGTTCCAGTTTGCAACTCCACCTACGCAAATGATCCTTGATAGGTTCATAGCTTCCATTTGTTCTAAAACTTGCTGTTTATGTAGGTTGAAATCATTAGCAGCTTCTTCTCGAAATACACAAGTCATACCCTGATGTTTGTTTCAGTTCCTCTAATGCTTTTCAGTTCTTCAATTCCAGTCTCTCAAGCCTTATGACAAATATACTAGCTACTGTGTATAGCAGTTCACATAGCATTAGGCAATATTTGATGTTTAAGTCCACTAACAAGCATTTGTCACATGTCACAAAACTTTAAAAGTCTAGTTAACAAATTCTTTTAAAGAACTGTACCTAGAGAAAACAGGAAATATTCACTGGATAGAAAAAATATAGTTTTATGAAGATTAAAATATTCACTTGCATTTATCATGTGTCATTTCTGCAAGGCATTTTGCATTGTTCTGCTGGATATCTCTCTAATTAATGCATGTGGCATGCATGTTTTTCCTGAGACTCAGTACAATGCAATCCAAGAACATACCCTGCCTGTCATGCTTCTATGCTTTTGATAACCTGCTATTTCTAAGAACTACTTCTCCTCCCCACATGAAGCATTTCCCAATCACAAACTCTCACTTAAAAATTGCTGCAGTCATCAGAAGGCATGTCTGCCTTACATTTAGGATTAAATTGTCCCCCAAAATGTAGAAGAAACCTAATTTCAGTGCTTTCAATAGCAAGTCATTAATTTAAATATCTAAAACCACTCAGAAGCTAGACTGTAAGCTGAACAAAATATCACTTTCCAAGTTTCCATCTGCATACTTCCTGAAGAATAAATTTTAATATATTATTTTCTTAGGATTAGGAATCTTAGGGGATGAACTGAAATATAATGTTGAGCTTTCTACGTCTCATTCTCTCTTTCCATCCGCCTCCCCCCCATCTTTAAGGGCCAGACACAAATGAGGAAAAGACACACGGAGTGTAACAGCGTGGTCCCCGGCCCACTTAAGCCATTACCACCAGCGTGGGTTGTGATGGCTGCATCCAGCTTACACTGGACTTGGGGGGATGGATTGCAACACGGCAGCCAATGGCTTTCTAGAACAGTGATCCAGATGCCTTGCTGGTATGCAAATATAAGTTAATCTTCTTACTTTATGAACAGCTGAGAGCTCAGGGCTCGCTGGGGTCTCCTGAAACAACAGCAAGCTGCGTACCAGGATCTCCCTTTGAGTAGAGAACCTCTCAGGGTTACTCCTTGAGGTCAAGAGAATCCTTATCGTCTCAGATACTCAGTAAGTGAATTGGGAATAATTGCTGAAACTCTGAAATCTTCTCTAAGTGATATAAAGGATTGACTGCACATATATAATCATTTAGACATAAACCATTTACTGACTCTGGGACTAGGACTGGATCCAGACACACCTAGACTCCTCTCTGAGAAGGAGTTTAAAAAGCAAGGGGGTCCTTTCTGAACCTAATCACTCAACTAGAAGGTCTGACAGTTTTGTCTAACCCTGTCCTCTATACAGTAAATAATCAAGTGTACCTTGCCACTGAATCTTGTTAAACCACTGTCATAGTTACTATTGAATTTCACTAACTGGTTGCTTTATACCAAAAAAGTATATTACTTCTCTCCTGCAAGTCAAGTGCATCTCAAACTCCATCTGTGACATGGAGCAACAAGTATATTTGTGTACCAGATTGTTTCCCAATTTTTGCATAGGGCTGCATTTCAGGCCCTTAGTCCTTTTGTATCAACCAGACCTTCAATAAAGGAATTCACTGATCTGTTACAAAATTCAGTCTTTGGACTTCCAGATGCTTACTTAAACTACCCCTGCATCTTGCTTCAAACAAGCAATGTGGTCATGGCCTAGGACTTTTTATATCTTTTACATCCTGCAGAATCTACTACAGAAGTATCTATCCCTAAACAGAAAAAAAAAAAAAAAAAAACAACACCAAAACTGAGGCAGGTTTATGTAATTCAAATAAACATAGCTTAACAGAACACTGAAAAAGTAAGATCTGAAGACAGAAGGACTGCTAAAACACATTAGCTATCATTTATGTGGGTAAGAGAGGAATTGCTGGTATTTGCAGCAACACATGCAAATCCTAAAAAGTATCAGCAGCAATTCTAGTCAGTCATACAACAAAGCTTCCACGTAACATCCCATGATGTAGAAGGATCCAGATGGAATGGTATTTACAAGAGATAAATGCTTTCTCACTTAGACAACCCTTCTAGATATCTTAAGTTTCTATATGGTACAGCCTTACCTCAGTTTTTAATTCAAAGAACAGCAGCATATGCTTCTTTCCCCCCCACACCCCTTAGCTAGTTACAAGGTAACTAAGGTAAGAGCCCACGTGACACAACACACCATTTTTCCTCAACACATTTTATCCAGAAAAATTATGTATTTGGTTGTCAGAACAGTGTGCATTACAGAATTTAGACACACACAGCTCAAAGGCTTACGGATGAGCAATACACTTTGTACTTTACTGGGAAGTTCAATAGTAGAAGTCCAAAAAAAAATACTCTATTGTTAATTTACTGTTTTACCCAAACTTTATTTAACTAAAATGGCATTTCTCTGTCTCTCCCTCAATTTGCTAAAATAGTTTATATTGCATAAGCATCGCTCATGGATTTTCCTATAAACCTAACCTGCAAACTATTTTACACTTTCCAAGCACCCTAAGTCTTTAACAGACATACATCTTTTTAGTTGCTTGTCTACAAAAGCCACATTCACTACAGAATTAGGGCAGCCCCCTTATCTGACTCTTAAGTCTCAAACATCAATCAAATGTCTGTCTCAAACATCATCTCTTACGTTTGTTACAACACTGCATTAACTCAGAAACAGTTTGTTCAAATAATCATTTTTTAAAATTAGTGGAAGGGTCTCAATGACTTCTATATTTTATTATTGTTTCTTAATGCTACATAGGATCTTCATAATTCTGTTCCCATTTGGCAAGTATGGGAAGAGTTAAGTTAAACTTCAATGTTCCTTGGTGACAGAGCCTACCCCTGTTTTGTTGCCAGATCTAGCATCAAGCTCTTTATTGTACTAGTATGAATGACATTTGTGAAATTATACCATTACCAAACCACTGCAACAATCTGGGCGATATTTAACTACCAGTAGTCAAATGCATAAATATCTCCCTGTGCAAATGTACCTTTCAAAACAAATCATGCAACTAACCTTTGGTTGATATCCTACCAATTAACTTCTAAGAGCGGAGACACGAAAAAACTACCTCATGACCAACATCTATCCCAAATGCTACATTTTACTTTAAAAGCAAAGTTTATCCATTTTTTTAATATCATTACAATGTTTTGTGAAACCAACATCATCCACTTACAACATTTTAAAACATAATTTTCTACATCCTCACACCTTTATTCAAACTACACAGTCACTAGTCATGACCTAGTTCAAAGTTCAGTTTTCCTTACCTTTATAACTCTGCCAATGCTCTGTTTCCAAAGTTGCTTTCTTCCAGCTCTAAACATTGCACTATTTGATATAAGCATCAAGTACTGTTTTTCAGCAATAAGCCTTAAACCATGGAGGAAGCTTCTTGATTTATCATTTTGCACTCTCCCCCCAACCTTTTGTTCGTATTTGTTTCATGGCTTATCTGCAGGAACACTAAAAAAATTCTAGAAAATACAGTAAGAACCTAGAAAGCCAGCAACTATTAACCTTAGCTCTGTATTTAAAATTGAGATCTAATGTGAATTTAAACTACTTCAAAAGTAAATTGGACTACTTTAGAAACTAGAGGTCTCTAACCACCACAATTTATGGCCTATAGGAGCTGGAAATTAATGTTACCAACCACAATGTTGTTAAGGTGATATTGTTTATACACAAACACAGCTCGATACAATTCATCATGCTCAAGGGCAACATAACCATTTGCACAAACCAATTTTATGACTGCTTATTTGATTTGTGTTTAGCCTTCTTAAGTAATCCTTATGTCAACAGACATCTTTGTTTCCCTGTCACAGATGATTGTTTAAATATATAGCAACAACAGCCAAGCAGCTTTCAAAGTGCTTTTACCTATGGACTACTAAATTACCAAGTTTTCTACTCATATGTTTTATACAAGCACATTCAGTCTCAGTTCTTTTCTTAGTTGCACAGCGCTCGCTTAATGCAGCAATTTATCTTCAGCAAGGAATATTAAGTTTTCTTCTTAAAATAGCCTTATTTTTTTCCATTTCACTAACAGAATCTAATCTGATATCCTCTTGAAAATGCCAAGAAAAACAAACTACTGATCCCATATTAGGAACAGGAAAAAAACACAATTTTTACAGGTATTTTAGGCAAAGAATGTCTTTAAATTCTTCTGCTTCCACTCATACCAATGTGAATCACGTCTAAAAATCACTTGACAACCTCAATGTTGATAAAAATTAGGAGTAAAAACTATTTTCCCCACCTGATTATCTGATTTTTCTATATGATTTCCCCACCTACTATAGTCAAATCTGATGTGTATACATGTTTAAAAGAGACAGACTAAAAAAGTTGCATTTGGTGTAAAAATAAACATCTGTAGCTTTCTCTGAACCATTTACATCCTTGTCTTTTAAAATTCAACATGCTATCAAATGTTACATGTGTCATGGTTCCTTGTCTCTCTCCTGCCTGGCTTGCCAATAATCTCATGGTTTGGGCCCAACACAAAAACAAAGGAACAGACCCATGGCCATTTGCTCAACTCCCCCCCACACACACTCTGGGATGAGGACAAAGCTCCTGGGTGGAGACAAAGGACAAGGAGGGTTCTTCACTGATTAAGGTCCCAGGGAAAACAGACTCAACTTGGCGAAAAAATAATAATGTAATTTCACACTCATCACACACACCCAGGACACGGACACACAGAGCAGGGCTTGCATATGTTATCCCACCCCTCCCTTCTTCCCAGGCCCAAATCACTTTGTTCCCGGTTTCTCTCCCTCCTTCCCCCCAGCGGCACAGGGGGACAGGGGATGGGGTTCAGAGTCAGTTCACAGGCTGGTGGTTCCTGCTGCTCCTTCCTCCTCAGGAAGAAGGATTCCTTACAGTCCTCCCCTGCTTCCCCACAGGGTCCCTCCCATGGCAGAGAGGCCTCCACCAACCTCTTCTTCATAGAGTCCTTCCCATGAGGTCCAGAGCTGCTCCAGCCTGGGCTTCCCACAGAGTCAGGGGCTGGTTCGGGAACAGCCACCTCCCCTGGCACCGGGGTCTTCCAAAGCTGCGTAATCAGAGTCCACTGGCAGCAAATCCAAGTCCACCGTCCACAAAATCCAAGCCCTTTGACCAAGCCTGCCCTCCTGGCACTTTCAGGGAATTTTTCACCACGTTTTGCCATGAATGGAGATGGCAGGGGGACAGCCTGCCATCTCACCAAAGCTTACAGGAAAAGCTTCTGCTTGAGCAGCTTCTTCCCCTTCTTCCTCACCAACCACCTGGGATCTTCACCCCCAGCACTACCTTTCACCTCTCCAGCTCAGCTCTTCTTTTTTTAAGTGCTCCTCTCACCAGGTGTTATATCAATTCTTTTGTATGTTAATTGCAGAGGTGCATCTCTTGTCCTTCTAATGGCTCCTTGGCTGGGTTTGGAGCAGGGGGAGCTTCTCAGCTTCTTATGGGAGCCACTCCTGGGGCTCTTCCCCTGCTACCAAAAATCCCACCAAACCAGCACAACACATTGAGTTAATTCCTGGATACATTGCATGTACAGTACTGGATAAGAAGCTGATCTTGGGTAAAGTCATAGAAAGATTTTTGACGTTCATGGAAACCCAACTCCCTCTGATCTTCCACCTCATTACATGTTAAAAATGAAAACTGAAAATAATGAAGTGGTTGAGACAGTGCTTAACTGCCACTGCCAGGTCACTATTGTCCTCAGGTCAAAAGCCAGACTTCCAGCAGAGCCCATTTAGCACACCCTTAACACAAACAACAAGCCAGAAGGCTAAGGAGCAAACTGGTCAGCAACCATATGCAAGCCTTTTCTCACCTGTACCCCTTCTTTGCACTACAAGCTACTAAACTAATAATGCTCAGCCTTAATTTTGGTATAGCTAATAACTGCTGAAACTGCTATAAAATACTGCTTTAGGAGTTGGCTTTACATCCACTAGAGTATTACTTTGAACAGTGTGTCATGTAAATGGGCCCCCAGTTCATTTTAAAGATTTTTGAACAGAACAGTTCTTGCTGAGGCACGGTCACGTTATCAATAACTCAACAAGGGCTCCTTGTTTTATCACAGTACCATTTTTCACTCTTACAAAAACATTTTTACCATTAAAAAAAAAAAGTTTTATTGCAGTTTTTAATCAAGTTTTTAAAACCTGGTCTTTTACCCTTTATTTTACCACAATCTGAACTGTGATTTGAAGAGTACATTTCCCGCCCAGATGCTTCAGGAGTGTAAGATCCATGAGGAAGCTCCACTATTTTTAACAACATAATATATACATGAAGGAGTATATGCAAACTTGTGTTATACCTCAGCATTCTCAGAATGGCTTTAATCTGTCATGTGTCACTCGATAGCCTTGACTATGTTTTGTAGGATGCTGAACATAAAGTCTGATTTGGGGAAAATCACCACTATGCAGGTCAGTAAAACCATGAAGCTCACAATCAACTGCATTAGAGAAAGACTTTCTAGATTAAAACATTGAGTAGACATCTTACCTTAGGAATGATGAAAGTTCATTTCACAATATTGGAATATTTTTTTATAGTACTATAATGCACAGCTCCGGCAACGGTAATTACAGATGGTAGTTAGCTACCATCTAGTGGTCAAACCCGAAAGTGTACGTTCCTTTTACGCTAACTTCTACAAGACCACAACACACAGTTTATAGAAAATTCGGCAGTTGAAATTGTCCTCTATGGAGATGATCGCTTACAAATCACAGATTAAAATCTACACTGAAAAGTGGAGGAACTTAAAAGAAAATCCTGTCTTGCTCCACTGCATTTTCTTCTACAGTGATAACAACCAAAGCTAAGAGGGGACTTTCTTACCTTGAGCTGCATTTAAAGACAAGTAACATTGAGGCTTTAATACCTTTAACTAACGCAAAGCTTTTTAACTAAGATGAGGATTTTTAACTACTTGGCTCAGAAAAACTAAAACTTCAACATATTCACTGTTCCCTACACTAGGAGGTGTTTGAGTTGCTTGTCACTCCAAAAAATGTTTATTATCTTAAACATCTAATGAGTGTACAATTTGTCAGCCAACTAATGTCTTATTTCATCTGAATCAAGTAAAAAAACAAAAATACTATCACAGCTGAAATATAGAACTTCTCTTCATCTTACTTGGTTGTTGAGGTAAAAGATACAACCAAGGTTTTAACCTATAGTGTTATCTTGCTGCACAACAAGACTTTTATAGTGAAAGATAGTACTGTTTAAAGAATTAGCCTACCATATAGGAAGTTCTAGTGTAATTCTCTGCTTTAGGAAAGACATTGGTTCCCCAGGCTCTGCTTGCCTATTTGATTCACTACTAAGAAAACAAAAATTGAAGATAAAACACTGAGTATTTAAAGCAAACAAATACACAGCCTTCTGTTTACCAAGACAGAATGTGTAGGTCTTACCAAATGAAGAGACATTATTGTGAGGACAGACAACAGCAACTTGCCTGGTACCCTGATTGCAGAATCCCTTGGGAATCTTTTCTGAAGGGTATAGGAGCCCAGGAAGGCCGGATACTCTTCAAGGAGGAAGTCTTGAAGGCGCAGGAGCAAGCCATCCCCACATGCTCTAAGGCGAGCCGGCGGCATAGAAGACCAATCAGCCTGGCTGTACAGGGAGCTCTGGCTACTGCTTAGGGAGAAAAAGAGAATCTATAGCCTTTGGAGGAAGGGGCAGGCCCCTCACAGTGACTACAAAAATGCTGTGAGGCTATGCAGGGAGGGAATTAGAAGGTCCAATGTCCAGCTATAAATTTATCTGGCCTCCATAGTAAAGGACAACAAGAAAAGCTTCTATAAGTGTATTAACGACAAAAGAAAGACCAGAGAGACCCTCCATCCCCTATTATATGCAGGAGCAAATGTAGTGATGAACTATGAAAAAAAGACCGAGGTGCTTAATGACTTCTTCACATCAGGCTTTAGTAACAGGACCAATTTTGTTGAGGGAATCCCACTTCCTAAGCTAGGCAACAGGGACCAGGAGCAGAATGATCTCCCCACAATTCAGGAGGAAATGGTCAGTGACCTGCTACACCACGTAGATGTGCGTGAATCTATGGATCTGGATGGGATGCACCCAAGAGTGCCGGAAGAGCTGGCAGGGATGCTCACCAAACCACTTTCCATCATTTATCAGCAGTCCAGCTGACTAGGGAGCTACCAGCAGATTAGAAATCAGCCAATGTAACCCCCAGATATAAGAAGGGATGGAAGGATGATCCGCAGAACTACAGGGAAGCTGATGCAACAGATCGTCCTGAGTACCATTATGCGGTACATGCAGGACAACCAGGTGATGAGGCCCAGTCAGCAAAGGTTCGTGAAGGGCAGGTCCTGTTTGACTAACCTCATCTCCTTCTAAGACAGGGTGACCTGCTTATTGGATGAGGGAAGGCCTGTGAATGTTGTCTACCTTGACTTCAGCGAGGCTTTTGACAAGATTTCCCACAGTATTGTCCTAGAGAAGCTGGCTGCTCATGGCTTGGATGGGCATGCACATAGCTGGATAAAAAGTTGGTTGGATGGCTGGGTCAAGAGTTGTGCGGAATTGAGTTAAATCCAATTGGCAGCCGGTCACGAGTGGGTTCCCCAGGGCTCAGTGCTGCCACTCCTGTTTAACATCTTTATTGATGATCTTGAAAAGGGGATAGAGTGCACCCTCAATAAGTTTGCAGGTGACACTAAGTTGGGTGTGGGTTGATCTGCTTGAGGGTAGAAAGGCTCTGCAGAGGGATCTGGACAGGCTTGATTGATGGACCGAGGCTAATAGCATGAGGTTCAATAAGGCCAAATGTCAGGTCCTGCACTTGGGCCACAACAACCCCCAGCAGCACTACAGGCTTTGGGAGGAGTGGCTGGAGAGCTGTCCAGCAGAGAGGGACCTGGGGAAGCTGATTGACAGCCTGCTGAACATGAGCTGTTTAGCTTGGAGAAGAGACCTCATTGTTCTCTATAACTACATGAAAGGAGGTTGTAGTGAGGTGGGTGTTGGCCTCTTCTCCCTGGTAACTAATGATAGGAAAGAGGAAATGGGGTCAAATTGCACCAGAGGAGGTTCAGATTGGATATTAGGAAAAATTTCTTCACCGAAAGAGTGGTGAGGCATTGGAACAGGCTGCCCAGGGAGGTGGTGGAGGCACTGTCCCTGGAGGCATTCAAAAAACTGGTAGACATGGTGTTTCAGGAGACGTTTTAGTAGTTGGGGTGTTGTACAGTAGACGGTTGGACGTGATGATCCTGAAGGTCTTTTCCAACCTTCATGATTCTATGATTCTAATTTCAGTTCAAGTAACTCTGCAAATAATAAATCTCATACCTTCTCAACCCTTTACCAGGACCTCTTATGTGGATATTGTGCCCATCAGCTTCAGCTGGAATAAGGATCAAAAGCAAAAATATACTAGCCTCAGGTTCTTCAAGCATTCCCAACACTGCCCAAACATTTCCAATATCCACAGCAATGCTAAAGAGTGTCATACATTTTCATACATTTTCAACATTCAGTTGAAGCCCGGGAGGGAAACAAAGTCTAAATTCACTGGAACCTGGGGTCACTCCTGAATTTAAGGGAATAGTTTTGGAAGGTATGATAGAGCAGAGGCTGCCACCCACCTGCCACACTACAAATCCTAGCAGAAGGCTGAAACAGATATTGTCCCTCTGAAGAGGGTGGAAGGAAAGAGGAAACCAAAACAAGTGCACACCTGCTTCTAACTAAGCATGAGAAGTCCTAGAAACAAAGATGGAGGAACAGGGATGCTATTTTTTAACAAAGACATTGCTACAATAGAAGCCCTAGAAACAAAGATGGAGGAACAGGGATGCTATTTTTTAACAAAGACATTGCTACAATAGAAGCTCAGTGTAAGATGGTGTCATTGGTACATTATACCACACATCAAGTTATTTACTGCACAGGAAACTTGGAAAAGCTCACATCTCTGTAAAAGAGCTTGGTGTTCAAACACCTTAGCAAGCCAACTAGAGTCTGATGGAATGAAGTTGCAGTCCTGAACAAGACAAGCATATCATATGATATTACTGATTGCCTAATGAGGATAGAAATATTGATTGTGACATGCTGCCAGTGATGAGGCAGGCTCCCATAGCATGAAACAATATCAGCAAGAAACTTCAGTTGTCTCCATGTACACTAGGGAAATACGACCTCAGATTGTGTCCCAAAGGGGGACAGCAGACGAGACGTATATGCACCGATCAAGATTTATTGCATATGACATTGGGGTCTTAACTATTCAGGATGCAGGCACAAATATAGCAAAAGCGTAGGACAATTGGGAGAATGGAACGAAAGTGCTGTTTGAATGCAGAGAGTATATTAACAGTGAATTTTACTATTTATAGTTAAATCAAACAACAAAGGTTAACCATTGAAATACCAGCAACTTACTTATTATCAAATCCTATACTAGGCCTAGACTATTCATTATCACTCTTACAGGATTCTACAGTCTTAAACTTAATAATGGAGATTACTTAACTTTAAGCTTATTAGTAAAGACAGTGAAAGAGTTAATATTTCTCACCCTTGCCAGGCCATAGCTGGGTGTCCTTGGGTGGATTGTAATTCTTGAGAATTAGTCTCTCTGGCAGGCATCCCTGCTGGAGGAAAGTCCAGCAGCCTCCTGGCAAACTGTACGGGAAGTTCCCCCGATCATAGATGGGACCAGGCTTTTATTGAATAAAGTGGATTGACTGCTGTCATTTAACCATTTAGCCATACCTCTAACATCTCTCATTGGAGAATAAAAGGAAAACAGCAGAAAAATTCATTAAGGCCCTTTTTCCACCACACAAACTCTGTTGTTCATCTGTTCGTTCTTACTTTATCTCCGTTCTGGGCCTAGTTGTGGCTGGGCTCCGTGTTCTTCAACACCAGAGTGCAGCTAGTGTTATGAACATCAACTTGGCCTCTGTTTGTACCTTTCAAGATTGTTAACAGCCCAGCATTTGCTTGGCCCTTCCCTTTCTCATGGGAATCTTTCCATTCCAGGCCCGGGCCTGCAAAACTGAGAGACAAAAGCGGTTGAATAATAGAGTAAAATGAGGCAGGCATATTGAGGGATGGAGCGTCCTGCTACAGACTGTGATGCTGATATTTTTTTTCAGACATCATTCGTAGTCAGAAAAAGTTTATCATAAAAAGAAAAAACATACAAGAGAGCAAGTGACTCCTACCTCCATTTCTAAAGGGGCACAGAATCAGGTTCAAAATGTTAGTGTTAGTGAGAATAAAATACAAAATTCAACAACCTCACAGCACTAAGAAAAGCTAAAAAAATTAAAAATGCCATGCAGTCAAATGCTACTTCAAAATGAGGAACCACTAAACATAAGAAGGTAAAAAGAAGCAGTCAAAAGAATAACATTTTGCAGACAACATGCGAACTATTTAAGATCACCATATGGGAAATGTAGAGAAACAGCATCAATTCTATCAAGAAGGATGTGAGAAAGTGCATAAGCCAGGCAGCAGCTACACAGTAGAGTAAAAGCAAGAAGGCATCCTCCAAAAAGTTGGAACAACAATGATTTGAAAAAAATCCAAGTGAATTAATCCCTGACAGGTTAGACAAAGATGTAATGAGGCAAGATGAAGCAGTCCAAATAACAGCTAATAAGAGATACAAAGTGCTGATAATGAGGTCCCTTTCACAGTGCACCACAGAAGCAGGAAATTCTCAAAATGTCTTTTAATAAAAATTCTAATATAGCAAGAATGCAATAGAAAATTACTAAATTTTTATACATTCGTGCAGCACAAGAGTTCAATACTTCCTTCATAGGAACCTCCCACCTAAATAGCAATACATAAAGGCTCAGAAGATGAGTTTATAAGCTGACAAAAAAGATTTTTTAATTTTTTTTAAATCACTGATAAGTAATGGATCACATGGGTACTCATTGAAAAATTCTAAAGGAACTCAAGGACAAAAGAACAAAACTGATTTATGTGACATGTACTCTGCATTGGTATCAGAGGACTGGTCACTGGCTTGTGAAATGCATTCTTCCAGGGCTAGCTGAATGAGAAACAACCAATAAGGAAGCCTTACTGGGTAAAATAACAAGCAATGTAATAAAGAATAGGACTAAGAAGCAGCTCAAATAATTTAATTTCCCAAGAAAAGTCAACAAGATTTTTGTGAAAGGGAGAAACATTCATCATGAACATCTGAGGTTCACTGAATGGGTTCATAAGCTTTAATGTAAAGATGATTGATCTACATGACCTGGATTTGCAAAAAGCTTTCAAAAAGATCTATTGTCAAATCCTTTTAGGAGAAACATAAGGGAAATGACCCTTCAGAGATAAAAACTCCATTAAATGTCAGAAAGGAGAAGACAGGAATCAACTGAATAGTTACTGAACCTTGAGGACCCTTCCAATCCATGGTATTCCATGATTCTTACAGCAACAGGTCACCAGTGGAGCTGTCCTGCACATATTCCGGTGTAGAAGGGAAAAGCTGCAAGAATAGCAAAGTCTGTATATAAATCTAAGTTATTCCAGTTAATAAGGATGACCAGAAAGAATTACAGAACCTTCCAAGACTGAGCAACTATGTGTTAGAAAGACAGATGAGAATTCAGTGTAGGCAAATGGAAAAAGAACCACCATAATCCTGATTTCCCATAAAAATTCATGGTCTCTGAGCTGATCATTACTACCATGAATTCTGTATCTGCTTTTGTAAACAACTGGCTAACAGTTAGTGACCATCCTGGATAAGGGCTCAATTACAGATACAAGACATAACATTAACAGAAAACCAGGCCCCAAACTGTCCACAAAGAATGAAGGCAAAAAACTGCTCACTTTTAAAATAATATCCAGAAAAAAAAAAAAAAGGCAAGATTTTTCTTCATCTTGCCTGGCTCACTGAACATATTTACTCCATCATCACATAACTACTAGGCCTGGAAAAAGGAAAGTGCAAGATGCAGACCATCCTCTCTGGTTTCAATAAAGTATGAAACAGGATCAGTCCCAACATAAAACTTCATCCTGAAGCTCTACAGCCTCCCTAGCTTGCCTGGATTTCTCTTCTTAGAGAGGAGCAGTTAAGTATACATTCAACAACGATCTGGAACCACCCTAAAGTTTGTGCCTGCTCTTCACATTTGCATAGTTGGACCAGCTTATCACAAAGGGTTGCTAGTTGATTAGCATTTCATGAGAATGCTTTTCCATGCCTTTTCTTCCCCCTACCACTCCCTCAGAGGAAAAAGAGCTCTGAGGTCCTCATTCTTTCATTCCCATATTTCTGAAGCAGAAATAAAGGCCTCCAACATGAAACAGGCAGCCAAATCCAAAGTTTGTTATGGAAGAGGATCAAAGACTTGGACTTCTCTTTTTAAAAGAATTTGTGAAGGTTGCTTCCCTTGGAAGCAATGCTTACCAATTAACAATTCAGTCTTGAAGACTTTTCAAACTGCCACAGATTACATTTCAAATATAAATGCAGTGGCATCTACTTTTTCTTTCTTATAGCACCCACTAGTTGTCCCCATTTTTCTCTGCCACTGGAAAAGTTCTTGCTGGTCTATGCCAAAACACAGGATTCAGCAAGTCTTTATTATATTAGAAAAATCTCTAACGGAAAGTATTCAATACATACATACACACACCAGCCACTCCTCCAGCAAAGTATCTCACAGCTTCCTATCTGTGACAACACTGTGATATCACCTGCAATGGAAGCTCAAATTATGACATTCAATAGCTGTTATCCAGCATTGAACAATCAAAAAAAATATCTTTTCAAGCTGTTCCATGGCAAACAGAACATGTTATTACAGATAACATTTCATAGACTAACATGTTTCTCATTCAATCTTAGAAGTAGAGTTGTTTTTCTTTCCCATAGGCTCCATGAGGAAGCTAAGGTAGGGTGTTCTCATTCATTAACTTGTCAGAATAATTTTTAATTCAACGCTTTTATTATTAAATCAGAATTTAGTCAGTTGACATTCCTTTTGACCCCTAAGAAAGGGATTTACTTGTCCGTTTTACAGAAGGCTGAGCATTATGTTTATTTTTAGTACAAGCTGTCATGCCTACACAGTTGGGTAACTATCACTACCAGAATACTAGATCCATACAGCAACACTAAAAGCATGTCAGCCATCAAATATGAGGTTATATAACAAATTAGGCTTATGCTTTGACCTGCCTTTCCAGAACTGCAACTAACTAATCTGTTTGATCCATTCAGGATTCCAAATCATGTTATTTCATGGCCTCAGTGGGTCACATTAATTTTACGCATAATCATGTCCAGATGAAAAAAATAAAGCATCACTCTTGAAACAAGGAAGTACCTGGCTTTGCCTTATCATTTGCTACCTATGCAGCTACTAGAAGCTGCTAAATTGGAATTCTGTAGGGCAGAAATAACTGAGAAACTTTTCAAAGAAATAGTGAAGCTTGCCAGTAATCACAACAGAGAATGCAAGTCCTAGACTAGGTAATAATAGGAAGGTGGTGTATGTGTTTCCTGTCTAATTGGTCTGCAAGGCTTTTCCCATCTAGATAAAAGTGGATTTCAAAACCATTAGAAGATTACTTTTAATAAGCTGATCTCTGGTAACTAGCTAGCTGTAGAAAGATTCATATTCATCTGTATGTTTTATAGCATCTTTAATGTTTTTATGTGATACTCAAACCCCCAGACTTGGCCATTTGCATTAGATAAAGACCTTTCACAGATACTTTCCTGCAGTTTGGTAATCTCTCTTGATGGAGCAGGGAGCAATCCATCCACTTAGCTCACTAGAACTGCACTAGCATTAAGTGTGATGATACAATCTTTCATCAGACTGTATGTTCTGTATAACAGACATCTATTCATTTTTATATGGAAAATATAATTTTGCCATTAAGACAGCAAAGCCACCAAAAGTCAAGGCAAATATTTCAAAGTCAAGAGAAATTTAAGAAAATATTTTAATTGATTGCAAACATCCTCCTTGTTCCATGTTCACAAGCCTGTATGTGGGATTAATAAGTGGTGTTATGACTAGCCAGATTGCTAAATCAGGAATGACAGTGTTGAAACCCAAACTCTGAATTCCTGTATCCATCAAGCAGTCTCAGTGCAGTTACCTTACTCTTTACATCAACTTTTAGAGGTATGCAACTACTTTGTAATCTTTGAGGAGTACTGCCCAAAAGAATGATGAAAATTACATTTATTTCAACTACCATGAGTTCAGCAATAAGAAGAAAAAAATTAACACTACATGAACTTTTCTGTAATCTCTACTGCAGTAAGTACTAAACAAGTTGGTCCATGATGGCAAAATTTATGTTCAGTATTGTATCAGAATGATTACTACATTATACAGCAGCTGCAATACATGTCTCTTACCCTAATACAGTTTAAAAATACTTTCTTTCTGTGTGAACCTACTTTAGATGCACTATTCTTCAACACTTCTAGAAAAAAATTCACCATCTCACTCTATGACATGCACATTACCCTAAAGAAAAGCCAGTATATCATCATAAAGGTAGTAAGTACATCCATACCCATCTTAGAACTAAAACGTCCACTTCTTAATTAGCACAAACAGCCAAAACTGTAATACTGTATTTCCAAAGATTGCTTTGTCTTATGACACTGGGATCAACAATTTAATGTGAATAGAGGATGTTGCTGTATATTTTCTAGAAAGCCATGAAACATTTCCTTTCTGCCACCTGCAGAAATTCAGTACACTAAATGAAGCATTTAGCTCAAAGAAAATAGCATAAATAACTATTATTTTAATTGTAAGAATTGCTAATTATCTGTGTAGCATGCAGTGCTAATGCAAACAGTGTTTTTTTCCATCTGCTTGCTTCACGTTTGGAAGTTACAGGCTGTGATTGGGCCATGCCAACCTGAACAATTCTGCATTACAGAAACATTGCTTTCCCTTTTCTGTTTTCAAAGGCTGTCAAAGCTGTCCAGAGAAACACTCTGTCATCTTTACAGCCAAGAGCTGAAGAACTGCTACAGCCTTGTAGCATGTCTCTGTTCATTTTAAACATCTTACAGTTTCAACAACCTAGCCAGCTTTTGTAGCTCTTACAGAATCATTATGACTGAGAAATGACTGATTCTCATTACAGAATGAGAGTCATCTTCTGAGAACGGTCTCCAAGACTTACAATTGGATTGCTAACTATAACCTCTCTCTTTCATTTCAGCTAACACCAACTCTAACAAATATAGCAGATTTTAAGAGCCAAGTTTCTAAAACTGCATTTCCATTTTCATAGAATCATAGACTGCCAGGTTGGAAGGGATCTCTTGGATGACCTGGTCCAACCTTTTTAGGTAATACTATAGTTTAGATGACATGGCTCAGCACCCTGTCAAGCTGAGACTTTAAAAAACTGTCCAATACAGGGGAATCTACCATTTCCCTTGGGAGAATATTCCAATGTTTGTCTTCATGGTGAAAAATGTACCTCTTGTGTCCAATCAGAATCTCCCCAGGAGTAACTTGTGCCCATTACCCCTCGTCTTTTCCATGTGACTCCTTGTAAACTGGGAGTCTCCATCTTCTTGGTAGCCATTTAAGTACTGGAACATTGTAATAAGGTCTCCCTGAAGCCTTCTTTTCTCAAGGCTGAACACTGTTTTCTCAGCCTCTTCTCATATGGCAGGGCCTTGAGTCCTCTGATCATCCTTGTGGCCTTTCTCTGGATCCTCTCCAACCTGTCCACATCCTTTTTGTAGAGCAGGGACCAAAACTGAATGCAGTACTCCAGGTGTGGTCTGAGAAGCACCAAGTAGAGTGGGATGAAGATGACTTTATCCCTGCTGGTGATGTCCTTGTTGATGCAGCCCAGCATCCTCTTGGCTTTCTTTGCTGCTGCAGCACATTGTTCACTCACTCATGTTGAGCCTGTTCTCCACCAAGACCCCCAGGTCCCTTTCCACAGGGCTGTTCTCCAGCCAGGGGGATCCCAGTCTGAACTGCACTCCTGGGTTATGAGTTCCCAGGTGCAAGACCTTACACTTCTCCCTGCTAAACCTCATAAGGTTTCTGCTAGCCAACTCCTCCAGTCTGTCTAGGTCATCGTGGAGGGTGGCTCTCCCTCCTGGAGTGTCAACCTCTCCACTCATCCTGGTGTCATCAGCAAACTTCATCAGGGTGCTCTTGATCCTAACATCCAGGTCATGTACAAAGATGTTAAGGCAAATAAGATGAGTAAATACAAATTTGTGAAAGAGGCGAGTTTTTTTTTTCTTCAGTCATCTTTGTAAAGATCAAAACTGTACTTGTACAGATTAGCAATATACCCATAATAAACAGACTTAAAAACTTCCAGATTGTTGCCTTTAAATTTGGGAGGATGATAGCTTCCTCTATTGATGCAGCCTACCAAGACACAACCGACAGAAAGTTGCCAGGTAAGGATGGCAAGCTGAGCAAACTGACCATCTCTGTCATTTATCTCTTTGTGTGGTAATAAATACTTGTACAGATATTAACAGCTTTCTACCTTTTTAAGCAAAAACAGTGATGTAGGGGTTCCTATTTTCGGTTCTACTCCTCTGTTTACTTCCCAAAAGAGGATTCAGCAGCATAAGCCTTAAAGATTCACACCTGACATTTGCTAATATGCAAAGCACGTAAGACAGTAAGTAAAACAATAAATAAAAGCTTAGTTGTACTAAGCTGAGCTGTTTCTGGGTAGCTTAGTATTAATAACAAAGTGCCTACTTGTAGAATTTTTTTTTTCTATGGAACAGCCATCTAAAAGCTCCATCAATTAAAAATTCACATTTTTGTCTGGCTGTCAGCAGCAATCACGTAAGACCATTTAATTCAGGCCCTGCAAGTTGCCTGATGGCCCAAATCTATCTTAGGCTTTGTTGCCAGCACTAAAATGTAGCTCAATCCACACAGAAACATTTAAAATAGTTCCAGTGATGGAATTTTTATATCCCTGTTAATAAGTGATACTAACATTTTGAAGTTTTTGATTACTCATGCTGAATTCAGGCTTTTTCACTGCACATGCTTAGCAGTACTTTTGTACTGCAATCAACAGCTATTACAGTTGTTCAGACACAGCTGAACAAAATTGCTCTAAAGCTTTTTAAAACTCTACTCACAGCTGCACTATGCTCACAAGAGTAGCTCATCTGACCCATGGGCCACAAGAAAATCACATCTTATGCTGCAGATACAGATGCTAACTATGCAGCTAAGACATGCTGTACTTATGTTGGATATGTTGGGTCATACAGCAATCAGGACGCAAATAACCTGTCCATGACACATCTATATCATTACAGATTTTAAGGAAAAGGTATTTTCATTGTAGTCTATCACTCCATTATAAGGAACACTTTCATTTAAATAGTGCAGTAGCTACACTAAGCTTAATGATTTCTTTCCAGTCACTTGGCAGTTACATAAACTTTCAGCTGCCCTGTGAATCACTCCTATTAATCTTAGTTTGAGATGGGCCTACCAGTCTATCTTTGAAGAGCACTATATGCATTAGCTAAAAGTAGAAGTTCCATGACAGTTCTTCCACAGTAACTCAGAAAGAGCTATTTGTTCAGCTGCATTAGTAGCTCATATAGGAAGTCTTCAATCTGAAAACACTGCAAGTAGAATGTCCTCCTTGTTTCCTCTCCCATCCTGTAATTTACTGACACATGTACATTTAAAGAAAATAAGCTCTTTCAATACATGCATTTCAAAATGCATAAAATGATGGGGGAAGCAGTTTTTTATTTAATAAGGTTATGAATTTCTTAATTAGCATTTACTTCCAAGTAGACTTTGAAAAGGTCTTACTAAATTTTCAGTCTATACATTCGGAGTTACTTGCCACCAAAGTAGCAAGGTTCCATTTAACTTTACTTATACATTTCCTGACAATGCAAGTTCAATAAAAATTCAGTGAAACAAAACTGCAGCAACTAAAAATATTTAACCTAAGCTACCTAGTCATTTAACTAGTAACAAAAAAAACCTTCTTGGCAAGTTTTAGTAGTAGCATGTTTGGCATGAAAAACATAATTCTTACCAACCAGCCAGCACAGTAGTCTCTGCTTTCATACCTTTTCTCTTTCTCTAGAGAAATGAACAGGCAATAGTCACAGGCCATATATTTGTATTTCTTTTCTGCATTGTAATTAATTCTTTTCCCCTCTCTGCTTGGAAAAATGTTTGTCTTGGGTTGTTTCTGAAACCAGTCATCTTTGAAGAAGGCACTTTGTATTCAAAGCCTTTGGAGGTTTATTTACTGATGAACCCAAGCTTTAAATTACTACTTCAACTGCACCTTTGGAAACCATTCCCTAACATACCATTGTATCAAGATTCCTTTTTTTACTTAGTGCTGCCAGTGCCTTTTTCTGAGTATGATCCTATGACTGCTAGGCAGCAGTCCAGGGCCAGGGTGGGGGGAAGTTAACATCCAACCTCCATTGCTCACATCTTCCTCAAACTTCAAAAGGACTCTCTTAATTGAATGCTCTTTTAACAGTGCTCCTGAGAAAACAAAACACAATTCCAAAATCTTTTCCCTGATGCTACTGCATTGTCTGCATGCAGCTAAACCAACACTCATGAAACCCCAGCTTTTCAGCTTTTAGCAGGAATTCCCTCCCCAGCATAGTTAAATAATTGTCTAGTCAGTATCATGTGCGAGGAAGAAACAATAACGTCACCACATGTAAAATAAGACTCGCTTTTTTCTTGAGGTTGTAACAATCCCTTGATGTATTTCAGTAGATTTCAGCTTTTAAATTCCATGAAGTCTAAAAACGTGGTACCTCCAGGTGCTTTACCTCACTATTGCTAAGGGCCTGCTGCTTGCAGCTCTATAACCTTGCACCCAAGCTGCCAGGAGGGTGTTTTCAGAGCCTCTGTGGCAGGTTTTTTTTCCTTTGCTGTTCCAGTGCTGATGCTCTTGTGCTGTTATTCCCCTTGGCCTGCACCTACAAACCCCAATGCTGCTGGTATGGTGCTTCTTGTGGGAAGCCACTCCTGCTAGCAATAGGATCACCCTTTCTCACCTTCTCCTTGCTTTCCCTTTTGTCTTTGTAGACTTTAGTTTACATCATAGTCCCAGAGATGCTTGATAAACATTACTGGATAATATACATGCACAGGGATTTAATAACCAACATGCCACATTTTAATCTTATTAGCATACTCCAATCAACACTAACAACCAACAGAGATTTCAAACAGGTCCCAGGGAAAGGAGAGGCCAGAAATTGTCATCAGCATCCTCAACTTTACCATTGCCAAGCACCACACTGGAGGCAGAGAAAGGCTAGCCCAAGAGGATGCTCAGCTGACATCCATCCCTGGTCATCTGGCCATGCTGGGAAGAGCCCACTCTCTCCCCCCATCCCTCTGTCATGGTTCAATTCCTCCCCGCAAGAACATTTTCACCACTAGAGTCGTGTCAGCCATTAGCTACAAATCCTTGTGGATATGAACTTCTCACTTATACATCCTTTGTACAACACTCTAAAACTTTGTAGAAAATTAGAATAAATGCAACTATTTAATACAGAGGAGTTCTGTGCTCCTCTGCATAATTTATATTAATAAACAATTAACCACATATAAGAAACCTTTATCTTGAAGGGGTTAAAAACTGTGAAAACAAAACAATTCAGAGCAGGAAGAAAGGATTTTTATTTCTTTTTAAATCTAGTGATTTTCGGAAATATACATGAGAAATCTTGATTTCCACATTTTCCATCATCCTGCTCTAAAATGTGCCAAATTACCTTCATAAAAGGCAGAATTCATGTTATTTTCCCCATATGTGATGTTTAAAATGGCTTTGGTATACAAATATTTTGGTATTGAATGGTGACGAAACAGAAACTACATCCAACTGCCTCCAAATTCTGGCACCTGATCACACATCCAAGTTATGCTCTCACAATCCCTTAACAGTTATAACTTGCACATGCCACCCACTATTATCTGCTAAATAAAACATTTTGTTTGTGTAGTAAAAACCTGATGGTTCTTTAAATTTGCTGTGTTCTTACATGCTATGGAAAAACTCAGGATATTTTCTTTTATAAACTATGACCCAAGATGCCGAAGCTCAAGTCACATACTTCAGTCATAAAATACTACCTTCTATTGTGTATTGTCTATGTTTCCAAATGTAAAATCATTTCAGTTACTCTAAAAATTGCAATTTAGACCATTCTTCACCCTGCTATAACAGTAGCTGTAACAGTGGACACAGTATAGGAACAAGAAAAAAATCTGTTGTGGTATACAGATTAAAAGACACAACTCAACATTCAACATAAGGAAGGATTTATTGCTTCCAGAACCTGAAGTTTCTAATATTCTTTATATTACATACTAATACATGGGTTTTTTCATTGTGATTCTTTAGCAATGTCTTCATCTTCTCTAGGAGTCCTGAAGAACTCTGAGGTCTTCACAGTAGGCACGTGTCCCATTTTGCTCAGCAGGTTAGAGAGAGATTTACTGTTAGTCTGGTTGTCCCCACTTGCTAATAGCCCGTGTACTCCTTGCAGGTGTTGGGGGTGCAAGTCTTTTTGGTCCTGACCCAGGTCAGTGGTTGTGATCTCCCCCTGGCATATTAACCTTTTCCAAACATATACTTGAGAGCAAAGCCATACTCAAAATATTGAGAAGGCTTTTTTGTCCTGAAAGGTCCTCCAATAACTCTTCTGTAACTCTGCCCACCCCTCTTTACCCTAGAAGACATAAGAAATGCCATGTAGACTTTTGTTCATTTTTCATCCACTACAATTCACTGGGTAGCCCAGAAACAAACTGGAACATCTGCAGCCTTTTGGTATCTGCAGTTTGACTGCACGGAGTCCCTGCTCCACTGTTCAACCCTAGCTTCTCATCCAAACACCCATCAGCTATTTCAAACCTCTACTCAGAAACCTAAGAACAGCAAGAGAATTATATTTACCAATAACTTGGCATTACGCTAAGTATAGATTCCAGTAGCACAGGAATAAATGCCAAAACCCATCTAACTCCACGTAAGTGGCAAATGTCATAGATTACCCTGGGATTTCAGGGCTGTACATGGGCAGCCCATGCCTACATGGCATACCTTCCAAAAGTGCCAGAGGGGATTTTACTCCTTGGTGATAAATGAGACCTTTCTGGAAACAATACCACTGCAGCCACCTGCATACACATAGCAGAAAGCTGGAACAGCTGAGCAACTAGAGCGATGCAACTGCTGCTTCCTTGGCTAATCATCTCTCCCCTGCATTTTCAGATTGGAGGAGGCTGGACACAATGCAAGATGCCCTGTAGCTGCCGGCCATATTTAACCTCTTTCTATCTATAGTCCTTCAATACCAGTCAGTACCAGTTCCTTGGAAATGCATCCCGTGTCTATTAAGCATTTTCAAATATATTGTTTGCCTACTGAAAACTGAAATCTGTAAGGACCTGTGACACTCTCTTAAAAAGTCACAGCCTGATTGTGACAAAGCAAAATTCTTCTTTCCCATCTGAACATTTTCCATCATGCTTTATCCAACTATATTTAGCAAACACAATCCATATTGATACATTGCTCAACTGTCACCATATTCCAAACAATACAGCATAGTTGGCTTTTTTTTTCCTTTTGATTAGAGATGTCTGTTAAAAAGCTAACGAAATCTACCTATAGTTCTCATGCTACTGCATTGCTTCCTCTTGCTGTATATTCTTTATATTTCTTGTAGTATCCTTTTCATCACCCTGTGATGTAAACAAAATGCAGCATTTCCCATCTGCCAGCAGGTTATCTGTCATTAGCCATTGTTAAGATTACTTCAGCCATCTTATACTACAGTAGCAGCTGTCTCATGCAATTTGCTGCATGCTTTGATATTCAGTAACAGTATCCAATGGTTTCTTTGCCACCAGTTAGTAAGTGGATACTGACAGAAGATATCCAGTCATTGCTTTAAAAAATACAAGCTCAAAAGTCAGAAAATTTCTCTCCATTGCACATTAAAGCAGCAGTTCCATATTTTTATCCACTATTTATTTTCAGTTCCTACACTTCCAACCATCTCTCCTTGCATCTTTGCACGCTTCCTCAGGAGATGAATTACACAGATTTACACCCCTGCTCATTTTGATGTACGTTGTTGAATGTGGAATTTTTCTTAGCAATTACTTGCTGGGTTATAACTGCCGCAGCACATGTACATGAATTCATGGGCTTACAGCAACCTGCCTCTGGCAGAGGCTGAACCCATGGCCTCTTCTGTATTTTGTTTGTTTCAGAACAGAAATCCTAATAAACTTTAAGAAGCATTTCCTACCTGCACAATACCGAAGTTGTGGCATGTAGACTTAGATTGACATTTTATGTTTTACTGGAGAGGAGGGCATTTTATTTCTTTCAATAAAGTTATTGTTAAACAGTTGTCATAGTCTTAAAACATCTGCCCTTATTTTCATCAAATGTTTTTCCCTGTTTATTGAGCAATTAGTAGTGTCCTAATTTTGGTTTCTTGGGTAAGTACCAATACCAGAGAGGCATTCTCCCATACGTATCTTTTACAAATCCACTATACATCCAGTGGGGAGGCAATGGAAAAGGGATCTTTCTTTCCACGTGGGCTACTGTGCCTGAACCTCCCCAAATCTAAGGTAGAAGTGAAAAGGTTAACAATTATTTTGTTGGCCTGTTTAATAAAAACTCCTATTAAGGCAGGTCACCCTGCACAGGAGTAACACAGCTACTTTCTTGTCCACTTTCCTGTCTTGTTAAGACTGAATTGCCTAAGTGTGAAAGGAGTCCTCCTTCATCTCTCTTCTCCCTCCACTCCACTCCTAGCAAAATACAGGCTGGTAAAACACAGGAGGGTATTTTTGGTCATGGAGAAGTTACACCATCAAGCCCCATTCTAGAAAAGAGACAAAACAACACACGTACTTACTAATATAGACTTAATTACCAAGTTGCACAAGAACAAAAGTTTCCTGCCTATGAAGGTGTTAAATGACAAATACACACAAATTACACACTTAAACAAAAAGTAATATTTTTTGACTACTTAATCTTATAGCCAAATATCCATGACAGCAAAAGGAAGAAGCAGCAAATTCTCACCTGAATATTGGTATGATGAAAAGTTAAATAAATATTAATAAAGATGGAGTGGCTTAATTTTATCCTTAGCTCCACATATCTGCTAATTAAATAATCACTGGGCTTACAAAAAGATGAATTAATATAATGGTTTTGTATTAGATATCAGGATATTCATGATTGCATTACCACAGCATTAGATTGATTCTCTTGAGTCGATAGTTTTAGATTTCAGTAGGACAGACCCTTTGATAAACAAGTTACCCTCACAAGACATAGGCACAATAATTGAATGTATTACACTTGTAATTGTACAGAAGTAACAGCCCAAATGGATTTGGAATGTGTCCTGGAAGCTACTGCAAAGGTTAAGGGTGAGGTGCATCTGTATTGCTTGATTATAGAAATCTAACAAAGGATCTATCAACCACACCCCCCTTTCAGGAAAAGGTAATAAAAGTCATCTATTAATAGTGAAAGACCATACTGCAAACGTTCTTGCTTTTATATACATTGAGGACCTCAGCCAAAACAAAACAAATAGTCTACAAAAGAGTTTACTTCAACGTTAACTCTTGAAAAAGTTTTGTATGATTAATTGTGTGTTTCCACTCAGCAAAACTCACAAAAAACTCATAATAATTATCAAAGCAGAGCTGAAAATAATGGACTTCCACTGCAAGGCAGGGAACCGGATTTAACCCGTGCACATGTTAGTATTCCTCCTCTTTCACAGCAGGTCTGAAGAGCATCCCCTGCCACTCTGAGAACTACCGAAGGAAGAATCCCAAGTGTTTTCCCACCGGATGTGCTATCAAAAGACAAGTAATGAACACTGGAAGCGGCAGCCCTCTAACAAGTACAACAGCTATTACCTTTGTCAACAACAAAAGTTCGTGAGTTTCACCACAGACGGAATACCTTCTCAGAGGAGGCAACCGAGGAAAGTGCTCGGCGCTCTCTCCTGTCGCCAAAGCACGTCACTAAGCATCTCAGACAAGCCAAGCGGTAACCGGGAACGTGACGCCGGGTGAAACCGGCGCGGAGGTGCCCCCGTCCACCGCCGGCAGCCCGTGCGGGACGCCTGCCCCGCCAAGCCTCACCCAGTAGAAGCTACCGCCGAAAAGCCGCTCATCCCGCTGCATCTCCCGCGCAGCCCGCACGGCTCCCTTTCCCCCGCACGGCCCCCTCGGAGCAGCAGGGTTCCGCCCCGCCGGGCCCCCCCAGCCGCGGGGCCGCCTCGCCCGGGCAGCGCAGAACCGGGCTGGGCCGCGGGGCGGGCGAAGGGTCGAGCAGCGCTCCCGGCCCCGGGACGCTCGGCCACGGCCTTGCCCCGCTTCCCCCAGGAATTACTTGTGGGGTGTATGTGTGTGTGTGTGTCTGCGTTTGTTCCTCTGCCGCGGCTGGGCGGCCCGGACCCGCAGCACAACCCGCCCTCCCCGGCGCCCCGCACCTGCTCGTCCTCGCCGCTCTCCGGCGGGGCCGGGGGCTGCGGCAGCCCCTGGCGGGGGCGGCAGCCCGTCCTGCCGAGGGGCCGTGCCCCGGCTGCCGGCCCCGGGCCCCGCCGCTGCCCCGCCGCCTCCATCGCCGGCGGCGTTGCCATGGCGAGGGGCTCCCCCCGCTGCCGGGCCCTTGTGTTTCTAACTTCCCCTGCCAGCCCCCGGCACGTCCCGGCTTCCAATGAAACCAGCTGCCGCTCCGCTCCGGGACGCAGGCGCCGAGCCCGCGGCGGGGTCACCGCCCGCGCTCCGGGGGCTGCTGCGAGCCCCGCTGCCGGCCGGCTTGCGGGGCAGCCGGCTTCTCGGGAATCCCGCAGCTGCCAGCTTACGTTTTTGTAGGGAGACAGGCCTGGCCCGTGATTCCATCTTACCGCAGTATGACCTGGAAACCCGCGTCAGGCGCGGCCTGAAGGTAGCAAAAGGATCTGACCTTCGACATGTCGTGTTCAGCAGCTCCCCAAAGCCTGTGTTCGTGCAGCCCCTACCTCTGGCATTACCGGGGGAGGCAGGAGATACGAACGCTTCAAACGCTGCTCTTTTAACTCCGTGACAGAAGGGCAATGACATTCAATATGCCTGGATGCCACAGGTTCACAGAACACAGCTTGCTCCTAATTGGATAATGTAATGAGGGCCGCTCTCTTAAATGACCAGGGAATCACCTTGTTACCAAGTTTCCAGCATTCCTTACCCTCAGAAGATGGTAGTGAAAATAAAAATCTTGCTTAGACATACTGATAGTTTATGTATAAATCAAGTTTCAAATGTGTTCCTAAACAAATCTGTCCCCAAGGAACTCTCTTTAGCTTCTGATAAAAGAAAGAATTTTTAGTGGTAATAGCACTCTAGAAAATTGTGATAATGACTACACAAAAGTACGGAAAGCTATCTAAGATTACATACACATGAAGAACAAGCTAAACATGTGTCGCCTGACATTGGAGCATCAGCAGCTTCTTTTTCATCCAGAATCTACATCAACAGTTTCATGGTCATGTAAAAGCTAGATACTTAAAGCATAGAAAATCCTGGACCAGAAAATCTGAAATTCTTTACAGAACTTTGTAAGAAACCCAATGCCCAGGCTTGAGGTTGGTGTTTCACCTTGGAATGGGTTTCTCTCCTGCTTCCTTTTGATGTTATTTGAACTCTGGACCAGGGAGCCTCCTGCTAGTCTTTTATGGAAACATGCATATGCAGGACTGCAAAAGACCTGTAGAAGCTCCACGTCACAGCCTAACAATTCCTAAACATTCTCTAACAGGATTTTTCCTCCTGCTCTTAAAAATCCACACAACAGAGTCTGTACAAATTCCCCAGGTACCATGGTCCAGTTCTCATGTATTCATTCCTTTAATTTTTTCCTAGTATCCATTATTACTTCAAAGTACATTTTTTCCTCATCTGTCCTTCAGTGACTAGGCAGGAAAAAAAGTCTTTATAGTTTTTAATGTGCTGATTTGGGGTTAAACTCAGTAAACAGCTGAGCATCACACAGCCACTTGTCACTTTCCCCACTGGGAAAAGTTTTATCTCTCACTTTCTTCTCTCTTAGAAATAACCTAATTTCTTTAGCTAAAAGCTAGTTATTTCATAATTTGCTTGGAATTCATAGGTTCTGTTCTTTATGATTTTCAAATTTGTTAGTACCTTTGCCAAAATGGGACGTTACAAAACTGGACATAAAACCTTTCCAGTGGCCTTAGAAGCCACAGAGCAGAAAGGAAAGCTTTCTACTGATGGTTTTAATACAAACTTTTTAAATGCTGCTGGACAACATTTATCCTTTTCACTTTGGATTGTTTCTATATTCACTTTGACATCCACAGGATCTCGCATATCATTTTCTCATACACTTTTGTTTATTAGTATTTATTTATTTTATACTTGTTCATTAGGCTTTTCCTGTTTTGAGTACTTTACTGAATTTCTGAACTTTTCATTCACTCTCTTCTTCTTTCAGTTTCACTCCCATCCTCTGAGCTACGTCTGGATCAGCTTTTCCAACCTGCTACTGCATATGAATACAAATTCTCAGTTCCCTTAAAACAATGTCCTGGACAGTCAGGCTCCTTTAAGACCTCATATAGTATCTTCACAGAGTTTCTCTGAAAATAATTTACAGCTTGTCTTGAGTACAGTCTTTCAAATAGTTGCTGACCTCCATCACAGTAATTTAAACTAGATAATACCTGTCTTGTTTCTTAAAAAAATTATAAATGGAAAAAAACAAGACTAATTACAAGATCTGTGTCAGAAACTTGGCTAAAAATTAGGGGCATGCTAGAGGTATTAGTTCCCACTAGGTGAATACTGGTGCTGGTCTCTTCTCACCGGTAATTAGCGACAGAACAAGAGGGAATGGCTTCAAGCTGCAACAGGGAAGGTTTAGACTGGTCTTTTTCAACCTGAATAGTTCTATGATTCTATGAATACATGACTGTCAAGCAGCTAAACTATCAAAGAAGGTAATTGGATTGATATGACCTAAATTATTGTTTTGAAAATCCGTTGTGGTGCATTTTCTTTTCCATCATTGTCCCCTGAACTATTAGAAAATGACAGCATAATAATTTATTCTAGTATCTTGAGAATTACTCTTCTCATTTTTATAGAAATGTGCTGTCTTATATTTGTCTGATATTCTTTAAAACTCAGAGTCTCTGCCTATTGTTAGATAGTTCTCAAAAAACATCTTGTTTGGGAGATTGTGCTCAGTATTCAAAGGTATATTGCATTTCGTGTTGTCTTGAGTAGCTCTAAATGGTGTGAATATTACACAGTATCTCTTTAATCTAATGTTTTCCTTTCCTTTTAATTGTTTTTATAGTCTAGTCATAATAGCATTTTATTAAAACCAAAGAAAAAGACACTAAGCATTGTGGCCTTCCCTAAGCTTCCCACTATTAGCTTACTCCATCCTTTGCTCATTCTGTATGAGTCCTTCTGACTTTATCCCTCCCATAGTTTACTTATCATAAATATCTCTATATGTTGAACTCATCCTTAGCACTAGTATTCTCCATATGATTATTTTTTAACTTTCAGGACAGAGATCTCAGCAGAGTCTCCTCACTGAGATTCTAATATCATTAAAGATTCCAAAGATGCCACTGTAGCACAGAATCACAGAATAGTGGAAGCTGAAAGGCCCCTCTGGAGATTGTTTGGTCCAATCTCTGCTCAAAGCAGTCAGCCAAAAATCTTGCACAGGACTGTCTCCAACTGAGTGTTTAATATCTTCATGGATGGAGACACCACAACACCTCTGAGTATCCCATTCCACTGCTTAACCACCCTCATGGCATTTTGTTTTATGATGCTTGAGTGGAATTTCCTATGTTTCAGATCGTTCCCATTGCCTCGTGTCCTGGGCACCAGTGAAACGAGCCTGGCTCCCTCTTTGTTACACCCTCTCTTCAGGGGATTGATAGGATCCCTCTGAGCCTTCCCTTCTCCATACTGAACAGTCTTAGCTCTCTCAGCCTCTCCTTGTAGGACACATGCTCCAGTCCCTACATGATCTTTGTTGCCCTTCTTGTACTTGCTCCACTATGTCTATGTTTCTCTTGTACTGAAATGGACACAGCACTCCAAATATGGCCTCACAGCGGTGAGTAGAGGGGAAGGATCACTAATGCAGCCTGGAGTGCACTTGGTCTTCTCTGATAGGTTTCCCTCCATGTACACTCCAGGCGCAGAACTTTGTAAATCCTTCTGTTGCTATCAGGAGGTTAGCAACAGACACGGAATGACACTGAATGATGTCACTGCTGTCTGGTTTATCGCCCCTCTCAGTTTTGTATTATCTTCCCATTCACTGAGGGTGAGCTCTGTTTCATCATCCAGATTGTTCATTAAGATGTTAAATGGTATTTGACCAGTGTGGACCCCTGGGTTACCCTACCTGTGACAAACT
Source organism: Apus apus (assembly GCF_020740795.1). NCBI lineage: Eukaryota > Metazoa > Chordata > Aves > Apodiformes > Apodidae > Apus > Apus apus. Next base: position 80,597,410 of record NC_067283.1, on the reverse strand, counting down.
TCTACCCTGACTTTATGGTGCTGACCACTACCCTTTTATGCCTGGCCATTCTCCCAGCTTTCAGTCCATCTCACTTTCCATTTGTCTCACCCATACGTTATCGATTTGTCTGTGAGGAACTTACAGGAGACAGTTTAGTTAGTTAGGTGAAAGGCTAGTTAGACTAGGTAGACTAAAGTCTACAATATAATCAAATTAAGCAGCATCCATTGCTCTCCCCTCATCCACCAGAACAGATCTCTCACTGTAGCGGGCTGTCAGACTGGTTAAACACAACTTCCCCTTCTTAAATCCCTGCTGAAACATGGCAAAGGCACAAAATTTCAAACTTTCAGGACTGACAGTCATACCATTAGGTAACCTTTTTCCATCAGGTAATAAGCACTTGCATTTGGAATATTTGGGGCTACATAGGTGTGTATGTCGAAGAATATCTCAGAAAGCCTCAGCCTCCATCCCACCTGAGTCACTCCAGTCACCTCAGTCCCTCAATTTGCTTATGTCCCTTTTGACTTCAGTTGCATCAGTCATGTACTTGACACTATTAACCTCTGCCACTTGCCCAAGCCTGCCTGTCACACAATCAGTAACTTTCAGCTCCTTTCAGCAGTCACTTCAATCATGCCAACTCTCAGTTTAGTTAGCTCCTTCCCAGTGACCTGCTGAGCAGTCTCTTACTGTCACCATCATCTCCCTCCACTCCACTGATGACAAAGTGCAAGGGTATGACCAAGCTCATGTTCAAAGCAATTCATACAACAATTTCTTTTGAACTTCAAACTGTTAAAAAACATTGGTACTTATAAAAATAGAAATCTATGTCACTAAAACAGTCACTAATACAAGTCTCTATAACTGAAGAGTAGTGTGCAGTTTTACAAGTATCAGCTATATGAAAGTTTATGCATAGAACTGTTTTCTGATCCCAATTTAAACTACAGAAAAAAACAGCATTCCAGCTGCTTGTTTACTAATTCTGAGTGGAATTAAAGGATTATTCACATGTCATGCTCTTACTTGTGTGTCTAAATAAATTCAGCAAAGTGTTTTGGGTACTAACTCCAGAGCTCAATATTCTGTTCTCCAAAGTGGACACAAGACACCTTGGAAGAGAGAAGAGGGCAAGTTTATGTGATATTTTTACATAATATTATTCTACGCTCTGACCATCTTCAGTTCAGGCAGTTTTCTAAGACTCTTGTCATTGTTCACCTGGGCATCTCCATGGGGTTGGGCACGCGGGGCTCCCCAGCGGGGTGGTGGCAGGGCCTGGCAGTCCATCACACCCCAGGCAAGAGCAGAGTAGCCAGAGGCACCAGGGCAGCCCTAACCCTAGGCATTGGGCACCTACCTGGGGAGAGGGATGGGCCAAGGCTGAGTTTTGTCTGTTTAGGAAATGACAGTGGAACTCTCTTCCAAGTCCTTCTCCTCTAACCCCGTGCAAAGTTCCTGTACCCACAGCATTGTTCAGCAAAGGGATCCACAGGTTTTCTTCCTGTTGCATGAAGAATAATTTTCTACTGTTTGCTTTGAACCTGGCCCCCACTCGCTTCATCTGATGGTCCCAATACTTGTATTTGGAAAACCTGGTGGACATTCAATCCCTATCCATTTTCTCCGTGCCATTTATAATTTTGTAGACTTCAAACATATCTTGCTCTGCCAAAACACCTCTTCTCTACCCAATGCAATTATTCCCCTCACAGAAGCTATTTTAACTCTTTGATCACCCTGCTGTCCTTCTCTCCCCTCTTCTAGTCCTTATCTATCTTTTTTGAGGTGGAAGAACCAAAACTTCACAGGATATTCAAGGTGTGGGAAACCAATTTATACAGTAGTTTAATTACATTTTCCATTTTGCTCTCTATTCCCAGCCTGACAATTTCTAGCATGTCATTTGTTTTTCTTACTTCTACTGAGCACTGAGTGGATGTTTTTGTGTAATTTTAATTATAATTGCTGGGTCTTGCTGATCCAAATGCTTTTAAGGACTGATCATGGACAGGGAATAAGACTTCAGACGCGGTATGACAAAAATAAAGCATTAATGGGTACTGTCTCACTTGGTAGTACCACAGTCCCTTCACCTTCCCCAAGTAATGGTGGGCAGTAATAGTTGGTAACCCAGCATGGACAAAACCCTTAACCTATCATGGCTTTGTACACCACTGAAGATAAGTTTTGAGCAATACCAAATAAAAAAAGTTTAAAACCACAGTGGGACTGATGAAATGCATGATTGTACATAACCCAAAACTAAAATTCATAGTTTTGTTAACTGTGACATGTCAAAGCCACTGTTAATCTTTTAACAAAAATCAAGATTTTTGAATCTTACACTGGTTTATATTAAAATCCTTCTACTTTAATCCAACACAGTAAAAATGAACAGCTCACTTTAGTTACTTCTATCTGAACCTCTGAAAAAATTACAGTAAATCTGGATAATCCAGTTTTGGGGTTTGTTTTTTTTTGCATAAAGCAGCCACTAGAGGGGGAAATAATCCCAAACAGTCGAATACATCTGAACCTAGCTAGCAGAGGTTCAACATTTGAATCTGCCTTCCATCACCATGACTAGTCCAAAATCTGCTTTTTTTTTTTTTCAGTGTGATACAAGTATTCATTTACAATTAATTACATTGTTGTTAATTACATCCTTGTTATTATGTTGCCTGGCAGATGTAGCAAGAGGGGTTTTTTGCTAGAACGAAGATTTCCCTAGAAGACTCTGTTTACTAATTTATTCAATAATTGACAAATCATTTTTAAATTGTTATTTCTGTAAAGGTGATTCGATTTTGAGCCTGTAAGTTTCAGAAACATTTGTGTAAGTAGTCTCTAATTCTTTGGAACCTCAGCAATCTTAGATTCTCTAATCATAACAGATTATAGAATGATGCCATTTTGTGCTCATACAGTATCCTTATTAAGAAAATAAAAGTATATTATAAATTCAAGAGCTCAGATTATGACACTTACAGCAAATGTCAAATTATTAACCAAAAATAAAATCAAAGTAGACTGTCTATTGATTGTGCTATTAAAAAAAAAATCCAGCAGTTTCTTACTGATGATAGTGACACTACCCACTTCACCTCTACATGTGTCACTCAGATCAGAGTATCTCTGTTGCTGTTGCTGTCCTGCAGCAGTCAAGATAAGTCTTATATTGTCCTGTATCACAAAGCAAGCAAGACCAATATTTCTCTACAGAAGAGGAACATAGTCATTATCCACATTTATTATGTTAATAAACTTTATCAAGCACAATGTAGCTGTGATTAAAACCTTAATCTCAGGCAGCCATGGTCACACTTAATTGCGAGAGGAATTACTTTAAATTTTATTGTAACTTTTTAGGCAAATTTTTGAGGCTGACAGGAGACATCATGTTATTTAGTTCCCAAAAAGCAGTCTGTCAAATGAAACTAAGGAAGGTGTGCTTCAGTGCAGACCTGTACATCCCCATACCAGCTCCAGGAGTTCCCCTGTCTCACTTGCTTTCCCATCAGTCAGGGAGGGGAAATGGCAAGCCTGCAGAGACTAATTACCCACCACAATAACAATTACAACCAAGGTGAAGAAACTAAAGCATTCTTTGTGTCTGTTAGCATCCAATGTGAGTGGCCAGGAAGAACCACAAACAGAATTGTTATTTTATTATTTTTTTGCCTGTGTAATATAAACTTCTGGAATAATTCTATGTTTTACCTGGAGATAAACTAGTTATTTAGAGATGGTTGAATATTATTAAACAATACATATGTACAGATATAAATATACTTTATAAAAATATATTCCCTTGGGCATGACTGTCAGGTAGCAAAAATTAACATATACTCATTTATCGGAGGAGAAAAGTAAATATTGAGGAAAATTACAACTGCATCAGGTCAGGCAGTCTAAACAGTAATCATAAAGATGTATTATAATTATGATAGAGATGAAAAGGATAAGAAGTGGCAACTGGAAATAGAAGGTGTTATGGTCGAGCTCAGAAACAGACTTTTTTAATGAAAAAAATTTGGATTTACAGGGAGAAAAATAACTCATGAAGCATATTTTTAAGAGGATAAAGGGAAGCTAACCTGTTGCTGGAGTTCTAAATCTGACCTCATTTAAAAAAAGCAAGAAATGAAAAATTTCTACTAGTTTTCTGAAGGCAGAAGATCAGATGACTGATTTTTCCATGCCCTTTAATGAGAGTGTGGCCTCTGTTGAGTAAATTTGACATGGTAGCAGTATGGAGCATTGATAACAATTTGGAGAAGCAGCAGATATGTGGGAATACGCTCTCCTGCCTCTCCTCACCAGTTCTCTGAAAGGGAGGAACCAACAGCTGGAGGAAGAAGATGCGGTAGAGCAATGGGAGCAGCAGAGAAGTGCCTGGAGGACTGATAGAAAATTGTTCATGCTGAGAAACATGAGAGAAAGCCCTGGAATCAAACACTATTGTTGATGAGGGGTAGAGATCCTTTTTATGAGGAAAACTGTCTGGCAGCTGAAATGGCTGATATTATAGAATATGAGTATGCATATAATTACTTTGCAGCTGCTAAAGCTTTAAAAAACTTAAATATATCAGATTTTAACAGAGGAAAAAATGTTTACATGCCTGCATAGCTGTGACCATGCAAACAAATCCCATCACTGCAATCTCAGTCTTTGATTGCCAAGAAAGGTGTTAGCAGAATGAGGAGGACAAAGTACCAGCTAGAGTGAAGCCTCCAGAAAGTTAGAATTTAACTGGAGATAATTCACAACAATTTCCATAAGGGAGTTCATTTCTGACACATCAGACTGCATTTGAAAAGCAAAGCTGAGTAGCTGTGCTCCCAATTTACCTGGTCTTTTAGAGAACTCTTGCCTTTCAACCTCTTTACAAAGTAAATAATTAAGCAGTTATATTGTAAGGGTCAGTTAATTGTACAGATAAAGGGCTAGCTTGGATAGCAAAGGCAAAGAACGATAGTGTAAAACAAAAGATTGGCCTAGAGAAATATGAAGAGCTGTGGGCCACAGAGACCAGTAATGACTGGGAGTGACTTCATTCCTCGCATGCACGTCTCTGGCCAGGGCGAGGGAATCTGGCTGAAAGGGAGTGGAGTCTACTCATGACACGTAACTGGGCAGGGATTCAGCTCAAGGGAAAAGAGTCATAAACATCAGAAGGTCTTGGGCAGAGCAAGAGCAACAGGATATGAGTTACTTGTGGGCTTTAATTGGGACAAGTGGTGGTATTGAAGACCGGACAAGTGAAAATGTTATAGCACAGCCCCTACATTGGGCTTCTTACAGACTTTTTACTGACCAAGGGAGGGGCAGTGCTGGTGCTGAGGTAGGAAATTCTTACATGCTTAGCACTAGACACGACTCAGGGCAGATAAAGTCATCTCCAGCAGCCCTTTCAAAACTTTTTTGAACAGTATTGCTATCGTAAGTCTGATTTATTCTTTTTTCAGGAACAAAGTTCAGGACAATAGAGAACATTATACAGGAGTCCAAGCAAGTTCTCTTTGAATGGTTGGAAAAATATTTATTTTAAGTGTACTCAATATTACAGTTTTAAACTGATGAGGCTATAACAAAAATGAGCAAGATGTTAAACTAAGAATGTAACATTAAGGATAATACCTTCCGGTTGAAGGCTGTATAGTTCTGGTTGTTTAAAACTACTTTTATTTAGCAATTTAACTTTGCTACTTAACAACTATCCATACATATGCTATAGACATTTTAAGGTTCATTGTTGTGCCAGAGAGGCCTCTTTGTTTGTATTTTTAGATCTTCCAAATATTTGTTTACCCATTTCCTGTCGGCAACATAGCTTCTGTAACACTGATTCTGCATCAGCCCACTCCCAATTTATTTTAGTATCTCCCAGCTGATGAGGGACAGATGGGTGAGGGCTGGGACTAGAGGAATGCTGCCCTGCCTCTGATGGCAGTGCAAGTTATGCAGCGTGCCTCCCCCAGACAGCTCTGAAATGCCTTTTGGGAAAAGGGGCCAACATGACTCTCTCTGTCACCAAAAAGGTTAGTGACCTACAAAAGTTTCACAGTGCATCAGCTTTCAGTCCTCATCCACAGGGCACTGGGAAGCAGTTGCTGAAGATTCGCGAGGTTGTTTAAGATCAAAGGAACAGGCACACTTGAGTACAACTATGCAACATTACTTTGAAAATTGGTGTGTAGTTTGAGCTATTGATAAGCTTCCTACGGTTTCCATCTTCACCTTGTCTGGCTATAGAATTTAAATTCAATTCTTGTGTTAGCCGACTGGGAATAATAATTTGGATTAACACATTTTGGATTAACGCTGTGTGAAGTGAAAAGAGTCAAATCTGGACCTGTGTCTGTGATATTATGTGTGCAACACAAACCTGTTTGCATTATGATCCCTTCTCTTTTCTGACCATAATGGTATAAAATCCCTCTGTGCTGAGATCTGTGTCTCCTGATCTGAAAGCTGCATCCTCCCTAGTCTTGCAGGAGGTAAGAGCAGCCACTGGAGAGCTCCTGCTGTGGAGCTGCCCTGACCATGTCTTGCAGATGAGAGAGGCAGGGCAGCAAGAAGAGGAGACAACTCTAGAAGCTTTACTCAGTGCAGGCCATTTAGATGTGGGATACTGAATTCCCTGAGTGTAACAGAAGTCAACACAAATGGTAAGACTCTTGTTCCACAGCTTTCTTTGGGAAATGAGGATGGTCTCAAAGATAAATGCTATGGGAAGTTGTGAGTCAAGTAAACAACGAGGGTTAAAGCAGAAATTTTTCTAAAGCACTGTTTACAAACTCAGTTTATAATGCTTACCAGTTAGTTTTTCACCTATAATGAGCATAGCATCTTTCCAAATAGAAAGATGGGAAGATTCTCTTGGGAATAAATCCTAATATGAGTGCAGGCAGCTGCTAGTTCGCACTATGCAGATGTGCACCTCATACCTGCCTCTGTTCCAGATTGTGTCACCCGCCAGTGTGATGGTTATCAGTATAAACTCAGGCTACAATTAGGGCAGATCCACTGAGAGGGTCTCATAATCCTGAACTTTCAGACCCTTCAATACATCTATTTAGGACTAAAACAAGCTCCTGGTTGACTCCTACCCTGTTTCTCCGATATCCTCTGGAAAGCCAGCCAAAGGCAGCTGTTTCCCCTGCTGTGGTGGCCTTGTCCCTGGACAAATGACTCAAGCTTCCTGCTGTCTTCTCCCTTTGTGTACAAGACTTCAGAACTCAAACGAGCTCCTGCTGCCTAGTTGTGCAGTCCCACACGTTTCTGCCTCCTCCAGGACTGTGCAGGGAGTGAAAAATTCCCCCACTTTCCTTCACTGCTTCTTGCTTCAGTGAGTGTGTGGGGATGGCAGTGGAAGGACACAGGGAGAGGAGGCTAAAAGATCCAGCAGAAAAGAAAGCTGATGGGCTAATGATGTCAGATCTGCCACATGTCTAGCAGGAAAGTAAATTTTATAGAAAATGTTTTGTAGGAAAGAGGAGAAAGTCTTTTGGGGAGGAAATAAAAGATTCAAAATCAGGAAAAAAAAAAAAATCAGAAGGAAAGATTTTCTTACAAACATCTTTCATTGTTCCCATTGAGAAGAAAACATTTTAGATGCTCCATACCACGAAACTGTAAACACACTGGAAATCAAGCATTTGCTAATATGTAGTTTCCACACTCATAGGACCTTTTTCTACATCGAGAACATAAAAACACTGCCTGAAAAGGTAAAATCTGTTTAGTTTGTATCTCTTAAGATTTTTTTTTTTTTTCCAGAAATCTGGGTAAGTGTGAAACTCCACTGCAACTGTAAACATTTCACCGGTGCCTCATATTCAGTATTGCCTGTACAAAGTACATAACCATAACAAGAAAAAGCTTATATGAATAATAGTTGGCAATTCTTTCCTCTATTTTATCTGTTAATGTATTTGTTCCTTCAATTTGACTTATAGTTGTTGCTATTAACCTCACTTCTATTTTTCTACCTGAATAATTTGTTATTCCCTAGATGAAGATCGCTTTGAAAATAAAAACTGAGTTTGGTAAGTATAATATTCATTCCTTATTATTAACCAGCTAAGATCTTCTTTATTTGCATGGAATACAAATGCATATTAATAATGCCAGTATACCTTTAGGAAATTACTATAATCACAATAAACACTCTGCTGTCTATAACAGTATGTTTCATGTTTATGGAATAGAACCTAGGGATAAAGTATGGGGTTTTGATTGTATTAACATTTTATATAAAGCATTTAGAGGCCATAATTTTTGTCTAAATATTATTGAATATTAATGAAGTGTTGAACTCTGTAGAACTGATGAGCAGCTCACATGAAACACTAATGCAGAACTGAAATCCATAGGCAATTACTTTTCATAATTCTCTTTGATTTTCCAGGAGTAGACCTGCTTGAGGTGAACACAGGCTTTGAATAAAAAACCACTTGAGTTTATAAATATGTTTACATTAAAATAACAATATAAAGTACATTTCTGAAGCTGACAATACGTATATTAACTGTACAATTAAATAGCTGATTCCAGTGTTTGTGACTGATATAAATATACTATAAAACAGAATTCTTCTGAAGCCTGGTATCGGTCGTATGCCAGTGTGTCGGTCTGACCAGAAGCACAGTTCTTGAAATCCCATCACTAAATAAAGCCCCACCCAGTGATCTGGAGTATTCTGAGAATCTGTAATGTATGAAGAGAGCAGGTCAGTAAATAATACAGTTTTCACTGAGTTAGTATAAATTGTATTCTGTCATACTATGTTCTTTCTGGTTTGCAGCAAGAGAAGGATAAATCAGTCCAAAATTTGCTAGACTTCTGTTAAGCTTTCCTTATTGTTCTTTGGCTGGGACAGGAAACAAAAACTAGTAAGCTATCGTCTCAAATTGCGCAAGCAATTGCATTCTTTGAAAACCATTATCTGCATGAAATCTTTCATGGCAGGAAATTACAAACAGCAAGAAATTCCTTCACAATGGGAGAGAAGCCCAGACTATTTTCTGTAGTTGTTTTAAAGTACAAAAAGTGCGGCAAAAAATGATTCAGTAGTCACTGTGATTCCATATACCTGTTTTGACAGTGGTCTGATCAATTTAGAAAGAGACTAAAGGTATTAAGTAAGGAAAAAAAGAATTGTTTGAAATCCTAAGAGTTACATTTTAAATCAGACAATTTGTAATTTCTCATGACTGACCACTGAACAAAACACAGAGGAAACAGCACTGGTGATCATATATGCATTTCTAGTTCAGACGTGAAAAAAGTGTACTGAAACAGTGAGAAAAAATGCCTGACCATTCATATCAGCATTTACAATGGTTTTGGAAACATTTGCCTACAAAGAATATTGGGGTAGAACTTTGGATCACATTGACATAGAATACAAGTCAAGCTGTCAGTGAATATTACATTATGACTCACTGTAAATGATGTAAAGTGGCAAAATAAAACTTAGAAAACATAATAGCCTGGATTCTAAAAATTATTCTTTTTTCCAGTGGACTTTTTAAAGCTGTACACTTAAACTTATTCGTCTATACAGCAATGATTCATAGTGAGAGACTGACTTTTGCAAAAAAGAAACATACTAACTGGCATTTGACTATCTTGATAAGAAGTAAAACAGAAACATCTAAGAGAAACTATACAGGAAGGAAATCTCTTACTGCTTAAATGCTGGGTTTCGTGTTGTTTTGTTTTGTTTTGTTAATTCAACCAGACCATGTTTCTTTAAGCTAACTGGATGGATGCTAAATATTCACATCTTTTTTCCCCTGTTAGCTTTCCTTGCAAAATTCACATTTCAAGGTACCAGTCTGGAAGCCACTGAAATACATCAGTAACTCCTCATTTTATAAAAAAAATTCTTTGTTAGATATTTGTAGTGTACTTAGCTCAGTGAAATTACTGAAGGGCAAAAATGACACAAAAAAGACCTATCGAAGTAATTGGCCATAAGGATCTCTGGAGATGATCCCCCTCTCCCCAAAAGATGTAATTTTTAGCTTTATTCAAAATGAGTAGACAAGACTGAAGCAAGAGGACTGGTGAGGAGTTCAGGCTGCTGCAGACATCCGGATGTGGTCAGTACATGATCTTCCTGACCCTGAGTGGGATATCCTGGGGAATTCCACATTGCTGAAGAAAAGGAACTTTGCCATCTTCAGAGCTAGGTCATGTCCTCATCTGCCATGCTGCAAAGGCAGGTGCCTCTACTCCCATGGTGCTTTTAAAATAATAACAACAAGTCACAGGAACACCACCCACAGAAATCATTGGCTTCATAACATTTCTATTTCTTTTTTTAAAAAGTTGAAATATTCCTTGTTGTATCAAATAGACTTAAATATTTTTGCTTTTTCCTCTAAACTAATTTCTCTAAAGATGATATAATGAGGAAGTCAGTTTGCATTTTTCTTTGGTGTGCTGCATTTATGTAGGACTGCTGGACAACCTCACCTCCCTTCCTGGCTGTAATCATCTTGCTCTGCTCTTTCTGACCCCATCTGCCAGTACCTGCTATTACCTTTCTTAACAGTGCTGCAGATTTCTAGTAGTCATAAATTACAGTTTTTACACTTAATCATTACTTCTTTGATTTGTTTATGTCAATGGCATAATTTAGATCACTGTTTTTACCACTACAAGGGTTGTCTTAGTGACCAAAGGAACAGGTATTTTGTTGAACTTATTTATTTACCAAGCTAGGATAACAATGAAAAAATTATGATTTTTTGTGCCTTCTTTTCTTTTTTTTTTCTGCTGCCTTCCAACATCCTCCATGCCTGTTACACTGTATAGCAATTATTCTTAATCATTTATTCTGTTAAAATTCAAAGTGTTTTAACAAGTTGCTGTGAAGGCAACTAAGTTAATTCTAAAGGAATGCATACCATCTGCTTGGTCAAACTCTGCCGGCAAGAAATGTCTCTTTCAAGCCTGTATTAATCATAATTTAGACATATATGTTCTGCCCTCATATATTAGGAGAGGGATACCTTTCCGTGGATCTAATTAACTCAGTCTCGCCTGTGGCAAAGCGCTCAGCATATATGTCAGTCTACAAGAGACTGAGTTGGTAATCCTGATCCCTTCATGGTGCTTCCTGGACTTGGAAGTGTCCTCTCAGAAAATACTATATTTTCAGGTTATGCTTCTGGGCTTTCTTGGAGACAGTGACCTCTGGCTTGACATCAAGGCCAAAAGAAAAGCTGATTTTGGTGCAGATAACAGCATATGAATGCTAGGAGTACTTAAGAACTAAATGTATAAATTATCAGTTATATTTTTATTTTGCTTCATATGAATTTCCAGAAGAATATTCAATTAGAAATTTGTACTCATTTCATTCTTGGAACCTAGTCTTGCATAAGCACAAAATTACCCCAATATTTAGAAGATAAAGCAGTAAATAATTAAAGCCCTGAACTTCTCACCATGAGGTGATACGAAGCACAAATATTTACGGTGTGAAATATGCTTTGTTATGACTATCAAAAACTTAGTATAAGTCTAAGTAATGGGTGAAAAAGATAACTATTTTGAGATAGCAGATGTCTTCTGTAACTGGTGTCCACAGTCTATGCCTCTGTTGTTCCTTCTCATGTGGTCCTCCTGAGGAGCGCAGAAGTGCTGACAAGGCAACATGAAGCATCAAAAAGTTAATTCGTTCAGTCAGTCATCCAGTGCAGTGAGTGCCTCCATAGATGGCTGGCACCAGCCAGGGGCAGAATGAGGAAGAAAAGTCAGTGGGTACAGGGTGGCAACTGGCACCATCACCAAGGGAAAAAACTCCTGAAACAAATGCCCTCAGTACATAAACTAGAACAAAATGTCACATTCAGACCACCAGTAAGGGAGCAAAAATATCTGGTTGTAATGAACATCCACTCAGTTGGTATGGAAACATTTGAAAAAAAGATTTAACTAAAAAAAAAAAGGGTTTTTTTGCTTAATTAAGGCCTTATAATTTATTCAAGGGCTCAAAAATACAGGAGATGTTTCTGATAAAGGAGAACAGGAGTGGTTTTCAGAATGGCATAACTTACTTCTCCAGCTTTGCTGTCTTCTGAGCTGCAGAGAAAGGCAGTAGGTTATTTTTTTTAATAGTGGTAACATGGTACTGAGATGCTGACATGTCAGTGGGGACACACAGGTTCAAAGGCACTTTTTGTCCCACCTTCTTTGTACATTAAGCAAGGGTAAAGTGGCTATTTTATTTGCATATTTAGGAAATGATTGTGTCCTTACACAACAACAGCTACTTCATTTATGTACAAGAAGGCCTTTATTTTAAAATCCAGAGAAAAATTCCTGTGGGAGAGTAATTTCACAGACTGTGGAATACTGTTAACAGGGTTAAGCACAGCTAAGAAGGCTTGCTTATTTCTTTGAGCTGTTAAATCAGTTGGACATACATCACACAATATATATCATGTAATGTAATTTGAAGAAAAAAGAGAAAACTGGACAAGAGGTTATACATTCATACACATTTTTATTTCAGAAAGGCTTTCTAGGCTAAAGGAAAACATGGAAATACAATTAAAATGTAACTACAGCAGTAGTTATTTATTTAAACAGTCATCTCATTTTGTAACTATACTTCCGTTCATAATTACTGGTTTAATATGATATCTTACCTATCATTCGGGGAATTATGTATCAAATATTGTGACCACTACTTACATGTCATATAGTAAATATCACTCTGCTGGCAAAAAATGGAACAAAACAGAACTAGAACTGTGAGACAGCTAAATGGGTGGATGGATGGATGGATGGATGGATGGATGGATGGATGGACGGACGGACAGATAGATAGATAGATACATACATACATACATAGATACATAGACAGACACACACACACACACAGATGGTTACATAAATGCACAGATACATAGATAGTACTTCAGATCTCTCAGGCAGCACATACTTTTTAAAAAAAGCCACACAGTTAACTTTCTTTATTAAGGTATCATTGCTTTGCAGATCATATACTTAGAAAAAAAAGGGGAGGGGAGAACCATGATTTCTGATGGCTCATCTACAGACAAAAAAATGTAGAGCTGGGCCAATTTGCAATCTGTTGTTTCTGAGGCCAGAAGGACCCACTCGATCACCCACCAAGTTGGGTCTTGGCTAGTTCCTAATCCATGCCAGGTACAGGTACTCTGAAGGGCCCTGCATGGTCAGTGGGGTCAGGATGAGGATGTGCAGGCAGTGACGCAGCTGAAAATGAGAAATTTTGCCCCAGAGCTGTAGCAAGCAGACTGCCAGGCAGCAAAGCCATGGCTTAGAGCCAGGCTGGAGTTGAGAAGTTTCATACAGCAGCTGCAGCACCTTGAGCCTTGCAAATGGGGGGAAAATCCCATGTGTCTTCTAGACCACTTGGGGATCTTTGAGTGGAGAGTATAGGTGGTATCCCAGAGGCATGAACAGGAATCAGGAACTTACCTGGGGTTTGGCTCTGTATTGAATTTTTGGACAAAGTTTTGCCCTGCCAGATCAATGCCATTCAAAGTATTTCTGTCATTCCTTTGGCTATAGGCAGAACCAATGTAATTAGGTACGGTAACTTCTGAAGTTTTATACTGAATATTTGTTCTTCCCTGTTTTGTTATATTTCTGTGTTTTTTTATTTGGATTGCTAGCCCTCTCATGCAGCATATTTAAGCACCAGCCCTGACTGAATTCACTGAGATTTAGCATTTGGGTTGGGCCGATCAACATAGTTCAGTCCAACAAGCTCTGAGCAGAGCTTCAGTAGCTATGACAAAGAGGAGTCAATGCCTCTATGGTGTGAATCACAAGAATTTGTATTTCCACTTTCTGCCACCCTGAAGCCCACAAGGAAATTAATTCTGCAGTACTTTGATGAGAGAGTTCATTGCCTGTCTTTTACTGGAACCAGAACTTAGAGTTATGGTTAGAGAACTAAACATGTACTTTCAAACGTACTCAGTTCAAAGAGAATGTTCATGAATAAAAAAACTTCTGGCTGTTTGCTACTGCATTCCAACACAGAGTGTAAGCAAATAGGCAAATTAAAGTGAATTGGAGCTTTCAGTCCCTTTCCCTCTGCAGCTATCCCTGGTGAATTCAACTGAATAAATGAATAAACCTCCTCTTTTAAATGAATGTTGAAACAGAGAAAAAAATTTAAATAGTACCAGTGGCTGACCATAGTTCTCCTCTATTCAGAAGTCAACTGTAATGAACTGTGAGGCTATAAATGGACCTCTATGTCTTTTAAAAAGAACTCTTTAAAACAATAGGGAATTCACACAATTTTATGAGATCTAACCATAAATACAGAGAAAGATATACAGGATTGGTTTTCATTTATTCTATTGCTATTTTTACATCCTTCCAACACTTAATGATGCTTGGGGAACTTTGTGTGTCCATTTTATGTGGGAGTGTATATATCCTCCTACTTAGATTGTTACTGAGGGAAGTTAGTGTAATAATGAATAGTAAGTAAAAAAAAAAAAAAACACAACCCTACATGACAGAGGCACACTGTTCTGGGTTGTAGGTGTTGTGGCAGATCTTCAGTTATGACACCCAGATAATTGTTGGTGACAAACCATGTATTCTGAAGCTGCTGCACTCCCACAAAGGGACCTTTGTTCGGCCCTGTGGATGCAGGCAAGACCTCCCGCTGCTCTGCTGCCAGCACGCTGCCATCACTGAGCCCACGTCTCCAGCGAGCACTAACCCACCCTCACACAAAGCAAGAAGTCAGAAGACCTCACATCGAGAGTGCACAGAGCACGGCTCTACACAAAACTCTGAAGAGAAAGTTTGCAGGAGCCCCACAGTCCATTATTTGAAAAAGATAATGTGGCTGTGCCTGCGTGCTCCTGAAGGGATGCTCTAGAGGCAAAGCCACTGAAGAGCAGCAAGTAAACGCAGTGCTCCCCACACACGAGGTTGCATTGCCTGCCTCTGCTTAGGATACTAGGTCTGTTTCTTTCAAGTTTCACTTCCAGATGGCATTTTCTTATCCAGAGCGGTGTCAGAAGTAAGCAACATACAGAGAAACAGGAGGCTAAAGGAGAACTTCTTGCTAAAGAGCACCATGCTGGATGTCTCTCACATCCGTATTTTCAAGTGGTTTGATTTTCACAAGGTTTGAGTATATGTCAGTTTCTATACAGGGGACTGCAGTGTATTCTGATCTTTGAAAAACAGGATGCATACACATTTATGTGAGTATATATATATATTCACACAGACATACACGCTTGGGAGTCTAATTTCATGCTTCCAGGTGCAAATATTTTGACTCGTGTCTTTTGTATCTACATATCCCATGACGTGTATCTACATAACAGATATGCACTAAATGAACAAATGGTGCTGCTAACAGCCCAAAGAAGTTATTGCCCATATAGTAGACACTATTTGCAATGCTGTATAGAATGCCTGCCCTAAAACCTGTAGTTGCTTTGTATCTGTGTTGCAGCAAATCTATCTCACAAGGCTGAGGATGGGCACCACGCCATCCTAACAGATGGGTCTGACAGCCAGGAGACCATGTATGTGCATCCAGTGTGGGTGAGACCGATGGGATTCTTTGCCAGGGAGATCTAAACAGCTGTCTGTTTTGGCTGTACCTACTCCAAGGAGAACGATATAGGCTTACATTACATGATGTCTACGCAAGCATAGAGATTGGAAGGGAAGAGTCACGTGTGTAAAGAAAAATCAATTCAAAGAGCTATGAATAAAAGACATCCACTGAGAAAAAGTGAAGCAGCATTATGGTACTCCACACCTCTCTGCCTCCCCTCTGTAAGACCAAGCAAAACTCGTCATGACAAGTTAATTTGTCTGAACATGCCAGCAAGGGTGCACAAACCTGTTGCACAGGCTTTCTTCCTGTCCCAGAGGCACACAATATTTGGTAAAACAAAGGCCTAGCTTTCAAATACTGTGCAGACACTGCTCTTCTATATCGTATAAAAATCTGCTGAATAAAGGAACAAGTCCTTTCAGTACAAAGAAAGAGAATTTAGCTTGTGTCTTTCAAAACATAAAATGTCCTGTGAACAATAAGGTATTTGCATGACTAGATGTTAAAATACTGTTTGCAAAAATTACCCCCTTACAGAATTTGCATCCTCAGGTTAGGCCTGTGTTGAAATGAAACACCATACGAGCTGTATTTATTTAGTGCTCTGCAAGGTTCAAGCACAATGAGTGTCATTTTCCTCACTGTCATACCCACACCTAGATAATACACATAAAGTCTGCCATCTAAAAATAATTAAGAGGCACTTCATCTATTATCTTGAACTATTTTTGATGAAAATTTAGACAGTAATCAGAGATTTAGCAGAGTATATGGAGTAACCAGTGCAGTTAGGTTATGAACAACAAAATTCAAGCTAAGATAAATATTTTTTAAAACATTTAGTTGTTCAGCAAACCAGCTGAACAGTAGAAAGGAAAAATTGCATACAGGAAAAAAAAAAAAAAAAAAAAAAGAGAAAGCACAGCCACACAAAGGTGAACAAGATACATGAGGAAAATTATAAAAGTCCTTCCTATACACAAGCTTAAGTGCCAAGTAGGGCAAGGGAGCTGGGAAGCATGAAAAAAGTAGGTATAAGGTGTTGTTAGCAGTTTTAAAAATAACCATCAGGTTTCCTTGTAAATTAAAAAGCCAGATTCCTGTCCTTACAGACACTGAAGGAAATTTTGTAACCAGGTTGTTTAGGAGGGGTGTTTTACTCCACCCCCAAAGTTCTCACCCTAGATGGATAATACTTTCAAAGGAGTATCTTCCCACCAGGATTGCACCAGCAATGCAACTTTCCTGCCCTCTTCTCCTCCCACCACAAGGGCTCATGCTTTTAGGATTGATTTATTAATTCTTAACTATACTTTGAAATGAAATGAAATGAAATGAAATGAAATAAAATAAAATAAAATAATTTTTTTAAAGAGTTAAATTCTAAGCCATCTGTTGCTACCTTGTTGAAAATGGCAGCTTATTGCACTGGCAGCAAGGGAAACCAAGCAGAAGTAAGCCGGCTTCCTTCCTGCTCCAGATTTTTCAGTAGTATTATTGTGTTTTGTTTATTGAATTAACACTTGCCAACAGTGAAAAGAGGGATGGTTTTGGAATGTGCAAAGTATTAAAGAGCTCAGCCACAATGCAAACATGTGGCACCAATGAATTTGGACTTGTGCTTAGCCTGAGGGTGTAAGAAGAGGGCAAAGGTGATGTAGAGGAACTTTATGCCTTCTTATTTGTTGTGTTGGTGTAGCCACCACCATGAGCTGCCTGCTGCCTCAAGGGCTGTTCTGGTATCTAAGAACACCTGAGATGTTTATACATTCCAGTTGGTCTTTGGGTTTTTTGCACCATTCTCTTCTGCATCATGAGGTATGAAGCAGCCATGGGAGTCCTAGAGACCCACTTACTCCTTGTAGAGGAAATTTTCTCAGGGAGAGAGTCTACCTTTAGAGATCCACTCTGCAGCACCATCAGGGCAATGTAGTCACAAGTGTGTGTGGGCATATATCACTTATTTTTAAGCACAGCATTTAAACTATAAAACGTACTTCATAACTTTTTGATACCTGAAAAATATTTTAGTTCTCAAAGTTTCTGAAAACTTCAGAAACATACTGTATTATTATCCAGATGATATCAATACATTAATATCCTGCCTTCTGCCAAATCAGATACTTTTTATTTGGTCTTTGGAGCCATTTTATTATAAACCTGACTCATCAAATAAAAAGTTATCCTGTCCCTGTACTCTTCAAAATTCCTAGTGTCCTTTTAAAAGAAGGAAAAGCACAATCTAAAAGGCATTGCATTTAAAAATATATTAGATTATTATACATAGTGCCGTATTTGTGATTACAGAACCTGCTACCTATTATAGAGCTTGTAGATATGTAACAATTATTTGAAACATTAGTGTTAAATCACATATTATCACTTAAATTTCAATATCTCATATATATCCAGTAAGGAGATATTTCCAATCAAAATAAATCACATAGGCTAACTGATTTTACCATTTAGAATTTCAGAGAAATTGCTTTACCCTTGTAGATGGACTTGTTCTACAGAAATTACAAACAAACATATTAAGAACAAGGTAGTGTTGTAAATCTTTGACTTTCAATTTAATTCTGCATACTGAATTCCTAAAACACCTTGAATTATTCAGAAAGCTCTGTTTTAATAGACTGGTCTTTAAAATGGAAACAAAACAAAACAGATTTTAAAAATTATTTAGGGAGTCCAGTACATCATTTCAAACAAGAACCTCATTAGTAATGGGTATTCTCGGAATTTCACAGACATCAACATATTCTGATATAAAAAAAACACAGGTAAGTTGTGAAGCTGTGAAATAAAAAGTTACAAAAGCTGTCTGGCAGAAAAACAGTGGTTGTGTATTGCACAAGCACTGCTCTCATTGGCAGCTGAATTGCCACAGAATCTTCATAGTGTAACCAATATTAGACCTTGGTCCTGGGTGCCCTAGCACCTTCTCTCTCTCCAGTCCCACAGATATGCTTGGGAGACCTCGGCAAACCATATCAGAACAGCTCCTGGGATTGCTTGTTTCTTTTGGGCAATAACTTAAATTCTGTCTCCTGAAATGATTCTAAAGAAAACCAATTTTGAAGGAAATCTTTCTTGTGTTTGCAAATCTGTACCTTTTTTCTCTTTCTGACTGTGCTGCCTACAACCAAAGATGAACAAAATACCAGAAGATAAGGGAAAAAAGTGTCGGACACTGAAAATGAATGATGTCATGTGATAATACAAATAAAACCACTAAATATTATAATGATAAATGCATGAAAATGAGAATAGTAAGTGTCCATTTCATGTTTAACGGAGTTTCAAAAATCTTAATATCTCTTCTGGCAAAAAATTGTTATTTATTTTCAAGGGATCTGTGAAAAGAGAACTTCACTCTTCTGCTCAGCAGTAAGTGGAATCTTTATTCCAGAAGACATTCTGGAATAGAAAAGAGATGAAGAAAGTTGGAGTTAGAATAAAAGTGAACACTGTAACTTAGAAGACAATTTTTTAAAACTCAAACAAATTTATTTTCACATTTTCATATTAATAAAAAGCAAACCACCAATTCATCTTGTTCATAGCTTTTATCCTGCTATGCATTGTATCACCTCCAGTTGCCATTTCCCTGACAAGACACTGCACATCAATTAAAAGTGGTAGTAATTTCTGATGGAGTGGAATAAATTGTAACAGGAGCAAAATTTTCAATACTGTGCTAGGAGTATCAAAACTCATAAGGTACCAGATGTTCATCAGTAGGCTCCCTGTGTAGTAAAATGGATCTCATTATAAAATCAGGAAGTATGTAAATAATCTTGAAATGGTGCAAAATTTAATAAAGATAGCTCATCAACAGACTAACAGGAGTGGGAGTAATGTTATGCAAATTAAGCTCACAGTTCTTCTACATCAAAGGAACTAGCCAAGCCAGATCAGAGAGGAAGGAACCATTACCATCTGCATTTCAGATCATCACTTGTGGTTCCATCATTAAACTTCAGAAACACTGAAGCATCCTATTACTACATCTTAACGGAAAGTGAAGCAGCATCACTCACCCTGTTACATATTTTGGCTCACATGCCAAACATTATTGACAGCTGAGGACCTTAAAGGCTTCTAAAAGTTGGGGTCTAACTTTTAAAATGGCAAGACTACCCCCCATCCAGCTGTCTGGTAGTGCTATCACGTAGCAGAGTCCTCCTGCAAGTCCTGAACTTGTAGAAAAAAAGGGGATTAGCCCACAGCACGACCCTGATCTGCCTAACAGGCAAGTATAGAGAGGAGGAAAAGTATACTATGCCTCATAAAGCACCTAAAGTAGATCAACTGCACTGAAGAAAGATGGCAGGGGATTTAGTTTTAAATGAAGATCAGTATAGTATCTTCATAGGCTTGTCCATGATTTAAATAAAACAACAACAAAACAAAAAAATATTACCCTTAACTTTACAAAGGTTGAAGACCTATGGGCTGGAAGACATAGATAAACAACTCACACAGATGGATTTTTGGCTGGGAGGTGTGTATCCAGCTTAAAATGTTCTTGTCTCATAGGATTTAGGCAGAAGGTCTGTTAGTACACGTACAATTGATGGAAAACAGCTCCTCCCCAATTACTCAACAGTTAAGACAGAAAAATCAACAGCACAGCTCACGGCAAAACAGTGGGCACTAAAACCGGACTTTGAAAGCACCTAAATGTATGCTGTCTGGATTTACCTGTAGCCGAATATTGACGTTTCAAAGCTTCATTGTAACTTGTTGTAAGGGTCTTATTGATGCTTATAAGGAATCTAGAGTCCTCTTTCGTCCTTTTTTTTTTCTTTTATTTTCTTTTTTTTTTAACAGAGGAATGCACCCACAATGGTCTACAGAAATACCTCTTTATTTTAAAGTCCTTAAAAACACATACAGTCATATACCGGTTCTCAGGTATGACTAACTTTCTAAAGGTATCTGATCCAAATAATCCTATAAGAGAGAAAGGCTCGGTCTAGGTTGGAATGTTTTACTGTTTCTATAGGAACAGTCATATCTCTGTACATTTTATACTAATACTGGTAAATCAATACACAGCCATTAAAATGGCATCAAGCTTTGCATGGCCACAATTGTTCTAGATTAAAAGAAGCCTTTTAGCTGTAGTTAAAACTCCTCCTAAAATAGCACAGTATAAAGTGAAGAAAATATTCTGGTTTTACAACAGAAATCATGCTGATACAAAATTACTGTGTAGATTGACATATTAGCACGTCATATTATTTTCCATGTGAAAAAAATGTTAGTCAAATTCCTTTGAAGGAGAAAAGAAGCATGTAACTGAGTAAAGGGTGAGTAGAAAAAGAGGAAGGGGAGAAGGGGAGAAGGGGAGAATGGGAATGGCAAAGGGAAAGGCAAAGGGAAGGGGAAGGGAAGTCAGAGGAGACACTGTTCAGTTTCTGTTGTGCTGGCATTTTATACGAATGAGGAAAGGTTCTATATTAAGACCACTCAATGTATTAGCTAATTCAAAATCACTAGCAAAATGCAAATATTAATAAATTACATAGATTAATGCATGTGCAGGGAGGTCTAAACATTTCATGATGCATGTTGTTGTGTAGAATTCCAAGTCTGAAAATCACCTTAAGAGGTCACCCAGTTTAGAACACCCTCTCAAGGCAGAGAGAACTAAATCTGTTTCATTGCTTATAGCTATTTGTTCAAACTTTCCCCAAACTTTATATGTTTATGGAAGAACAGATTTATGTCCATACTCCCAACCAAATTGGTTTATTTCTAAGCTTTTTTACTTTGTTGGTATTATACAATCGGAACTAAAAAAAAAATAAAATAAGATTTTTGTAGCCGTCATATTTGAAGGATGTAAGAGTAAGTAATTTATAGTGAGAAGAAAGTGGTTTACTGTCAACTAATGTTACTAGCAAAGAGATCTAAAGTAATATAAGACTACTCCAGCTGGTTCAAAGAACGTATGCTTCTAAAGGCTTGTCTGGCTTTTCCAGTTGTACCAGCTTGCCTGATCAAGGATTCCACATTTTCCTCCTTAGTTTTCCAATTAACTTTTATCACCTACAGGTCACAATACATACATATATTAAAGGATAGTGATACTTGTGGTTTAGGATTGATGATAGCTGTATGAGGCCAGAAAGAATGTTCCAGTGTTGGTAAAACTATTGTTTTATTTCTCTGTAGCAAATCTTTTGTTCTCTGAAGCAAGGACTACATTTCACATCAGCATTTTCAGTCTTTATGGCACATGATTTGTGTTTAGTGAATAGAGAAGAAATCTTCCATTGCCTTCATACTGCTCACAAGTTCATATGAAAGTCACCAGTCACCGGAAAAACAATTCTGTCATTTATAACAATTCATTTTATGAAAAAAAAAAAAAAAATAGTATCAATTGTTTACATGTTTATCCCAGCACAGCAAACTACCGTTGCTCTCCACCTCCTTTGCCATCTACTTACTCAATTGATTGAGACTGTGTGCAACAGAAAGCCTGCTGACAGCCTTCTGAAGCAGTTCTGCATCTCCACTGCTGGTCTTCAGGTTCCTCCACTGGTAACACTTGTGGGAGTAGTTTTTTTTTGTCTGTTCCTGGTATTCTGACTGGCCTTGTTCACAAAACCTCAATATTAATAAAAGCAAAATTGTATTAATTGGGTTGTGAAAATATGAATACTCTTAGATACATGAAAATATTAGTAAGATAGAACTATTTCCTGAATATAATTTAAAAATAAAAATAATGCTGGTGAATCAATGGGAAACAATAATGTTTCTAAATATATATCAAGGAATAAACGTGTCTTCTGACTGAACGATGGAGTTAATTCATTTCCTTACACATGAAAAAGGAGGAAACTAAATTTGCACCTTGCCAAAGAAATCACAGTTGGAGACAACTGATGGCTTAAAGATAGCAAAAAAAAAAAGCATAAAAGGAAGAAAGGCTTGATTCCTTTTAATTTTGTAAAAAAATAAGGAATATATTTCTGAAAAATTCCTGGTATACAAATCTTCATAAGCAGATATAGGAAGTTATTTTGAATCCGTAATTGTTGGGTTTGATACCGTATTTAGGGAAAGCCCCTAAAAAAGCCCAGCAGATGTTTTGAAAAGTCACTATAAGTATTTGCATCTTCAAATGTTATATGTAACAGATTTAAAACAGAATGGTTATGCTAAGCAGTAGTTCTTTATTAAATACAGCACAAGGTGTAACAATGAAGAATGAAACCCACAGTGATGCATAGAATTTGAGAGTTTGTGAGTAATGTTAGTATGGGGAGAAATTATTGGAGATACAATTGTTTCTCACCTTAAAAGGATAAAACCACATGCTTACTGTCTTGCATGTTATAAAATATGATGAAAGTTAAGTCAGTGAAATGAAAAAAAAAAAAAGGAACCAATTAATAAGGTAGCTGAAGTTCTCTGTACTGTGATTTTATCATAAAAGTTGGTCTGGGCCCTAGTTAGTTAGGGAGTGACACTTGCTGGTGAAAATAGCATCACAGTAGATCTTATCTTAAAGGTCTTGCAATCCTAGCTTCTCATGGCCCAACATTATCTTTATTTGTAAGAAAAGTAATATATTTATGGTATGATAGATTTTTCAGACCTGTGCAATATCTTTTAATATTTTTCCTACTGAAAAGGGTGATCAGTTAAATCAGAAATAATTTCTTCTAGGTGAACTAAAACTTTTTAAAAAGTAGTACCACTGCCAAGATGGCTGACTGGATTCCCTCTCTTATAGCATAACAATATTTTTTGTATTGCATTGTTTTTAAATGTAACTTTTAATTACTACAGAACCTTAGAAGTTAGCCACTGTAATCAACAGCAGAAATAGACAGCAATTCAAAGTAATCAAACTCCACACAACAGACATGAACAGAATGCTAGTAAAGAGATAAAATGCAGTATGTATTGCTGCAAGAAAAATGGCTTTTTTCTGACAAAATGTAGGGTAGGTTGTGATAGCAGCAGTATTGATTCATGGCTCAACCCCACAACCAAAGTTTATGAAGACCGTTTTAAATGACTAGATGGAGCTTGAAGGAACATGTTAACTGAAATACCCAAGCATGGAAAAGCTGCTTTATAATGAAATAGTTGTTTGTCATGCAATCTCCATAGTGTGATGAAGATGCTAAAATTCCATATTTGGCTGGAGGACACTATTTGTTCCTAATTTTCACTGCATGCCACAAAGACAAGTTGTCACTTGAGCTGCTGTAGTTTTTATGGAAAACACCTTTGTAAAGCCTTTGCAGACATGACAAACCAAAAGCTTCTTAAAAGCTGTGCAAATTTCAAAACCTATTGGACAAACATCTAAACCTAGAGAAAACCTGGGCCAATGCAATCATTAAGTGTCATGCAGGAAATTATTCTGTTAGGTGAAAGATGTAAATATGAAAAATAAATAAATTAGGTGCATAATTTGAATAGCAAAATTTAAGTAATTGCTTCTGGAGACCCAATATGAAAACTTTCTCTAAGAAATATTAATAATTTAAATCTTAGGGCTTAGGTGAATACATTAAAAGCTTGCTTAGTAAATTATTTGAAATGGGTATTAATGGCATCCCACTTGTTCCTGATCTATCTGTTCCATTGCTAGAGATTTACTGTCAAAAAAGTCATTTTTCACCTCTTACCAGTATGAGAGACAACTGGTAAAACTCCAAGGCTATGCACTAAAAACAATGATCACTGGAATGATGGGATGTAGCCTTTTACCTATAAAAGGATTATTTTGAGTTATTAATCTGCATCAAAGGGCAGAATGATTTTAGCAAAATGCAAAAATAGCTTGTGTCCTACAATTATGCTAAGGCCTAGAATTTTATAGGCATTTTCTGGGAGTGCTGCCAACAGAATACAGCTCCTGTCCCACATTATCTACTCCTCCTCCACAAGATACAGCGTAAGCCATGCTGAGCACGTGAGCTGTAAACTTGCCTCATGTACAAACTGAACAGTCCTTTATCCCAGAATGAACACTTGCACAGATGATGTCTTCAGTCTTCTGTACCAGTACCTAGTACTAAGGACTAGGAAGACTTGGAAGCTGAAGCCCTCCTGCACTTCTGTTTTTAGAAACAGCAGCTGAGACCCTGGGGGGAATGTGGAACGTTCGATGACTCTGTAGGTCCCAAACAGCCTCCCAGTTGCTGAATGTCGTAGGAAGCAACTGGCTCTAACTAGAGTTAACATGATAACAGTGGTATGTGCTGGATACCTTTTGGGTGAACATCAAAAACTTACCATTGCTAAAACATACCCAAGGGTTCCACTCCAAGTAGCCTGTTCAATTAGAAATTGGAAACTGGGACTACCCATGAAATTTGGTGGTAAATAGAAAAGAATCATAGAATCATAAAGGTTGGAAAAGACCTTCAAGATCATCAAGTCCAATCATCCATCCTACAGCCCCTAACCACTAAACCATCTCCCAAAACACCATGTCTACCCCTTTTTTGAACACCTCCAGCGACATTGCCTCCACCACCTCCCTGGGCAGCCTGTTCCAATGTCTCACCACTCTTTCTGTGAAGAAATTTTTCCTAATATCCAATCTGAACGTCCTCTGGCGCAACTTGACCCCATTTCCTCTTGTCCTGTCACTGGTCACCAGGAAGAAGAGGCCAACACTCACCTCACCACAACTTCCTTTCAGGTAGCTGTAGAGAACAATGAGGTCTCCCCTCAGCCTCCTCTTCTCCAAGCGGAACAGCTCATGTTCAGCCGGCTGTCAATCAGCTCCCCCAGGTCCCTCTCTGCTCCCCAAGCCTGTAGCGCTGCTGGGGGTTGTTGTGGCCAAAGTGCAGGATCTAATATTTGGCCTTATTGAACCTCATGCTGTCCAGTTTTTTATTCAGCAAAGTGTATGCCCATCCAAGCCATGAGCAGCCAGCTTCTCTAGGAGAATACTGTAGGAAATCTTGTCAAAGGCCTTGCTGAAGTCAAGGTAGACAACATTCACAGGCCTTCCCTCATCCAATAAGCAGGTTACCCTGTCATAGAAAGAGATGAGGTTAGTCAAACAGGACCTGCCCTTCACGAACCTTTGCTGACTGGGCCTCATCACCTGGTTGTCCTGCATGTACCGCATAATGGTACTCAGGATGATCTGTTGCATCAGCTTCCCTGTAGTTCTGCGGATCATCCTTCCATCCCTTCTTATATCTGGGGGTTACATTGGCTGATTTCTAATCTGCTGGTAGCTCCCTAGTCAGCTGGACTGCTGATAAATGATGGAAAGTGGTTTGGTGAGCACCCCTGCCAGCTCTTCCGGCACTCTTGGGTGCATCCCATCCAGCCCCATAGATTTGTGCACATCTACATGGTGTAGCAGGTCACTGACCAGCTCCTCCTGGACTGTGGGGGGATCATTCTGCTTCTTTTCCCTGTGGCCTAGCTTAGGGAGTGGGATACCCTCAACATAACTGGTCCTGTTACTAAAGACTGAGGCAAAGAAGTCATTGAGCACCTCAGCCTTTTCCTCATCCTTGTTTCCTCCTGCATCTAGTTGAGGATGGAGGGTCTCCCTGGTCTTTCTTTTGTTGTTAATATACTTATAGAAGTTTGTCTTGTTGTCCTTTACCATGGAGGCCAGACAAATTTATAGCTGGACTTTGGACCTTCTAATTCCTTCCCTGCAGAAAACGCACATGAAGAGCAAAATGTTTGCAACAATTGCATTTTGCTCAATTAGCTTAGTGTGGTACAATGGGGAGAAAGGGATACACCAAGCAGGATGAAGGAAAATGAAAGAGGACTTGTCTTCTAATTGAAAAATTGGAGAGGACAGAAAAAAATAAACCTCATATATTTACTGTCCTGTATCCACAGAGCATTGCTGCAGCTGCTGCTTTTTTGCTGCTGAAAGCAGAAGTGGTTTCCCAGGCATGGCAAGGAATTTGAATTTCTGATTATGAGCAAAGGAAACAGTAGGAAACTTTGTTCCACATTTGTCAGTTCTTTCCCATTGCAGCAGCTCCTGGAAGAAGGCAAAGGTGGCAGTTCATGGCTGTGCACCCTTGCAAAACTCATTAAGACTAAGCAATGTCAGGGATAACATCTGTTGCTACTGTCTAGCTAATAGGATAATCAAGTAGGATGACAAAGTTGGCCAGCTGATACTAAGGAATGATAACTCCTCACCCAGAAAGAAGCTGACCTCCCTAGACAAAACCATTCACTTACTGATCTGAAAAAATTACGTATTATGTATAGAGATCACAGCAATAATGAAATATCTTCAGAAAGTGAAGAATATGCTAAAAAGACCCATCTGGAGATGAAGCCTTGATAAAACCGAGGGAAAGGAGAAATCGTTTTTATGTATATACCTATAAATAAATAAATTAGATTGCAAAATGTATCTTTCATACCAGACATCACCTTGCAGCAGCAGTTGGTGATGGGGAACCATGTCATGAGTCTCAAGAAGTCCCTTTAGTAATTTGGAAAGCCCTTTTTCTGAGCAAATTTTTTCTCTCCAAATGAAACCATTTTTGGGGATCTCTTTGGGAACTCATGCAGTCTAGATCCACTTTAGCTTAAGAACATTTACTGGTGTCCTGAATGAAAACCCTGTATGCTTTGGAAGTGTCTCTATATTGAGCTCTCAAATGAATCTGGAAAACCTCAAGGTCCAATCGCAAGTATCACCTGGCTGAAAAATCTATACTCCTCTTTCAAAGCAATAAAGTCAGCAGGGACTAAACGTGTTCTTGGGGAACCACCAACCTATGAAAACTGAAGTCATATAAACCCAACAACCTTATGAGTTACATAGATTGCTATCAAAACTAACTCCCTAACACCAGATGCAAAAGTATTGTAAATACTTTTTTTTTCATTGAAAGTTTTAAATTACTCAAACTGCAGCTCAGCTCTGCGTATAGAAAAGGAATTATGCATTTTTTTGTTTGTTTGTTGCATAAGCAATTACTCAAACTTCAGTTGCTGTTACAGGATACTGATTGACAGAAGTGATACAGACATAGGCATCCAAGATGCTTTCCAGTCTGGACAACTCTAAACCAGAATGCTGATGAAGTTACATGTACATAAGTACACAAGCAGCAGAACATATCTAAATGCCCTCTTCTAGGAGATTACTCTTGAAGTAGGATGCCATTTGTTTTACACTTCACTTCTGATTGACTTTTCACTTTGTCTCTGCTCATAAACTACAATTCTGTTTTACAAATGGCTCTTGTGTGCCGCTCTGTGCCAATTCTTGCACACTATTTTGATAACTGATTGTAGGTGAGCCAGTACAATTAACAGACTATTAGTGTTAAAGCAGAAGGC
Source organism: Apus apus (assembly GCF_020740795.1). Taxonomy (NCBI): domain Eukaryota; kingdom Metazoa; phylum Chordata; class Aves; order Apodiformes; family Apodidae; genus Apus; species Apus apus. The sequence continues at coordinate 80,569,464 of NC_067283.1, read as the reverse complement.
TAGCTGTCAACAGGACTTAACACCCCTTTGATACTAAATGAACAGTTTTCCCATAACTGCAGTACAGGATGCAACAAAATGCTTGGTATAAATAAGAGATAATGTAAGGTTGCCTGCTGATCTATTGGCAATCATTAGCATAATAGCTTAGTTTAATTGGTTACCAATTTTTCTGAGTTTCCATCATGATGATATAAAGCAGTGGTCCGTGTTTAAAGACACATGCGGTACATTTTTTCTGTATGTACAGTGCATTTTTTTCCTGTGGACGTGCTATTGCTTTTTAGGCCTGAAGGGCAGAGGTTGTTCTGACACAAGTTGTCTGTATATCCATGACAAAATAAGATATCATTGATGCTTTCAATACATAAACTGTCGCGATGTTGGAGTACTGTCCAATAGTGATCATACATGCAGGTTGTTGACGTTGTTGGTAACATGTTTGACAGGGTCCCACCGTGCTGTTGGTAACCTTTTATTCTATGTTTATAACATCCCCTGAAGAGAAGCAAGCAATGAGCACATCTAGGGAGGAAGTCAGGCTTGACGCAACAGCTTTCCTATACGGCCTAGCACGGATTGTATAGAGGTTTTTGGCGATGTCTTAAATTCAGAACAATGGGAATGATATGATGCAAGCCACTGAGTAGGTTCCACTGTTGAGTTGCTTAAAGAATAAAAAGGTAGGAAAATGAGACTCTGGAAGCCTAAGAAGGAAATACATGCAGTGTTAAGTTCTTCATGCTTTCTGAAGTGCAGGCAACAATTGTGTTACAGCTTTTGCTTTAAAGGCAGCCATGATAACTCTTCACCGTTTCAGTGAATCTAGGTTGCTGGAGCCCAGTTTCTTAACTTAAACTTACAAAGACTTGTTTTTTCTTGTAAGGATTAACATGTGAGACAATAGAAGGTGGAATTCAACAAGAAAAGGAAAATGCTGAATTTGTGTCTTGAGATTTTTTTGCTAACGTGTTCTTAAAGCTAAAGAAAGACTAAGGAGACATACTTAACTTCTCATCTATTAAGATGAACTCATCTGGTGCTGCCACCTCCCTTACACAGGGTTAAAAAAAACCCAACAAACATGTCCTCCTTCTTTACTCACCTGGAAGCATATCCTAATTCTAATTTTTTACATGCAGCATAAGAGGTTATGCCACCTTGAGAATAACTGCTTAAAAAAGGGGAAGTAAATCACCTATAGAGGCATTAGCCTGCATTGTCCTGCTGTTAGGATTTCTGGACATGATACAGCTAGCCTGTGATCTTATAATGAATGTACTCATTGTTTTCAACCAGGCACAGTAAGTTCAGGTTTTTTTAAAAAAGTCTCTAAAGCACCACATACATATCTACCTAGGAAATCCTGGACAAATACTCTCTGAAAGTCCAGTATGGCTTCAGTGTTAATCCGATAGAAAAATTGAAATAAGGGTGTGCACGTGTGTGTCCATTTATGTGTATGTGTATTTCCTTACGGAGACTGTTCCTGAAAGGCAATGGGATGACTTGCTAGAGATGCAGCCGAGTGGTGCTGCTGTCAATAACTGTAGAATAACGTAGGGTTACGAGTGTTTCAGTGTAAAAGAAAAAACACTTCATTAGATTGAGGTTAGTCAACAGATGGTGTATAGACCACCAATAGTCTATAAAACATCAGATGGCTGGTGCAATTTCTACACATAACAGAAGTGTCCTTGACATTGACAAGTCAGTACATGCCACGTAGCAGAAATGTGAGCTGGATTTTTATAGAGATATCACATCATTGAAATGGTGAGAACTAACAAAAAAGTGCTTTGGTTATAAATAAAATCAGGATGGTTAACATTTTTGGTAAGCAATATGCAAAACCACCCAAGTTGGTCTGTAGACTATTAAAAACCTGCTTGATTCTTTGCTTAAGATTTGCCTGTCATGACCACATAAGCAGGAGAACTTCAGTTGTAGTGACCATCAAACACTGGCCATATGCAGTTTTTTACTTAAGTGTACTAAACGTCTCCTTGCAGGTGCTAACCAGGAGTATTTGTGAAATAATACATCCTGGTGGGTGCTGGCAGTGCTGCTCTAAGTTTATAAAGGAAATGTAAGACTGTGGAAGGTCTTACCAGTGGAAGTATAGAGAAAGTATGTTCAAGTAGACTGGCAATATCTTACATAGGTGATATGTAATGCTTCTGCCATCAGATACTAGAAAAAAATTACCTTTTTTCCAAAAAGTAGAAAAACCAATGAAGAGACAAAGGCAGAAGTTACAAAAGCTGCCAGAACTCACACAATGAAACAAGAACTTGAGTTTACAGTATAAGGAAGTGGACCATGTAGACTCACCATTGTTCAAGACAACTTTTCAAAAAGAGATGGATGCTTCTGCAGAAAAGAGGGAGATAAAAATTACAATGGTTGGAAAATACCTCAGTGCTAGGCTCCAGATGAGAGATGAATCTAGTGCCTGGAGAGTAATTTGAAATTGACAAATGTTGCTGTGACACAAGCACCATTTCGATCAGACAGCAGATAGGAACTCAGAGGTGGTACACATTAATAACTTCAATTGCTTTCCGTAACTGTTACAAATTTAAAAGAAGCATTGTCATCTTAAAAGCACAGTAGCAACTGGTATGGCCTTCTCTCCTACTTCACACAGGTGCTTCTGCCTTGTTTTATAGATTCATTTGGAATTCCCCAAAAACCTGCTGCAGAAATAACAGTTGTAAGAAGTTCTTACAGATTGGCTAGGCTAAAGAGAAGTCCATGTGCCATTCCCCCTTCAAGCATTCTCCATGTGAAAGTCTTGTCCCCACACTCTTTCATGTTCTGGTTTTTGGTTTGTGAAAAGAATAGTGAAGCTTGTGAACAACTATGAGAAGAGAACTTCATTGTCAAAACGTGATTGTTGGGTGGATTTTTCAGGTTTGTTGTTGTTTGTTTGTTTGTTTGATAACTGAAGACTTTTTTGGTTCTGAACAAGGAGACAAGAGATTGATAGCTGGGTCAGTATCATCTCCTGTTTGGTAGCTTGCCCAAACTAATGAGTTTCTAGTTTGCTTCTCCTGAAAGCTTGTAAATATCAGTCATTTTAAATCAGTCTGTTGCCCTGCTTTCCTTAATGTCTTCTAGAAATGGGGCAAACCTGTTTTTTGTTTTCTTTATTAAGTGGACAGCAAATACTGCAGGAAAAAAATTCAATCAGTATCCAGTTTCCATATTCCTTTAGGGATGAAACATGAGGAGACACATGACACTTCTCAGCCTGGTTACTGAAGGCTTGGCACTGAGCAAGCTTCTTTCCTCACAAGACACCTCTTTGACAGAAATAAAGATTTCTGTGCATTAGTACACTAATTTTAAAGTGACCACTCAACCACAGTAAGACACAATACAAAGAAAAATAAAGCACATTCAAATGAAACAACACTTCTCTTGGGGCATTTGTTTTACTGGTGTGTAAATATTTTTGACAATTTGCTTACTTAAAATTAAATACTTCTTTATATATAAAATAGGTACAGAAATTAATGACTTCAACATCTTTAGTTTATAAAACTCCTGGTGTACAATTTAAATAAACTCTAATTTGAATCTCAGCCTTAACACTCTTGATATTGACCAGGTCACAGCACCCTCAGAATATCTTTTAAATGAATAATAACTTTTTTTTACTTTTCTGCGTTTACCATTGAAATTGGTGCAAAAACACTTGTAGGCTGACAAAAAACAAGACAAACAAAGTATGATGGAGAATATGCTAGTACTTAATGACAGGCTTCAAAAGTAGGCAAACTCATAATACTTTTCAATGTGCAAAGCTCTCCACATAGATAATTAGTGCTTTGTTTGTTGGGTTTGGGTTTTTTTAAGCAGTTTGGGTTTTTTTGTTTGTTTGCAGCTGTTTTTTTTTTTTGTATCAAGCTTAAAATGATCAAAAAGACTAAGAAACTCAATTTCCTAATGTCAAAATATTAAATCTGGTATTTGATATCTAAGGCAGATACCAGTGAATTAATTTGTTGATTTATTATGGTGTGTTAAGTAAGTGTCATTTTCCTATCTCGGTCTCTTTCTTATAACTTCTCCTTCATTAAATATTGCAACCTGAACATTAGCATGAACACAACTGTATTGCTATAATCCCTTTGAATACTGCAAAGGATACGAGCATATTCGGCTGTTGAAAGTTTCTCTGTGAGGGTCACCTTTGCTGCACGTGAAGTTCTCAAATTGCAACATTGATCTCAACCAGTTTCACAGTGATGAGATGCTCTTAGAGCGTGGGACATGGCTCAGGGCATCCATGTGCTGAAGAAAAACAAAACCAGCATCTCTGGCAACTCAGGAGATGAAGGAGAGAGGAAAAGGGTAAAACCTCGGTCATACAGCCTTCAAAATTGTCCAAATGAACCTTGCCTTTTCAGCACCCACTGACAAATTGTACAGTATGCTGGACGAGCAACTAAGAGGACACAGGGGCCAAGTATTTTATTTTCAATAGCTGATAAACAAGTCTTCCAAAGCTTTTTCCAGTGTTGCACATCATATCAAAGTCTTAACTCAAATTCAGAAAACAAGTAATCTTGAGTACTACTTTTTCTTCAGACACTAAATGCTCAAATTACAGAGATTCCAGAAGACTCATTTTATCTCTACTATTTTTTATTTTTTTTTTAATCTTTCCAGTCACTTACTCCACTTTCTCATATTCTTATGCATTTTTTCTGTGCTGATGTATAATATCATATGCCTTCTGCCAGGTCAACTCACTGCTGGAGAACAGCAGAAGAACAGCAGCATTTGTCCCAGTCACATTTTTTGCTAGGTGGATGCTGCTAGGCCAGCTAGAAAGGAATTTCTGCTGCAACCACTTCTGCCAGTGGGGTGCTAATTTGGAACTTTTCCGGTGCCTGATGCCTGAAAGAAAAACATTTTAAAAAAATAATAAAAAAATTAAGTCAAACTAATCTCTGGAAGAGAAATTAGGGCAGGGGTAGTTGCACAAAAGCTTTTTCATCAAGCTATACAACTTCAGATAAATACAAACCTAGGGAACCTCGGACTTCCACATCACCTGACTGTGATAAACTAACAGAACTGCATTTCTCTTGAAGTTACCTTTGCTTTTGACACGTATCAAAGGTTCAGGTTAGTTTAATTCCTGAAGCTGTACTTCCATGTGGGCTAATAAGCAATGTCTCTGGCCATTTACCAGAAGCATTTGAGATGTGTTACTCAGCTTTATCATAGAATTGTAGAATCACAGAATGGTTTGGGTTGGAAGGGAGACCTTAAAGATCATCTAGTTCCAATAGCCCTGCATGGGCAGGGACACCTCCCGCTAGAACAGGCTGCTCAGAGCCCCATCCAGCCTGGCCTCGAACGCTTCCAGGGATGGAGCTTCCGTAACTTCTCTGGGCAACCTGTCCCCGTGTCTCACCACCCTCACACTAAAGAATGATCAATCCGTGCAACTGCTAGAATTGCCTACTTCACCATTCTCTGTTGAACTTTATATGCACACGGCCTTATTCTGGCATTAACATGAGAAGCAAGACTGGGAAAGGATGGCCCTTAACCAAGCACCCGACTGCACTTACCGTCATGAGAGGTTTGCTTACTTTAATTGGACTGGTCCACGACATAAAATATTTTTGAAGTGTCCCTGTGATCGCTGAAGAAAAACCAGCAGGAACACAGATAGCAATTGTAATAGGTCGTTTCAAGGCACCTCTATGAACATTTTGCCTACTCTTGTGTTTTAACCGCAGGCTCCAAGTGCCTCTCCTCCGCACCCGCGGACAGAGGGGCTCTTACCGAGCCCGACCCCTCGGAGGAGCGACGGAGCCGCGGTGCCCTCGTACCGAGCCCCCGGGGAGCAGCAGGCAGGGCCAGGAGGGCCACGCGCCACTTGTCACCTCCTGCAGCGCCGGGCGCCGTCCCGCCCGGGACGGACGGACGGACGGACAGACCGGATCCTTCAGCACCCGCCGCACGACCTCCGCAGGGCGGCGAGCCGACGGCTAGGCTGTCCCGCGGCAGCCGCGTGCGAAGGCGAAAGCCCGACGGAAGCAGTTTTAAAAAAAAAAAAACAACACCCGCACGAAGCGACCGCCGCCGCCGCCACAGGGCCGCAGGGAACGCCGCAGGGAACCCCGCACCGCCCCGCCCGGCCCGGCCCGGCGGGCTCCCCCCGCCAAGGGGGAGCGGCAGCACTGACGTCCCGCCCCGCCCCGCCCCAGCCCGACCGGTGCCGGACGCAGCCGGAGACTCCCGAGCTCCCCCCGCCCCGCCGCCCTTGTTCCTCGGGCGGGGACTCGCTTCCTTTCCCGACTCCCCCTTCCCACCCTCCTCCTCCTCCTCCTCCTCCCAGCCAAGATGGAGGACGGTGGTTGCTGCGGCCACCGGCACCACGGCGGCTAGCGCAGCTGCTGCTCCCCCGGCTCGCTCCTCGCTCCCTCAAAAAACCACGACAACCAACCACCAACAAAAAAATCCCAAACAAACAAAAAAAAAAAACCAAAACAACAAAAAAGGCTGGAAACCTTCCTTCTTTCTCCGCCCACCGACTGCTGCCTGCGCGGACTGCTGGCCCTCCCCATGCCGTCGTCGTCGTCGTCGTCGCCCTCCTCCTCCTCCTCCTCCTCCTCCTCCCGCGATTGTCTGCGCTCCGGCTGCCGCCCGCCCGCCCGCCCGGACTCCCTGCATGCACACGCCGCCTCCTAGGTGGCTGCGGGGGGTGGGCGCTCCCGGAGCTGCCATTCCGCACATACCTTCATGTCCCTGCGCTCGCCGCGGCCGCCTGCCGCCGCCCCGCCTCGCTCGCCTGCTCCGGCTGCCGCCCTAACGGCCGCTCCCGCCCGGAGGTGAAGCCGGGACCCGCGGAGGGGGCGGCGGGGTTGGCGGCGGGTCTCGCCCGGAGGAGCCGCCGCCGCACGCAGCAGCCATGAGCAGCGCCGCTACCGCCACCTCCGCCGCCGCCGCCGCCACCACGGCCGGCAGCGGCGCGGGAGAAGGGGCTGAGGAGGCGGCCAAGGACTCGGCGGACATCGCGGCGTTCTTCCGATCCGGTGAGTGCAGCCCCGTCCCGGCGGCGGGGGGGAGGGGGAAGAAGGAAGGGGCAACGGCGAGGCCGCGGCGAAAGGTAGAGAGGGAAGCGGCGTCTTCCTCCCGGAGCTGCCGGCGGGGAGAGGGGGGTAAGGACAGCCGGCTTTGTCAGCTGGCCCCGGGGAACGCTCGTCTTCGCCGGCCGGGCCGCCTCGGCAGTGCCCGTCTTTGCGGGGCGCCGCTGCCGTTCCCTGGGGAGGCGGCGGTGCGGGGCCCGGCCGGCGCAGGGGCGGCCTGGCCGGGCGGCAGCGGAGAGAGGAAGCCGAGCCCCGGCGTCCCGTGCCGGCGGGCAGCGGGCCTGCGTCTGGGGCCCAGCGACTTGCGGGCGCCGCTGCGGGCAGGACGCCGCTCTTGTGCCGGCAGAAACGGGGCGCGAAAACGGGTGCGGCGGCTGGGGTGCTGCCCCGAGGCGGTGTCGCCGGTGACAGGTGCGACTCTCCCTCCGGTGCCGGCCCGATAGCGGGAGTGCTGCTCGTTCCGGGCAGAGCGGCCCGGGGTGCCCCCCTTCCCCAAGAAAAATGTCTCGCCGGGGGCTGCGCGGCGGGACGCGGCTGGAGGAGGCGCCGCGGGTCGGGGCAGCAGCCCCTCGGTGTGTCGGGAGAGGTGGGGAAGGTGAGCGGGGGCAGGGGAGCGGCTCGCCGCAAGGCTGCGGGCAGCGGGCTGCGCTGGCCGGGGCCCCCCGGGAGGCGGGCAGGGATGACACCGCTATAAAAGGCAACGCGCCTCGGGTCGCGCTCCGCTGGTGCCGCGCTGCAGGGTGGCGGCCGAGGGCAGGGTGGGTGGGAGAAGGCAGCGTTCGCAGCGGTGGTGGGTAGCGGGAAGGGGAAGGAAAAAGAGAAAAAGCGAAGCCCGCGTTAAGGGATGTCCCTGCCTGGGCTGAGGCGGGGCGGCAGCGGCTCGCCGGGCTGGGAAGCCTGGCTCTGTGCGGAGGCTCGGGAATGGCAGAGGGGGAGCCTGTTGACAGGCTGCCGGGATTAAAAAAAAAAAAAATGGAGGCCGCCTTCTCCCTCGGTTTACTCTCGGCACTCATCCGGGCGGGGAGGGCGGCTGCCCCCGTCACCGAGACATTTTCCCTCGGGGAATGGCGGCGGGGAGGGCAGAGCTGCCCGGACCGCACGAAGCGCCGGCAGCGCGGACGGAGCCCTGCCGGCAACCTGGGCGGCGGCGGCGGAGCCTCCCTCCGGTGCCGGCTGCCCTCCCCCGGGCGGCGGCTCCTCCTCTCCTCCCTCCACCCCGCGTGGCTCCGCGCCCCCTCAGCGGGCACCCCCGGCCACCGCTCTCGGGCGGGGCGGCAGGGCCGGGCACTTGCTCCGTCCGGATGCCTAAAAAGGAGCCGCGAGCAAGGAAAACGCAGACTCGCCGCTGGAAAGATGAAGGGGGTTGCCGATTTCTTGTGTAAAAAAAAAAATAATAATAAAAAAAAATGATGGCCGGAGTTAATAATAGTACTAATAAAAGCTGTGTTAATTGGGTTTTTAAGGAAAGTCCGTAGGGAAGTGAGACATGGCGTAATCAGTGCTGCTCGTGGTCAGGGCTTACTGTTGAATGTGTTTGGTTTAGTGAGGGTGAAGGAGGAGGTGTGATTTGCAGCAGGCATCTCTGAAGCAGGTTCAGCGTTGTGTTTGCTTGGACAGAGCGTCTGAACAGAGGGGCTGTGTCCCCTCTGAAGGACCTGATGCTCCCTCGGAAACCGGTTTCACGTGACGTCTATGAGTGCGAACCTCCTGAGCTGCGCCAAGATGCTGGCCTTGGTGGGTTTTGTGAAAGAAGGACGGAGCTTTGTTGTTCTCAGAAAAAAAAAACACATCTCATTGAAAGCAAAATGACAGATTACGCCAGCAGACTTGCCGTCTGTCTGGTGTAGTTACAAATGGGTGCATGTGTAGTAATCTTGCAGTTTTGGAAGACCCTGCCAGCTGTATTAATAGTCAGCTTCCACATTTGTGTGTGGGCAGAGGGATGACACAGGCTTGATACACTTGTAAGTGGTGCAGCGATGACTTCTGATACTGATAACTTCTGATAGCAGGGAAGCTGAGCTTAGTCTTGCAGCAAGTGAAAATCTTAAAGTAGTAGAACATGTCAAAGGCTTATTGGAAAAGCTCCTGGAGCATATTTAACAACTGGCATTTTCATTATCATGTTTACCTGCGGTGGTTATTTGGTTCAGCCTGGGCTATGATATACACTGGAAATGTTCCAGCATCTCTTGTGGGTGTTCAGTGTTGGGAAGAGCTCTCTAAACTTCACCTCTGTACACTCTCTGGTGCTTTCCTTTGTTTGAGCAGGAGTCACTGGTGTTTTTTTTGTTTTGTTTAAACACAATGGACACAGCAATCAATGAACGAGTAACAAAACTTCTTTTGCTCTATCTGGGAGCAGACAAAATATTTCTTTCTTTACAGTATTTACAATGACGAATGTTTCCTTTTTCCTGCCACTTGCAAAAAATGTCAGTAAAGCTGTAACTGTTACTTAAAAGAGAAAAGATGAGTAAAAATGTTAGTGTTTTCTAGGAGGGAAAAAAAAACCCAAACCCAACAACAAAATACACCACCTGAACAATCAGTTCTAATCTTAGGTTAAATTGGTCGGTTGAGCTACCAGTGGCGTTACTTGCTTTTCTCCTGCCCTTTTGTAAGACTAAGCCTGAAGTAGAGTTGAAGTAGCCTAGAGAATGGAGTTTAATTATTTGGAAGATATTTTGTTAGGGTATCAAACCAGCAGCTAGGTTCACATCACTTGAAATGCCTATGTTTCCAGTTTTCACTTTGGTTATGTAAATATAAACTCACTCTGAGTTGTTGTGGAAATAAGTTGTTTGAAATGTGAAGAAAGCAACTGAACTAGAAGTGAGGTTGTAGTATGAAAACATGAAGAATGTATGTGTTGAATTTAAATGAGGAAT